>NC_134141.1:22801250-23115312 GCF_033958435.1 Carettochelys insculpta | reverse complement strand
ACTTGCTTAACATTTTTCTCTCTCCAACATTGTATCTGTCTTGTCTTTTGACACAAAAGCTCTTTGAGACAAGAATCCATATCGTGTGAGTGTACAGTACTTAGTGCCATAGGACACTGAGCTGAGGTAAACACAATAGCCCTTATTGGAATACAAATTATCCTAATGACTTTGTGCTTATGTATTTTCTACACCCTGAATTATGGTTCATATACTATGATAAATGGTATACGCATACATAATATACCTAATAGCATTGTTATAATTTACAGCTGTGCACTAGTTACTATATATACTATATACACATTGCCTATATATATTAATCTGCAAAATTCTGCAGTGTCAGGTATAGAAGCGAGGATTATATTTAATTCATACTGATTAGTAAAAGATACTTCTCCTGAAGTGTTGGATACTTGCATAGGAGTTTAGAGTCCATAAACCAATTTAAAATACAGACATTGATGCTGCAAACACCTATGCATGTGAGTAGTTCTTTAAATGGGCCTCTATGTGTGTAAATTTACTCGCTACATTAATATTTGAAGAATCCGATTCATTAAGATGGGCACAAAATACAGCCCCAACTAACAAAATACAAGCTGGTCGATTAGACGTAGATTCTTTCGACCCCCCAAACCTTCAATAAAAGCCCTGAGCGGTAGATGAGCACTAAGGGTATGCCAAGCCTGCAATAAAACATCCATGTTGGGCCCCTGACAGCTGCCTTGGACTCATGAGGCTCAGGCTGCAGGGCTATAAAATGCTGTGTACACATTTGGTCTTAGCTGGAGCCGAGTCTTAGCCCAAGCATGAACATGTGTGTGTTAATTTTGTAGTGTGCAACCCCAAGTCAGCTCATGGACAAGCCAAGGGTGTTTTTTGCAATATACTCATGTAACTGCAGGGAACTCCTGGGTCATCAAGTCCAATGTGCCTTGAAGGTCAGGCAATATTTGGTTGTTCTTAACTTCAGATTAAGCAAGTTTTGTTGTTTTGTAAAACAAACTAAGAGGAAGAAGAAAAAAAGATGCAAACAAATGACCTTAAGAACAAGCAAGAGAAACAAACATTGCTACATTTATGTACACTCTTGAACTTTAAGGCTCTTTATCAAATGTACCAAATATTCAAAAAGAGCTGATTTGTATTGATAAAAGCAAATATCCACTTTTCTGAGCTTAAGGAAGAGCTCCATCTTACGTTTGGTAACATGAATCCACTCCAATTTATAAAACGGGTTTTTAAGTGAGCTACACACTCTGACAGAATGTTAAGTTGCCTCACTAGATGGTCAGAGAAGGCAACAATTTGGAAACAAAATGAGTTCAGTTTCATTTTCCCCTCTGTGGTGCTTTGCTTTTTATATACTGAGACTGAGTGCTGAAGACTTTGAGCCAAACTGAGCAAGTATACCCCAGCTGAGAATTAGCTTACCCGGAGTAAGGGGAAAAAATTAAATAGATCTAATTTCTAGCCTTTTTTTTTTTCCAGAAATATTGCATTCCACTCCAAGATGCAGTATTTTTTCTGGACTATATCAGGAGAGTCTATATGATTAAGGCTGATACAGACTTTATGCTGTAGCCTGTTGAAACCCGTAGCATCCTGTAAAATCCTGAAGGCTGTAGGAAAGTGAACTTCCAATTATAAAAAAGAAAATATGAAAAGCTAGTTAAGTACAAAACACAGAAGAGCAACTCATTTCACTTTCTGTTTCTATCTCTCCTTTTGATGTTACCACGAATATCATTTCCCAGGAGTATCATCTTTGGCTCACTTGATTGTTTTTTATTTTATTGTTAAGATAGACACCACTGGAATTCTCCAGGAAAGAATGGTGTCTTTGCTGAGTCCTGGAGATGTTTAACAATGACAGTTCAAAGGCTAGGAGATTAGTCTGTTGCTCGTTTTGGCTATATTGATGTGATCAATAATAGCCATGCATGTTTGCAAAATGTGCTCATATGAGAACTGTATAAACATTGCTAAATAAAAGACTATTGTGTTAAATAATATGACCTTGCTACCTTTTAGTCACAGTCTTGGAGTGCAAACTTGTTTTAATTAGCAGTCAGCAAGCAGACTGTAACTTCACTGAAGGAGCATTGAAGAATCACTGCCTATTAACAACCCAGCGGTAAGTAAGCCAGCACAAATACTTATAACCAAATAGTGTGCATTTCAGGAGTGGAGAGGATTAGCTATTGGGCACACAACACAGTGGAGGAAATTGCTTTATTCCCAGTACTGCTGGGTACCAGGAGGCAATCACTGTGCCTCCAGCCCATTAACAGCATTCAGAGTGTTGCTTCCCATAGAAGGGGTTATTGGCTAACCACTGGGTGACCAATTAAATGCTATGAATAAGTCCCAAACCAAACAGCATGGGGCCTGTTTGTGGCACAGTGGTATCATTACTAAAGTGAAAAACTTGATGAGAAAGGAACATATTTAATTATAGAACTATACAAATGGCTAATTAGGACCATAAAGTGAAATGAATGACTTTCCAGTGGATTTTTGAACGTTACTGATAACTGCTCAGCTTCTTTGGAGACCATGAAAGTGATCTACAGCTCTAGCCTGCATGGCCTGGTAATGGATGGATCTTCATTACAAGAAACTTGTTTGACCTGATTGCTCAGGTAGCATGGTTTCTAAAGACAATCCTTGATTCCTTTCACTGCAAGGGTTCCTCCACTTCAACCCCCTGGTCTGCCATGAGTTCTGCTTGCTTTCACAGTAGCTCTTATGGGTTTAAAGGTAAAAACTTTATCTGCAGTAGCTACTCCCTATCACTTTCAGATCAAAGCACAAAAGAGTTTCACTAATTTTCTTGAAACAGAGAGACATGCTTAGTTTTGCCCTTTAAAATCACAAACTAGTTCAAAAGAAGTTTTTCCCTCTCACACCCTTTCCCAGAACTTGCAGACTCAGCCACCTATGCCAGTTGCTGGAATCTGTATTATCTATGACAAAGATTTATTCAAATTAATTAGACTCACTTCCAAAAAAGAACCCTAGGCTCAATTATTTTTTAATGAGAGGTGGATTTCACTGTGGAAATCTTCTGTTCTGTTTTAGGAACAAGAAAAACTAATGTTCAAACTGAGCTCATTCCTTGTGCGTAAATACCCAGAGGCCTAAATAAATTTGGAATTTTTTTGAGAGCAATCTGTCCTATTTATTATATTTGTGGCCTATACACTGGCACCATTTATTGGAAACAAGATAGTAGGAAGATGTGGATGTAGTGTCATCCAGCAGTGCAGGAAAAGAGTAATGGAAATCAGTGTACCCAAGATGGGCCAAGTCCTTCAGAGTGCTGAGAGCTCTGGGGTCACTAAATGTCCAACAGCTTTACAGGTACTGGAAGGTGCTCAGAAACTAGACTGATGGTCTCAGTAGATTCCACAGACATCAGGGGAATTTAATATGCAACTTCTTTTCAAAATTATTTCTAACAGAGGAAGGACATATATTTGTGAATTAGCCACCAGCTGTCTCCTGCGATCTATCATAAGTGACAACAAAATAGCTGGCATACTCTTGTGAAAATACTGGTTTTTGTACAAGTGATGTTCTTATTCACTTCATCATTCTCAAAGTAACATTCTTCTCAACTTTTATTTCACATTAAACCATAGCTACTTATGATATGCGTAAAAGCACTGTTCTTGATCACTTTATGTAAAGTTGATCAAGGTATAACAAATATCACTGTTGCAAATGGTAGCATGGCAAAAGTGGCATCTTGATCACTGAAAACGTTGTCCATTTTGTACTAATTAATTTGCAGAGTCCATGTACTTTCTAGCAAATGAGAAATAGTTGCTGAAACAGTGAACTTCAATTGGATATTCGATAATATTCATGGAAACTGCAAGATTCACCCTGGAAGTCTAATTCTAAGAGCTGAGCTCCTCCAGTCAAGGGAAGACAAGGATAAGGTGACCAATCAAATCTTAACCATGAAATAGAAATTTTCAAATATTGAACACTCACAAAAAATGACTCCCAATCGTTAGGCCTGGAATTTTCCACAGAAATAATTTGGTGAACATTTATGAATCAAGCACTTTTTAGACATCTCAAATTCCAGAAAATGCTGATGTTTTCATACACAATTTGTAAACAAGGAAAGAGAAATAAAAATCAAGTACTATTCATCATATAGTCACCCACCACTGTTCATCATGGTGATCACAAAATTAAAACAAACTTCAGTTCATTGCCAAAATAAACATTAAAATATTAATATCAAGAAGTTAACACAATTAAGAAAATGTCTAATCCTGTGGCTTTCAGCATACTAGCTCAGCAATATTGGATGTATTTTTATATAGTACTCAAATTAATATTTAACTCTGGGATTATTTTGACATTTATGGGATTGATTTATTTTTGCATTTTATAGATTGTCTCTGGATTTGAGGGAGAGGGGGTGAAAAGCTCAATAATTAAGAAACTGACTAAAACATGTAGCCTTAAGGTGATCTGAGTCATTTAAATGTATTTTAGGAAGTAACAGGGTTTATACTACATCGTTAAGTCAAAGGTCATTTCTACACAGGCCACTGCCTTCGGAAGTGGCATGCTAATACACGGAGCAAGAGATGCTAATGAGGCGTGGATACAAATTCCCCACGCCTCATTAGTATAACACACGTGATTTGGAGTCCAGAAGACCGTTCTTCCGGACTCCAAAATGCCGCGTAGAAGCACAGCCCCGGGGGGGTGCTTCCAGAAGGAAGTCCTCCTTCTGGAGGCCCCTTATTTTTGGGAAGAAGGGGCCTCCGGAAGGAGGACTTCCTTCTGGAAGCCCCCCCGGGGCTGCGCTTCTACATGGCATTTTAGAGTCCAAAAGAACGGTCTTCTGGACTCCAAATCACGTGATGTTATGCTAATGAGGCATGGGGAATTTCCCTCTGTGCCTCATTAGCATCTTTCGCTCCCTGTATTCACATACCACTTTTGAAGGAAGCAGCCTGTGAAGGAACGGCCAAAGGCAATATTCAGTCTGATTTCACTGCATGCGGGATTGAGCCCAAAAGCTGAAGACATTCAAAACATAAAGAATATAAGATGGAGTGACTTCAAGCTGAAATGATTCAATATTCTTCCAACTTTCTGAACTATTTTACCTGTGGAGTGACATACAAACCAGCAGTACAATCGAGTTAACTCAGGTAAGGTGAGTATGCCCACATCTCATTGGGGGAACGTGGGGTTTAGATAAGTTTATTCATTTCTTCTTTTACCATTCCTCACAGAAAAAGGCAAACAGAAAATGTTCCAACATACATTTAAATATGCCAAATGTAAAAGTGTTTGTATGTTTAAAAATACTGAACCAACTTTCCTTTGCAAATAAGAATTATAGAACAATTCAGGCAATTTGAAATGTATAGCTTCCATTTTTGTGCTACATGATGTCAAAAATAGTATTGTACACTTGCTTCAGTCAAAAGTGGATCAACCAATTTTTGTCAAACATAAATGCTATGGTTGCACTTGCAAGTTTTGCTGGCAAAACCCCCATTGGTCAACAAAACTCATGGACCATGCACACACAAAACGGGATTTGTCGACAGTATCTTGGCAAAACACTGCACTTTTGCAGGCAGCATTCTGCCTCAAAGCTTTCTAAATGCCCCCAGAGGGTCGCTTTTGACAGACAGAGCCTGCACAACAATGGGCAGCCCTTTCTGCTGTGCTTCCAGGTGCCTGTTTTGTCCAGAGAACAGCCAGGCAGTCCGGCAGCAATGTCAACAGAGATGAGCACTCTCCCAACTGGCTTTTATGTGTGGCCACACTCTGTCAACAGAAGTTTTATTGGGAAGTTTCCTCTGACAGTGGCTTCTGTTGATAGAGCACCGTCATATAAATGTAGCCAAAGGGTATAAACAAATCAGCTTTGAGCTTGGGCCAAATACTGAGAACTTAAGTAAAAAAAAAAAGCAGTCAAGTAGCACTTTAAAGACTAGCAAAATAGTTTATTAGGTGAGCTTTTGTGGGACAGACCCACTTCTCTGTCCCACGAAAGCTCACCTAATAAATTATTTTGCTAGTCTTTAAAGTGCTACTTGACTGCTTTTTGTTTTGATAGTGTATAGACTAGCACGGCTTCCTCTCTGTTACTTAAGTAAAAAAAGAATTTGCTTCAGAAATTATGAGCAATTGAGAAAGGAAGTTAGAATGCAAAGCTCGTTGTCTAATAAATAAAATTATTAGTCTTTAAGGTTCTACTGGACTGCTTTTTTTTAATTATGTGAAGCTACAGATGAACACAGCAACCTGTCTGAGAATGGAGACCAGCATTCAGCTGTTACGCTTCATAATTCTCTCCTCCAAGATTCCTTTATTCCATAGATAGGGAGGGTGCATGGGAAGCTTTTTTTAAAAAAATTCATAACACTAACACATGCCTAGTTTCTGCTTCTCTGTTTGGTAAGTGCTCAGCTTCACTCATGTGAATGTCCCCATGATGCTGTAGCATTCAAATGCTATTAATTGTATCTGATCCTGTAGGTTATTAATACTCAGTTCACACAGAAACAAAATCCTCTGGTTTTGCAGATTCACATGCTACAGCATTTCCTCTGTCAGTAGTTTCTGTGAAGGAAATGTAACATTGGAAATGAAGTAGAATTGGATTTTCTGACTTAGATATCTTTTCTCCTGGCTTTAAAATAGTAACATAAAAATATGTTTCAGCCTTACATGGTAATAAAATAGGCACCGTGTAACTGTGAGCCATATTGTTGACCATACGTGAAACACCCACTTACGAGACTCAAAAATTCACAGCGCTCTCCTTTGAAGAGTTTCCACCAGATTGTTCCTTAAAAGCAGCAGTATTTACCCTCTGCCACTTCACTCAGGAAATCTATATCTATATCCAGGACCTTCACTTTTTCCCATTTTACCTCACCAAGGATTTCACAGCATGGAAAGTGTATGCACCATCGGTAATGCTGATTTTGTCAGTATTACATTTTGAGCGGAATCCTTGCTTGGCATTGTTTGCAAAGGGAGAACATCCTGTCCTAGCCCAACTGTCTTCCCCTCTAGCATATTTTGATGTCCAGAGAGTGGCTTCCATATAATGGGGCAGAGGAAGTGATACAAAGAGTGAATACACTACTGTACTGGCACCCTACACACAAGTGTAATATTCTTTGTGCAGAATAAGGACTTAGATGTTTTAATCTACATCCTGTGATGCTGCTAAAGCTTGATGCCTGGCTCCACTTAAAGCTCTGCAATCTTGTTAAAGGACTGATGACAGGCATGAAGTTACAAAATGCACAGTGTGTGCTGTGAGTAGCTATCAACAAAAAGAGCCTTGAATTAAATCCCTGCCCCTAGACTTGTGCTGAGTCCTTACTTAGGAAGCTTCTCTGCTCTACTTTTATACTCATCCCCTTCGGCACATGTCTTAGGAGAGGAAAAGAGGAAACTAGGTGGGGAGAATGTTCACTAGCTGCCAGCCACTTTATCTCTTTCCAGCTATTGTTTTAATAAGCTCCTTTCTGTTATGTCACAGAACCTTCATAAATATTGGAATTACAGTCATTTATTAGGCTCCAAATAGCTGACTATGTATTTCTGTATGTTTTGCATTACACTTGGAACATTTTGAACATGATGAATGATAACAAAAGGGGTTCTTGCCTAGCTGTCTGATCAAGAGAGATCAAAGCACAACACTAGGGATACATTTGGAATATGATGGTTTCTGTCATTTTGTTATTGCAAATTTCAGGAAATATTCTCTAAAGTTCTAGTCTACACACCTTATGCAAAAGTTTATTTAGGTTGTCTTTGTTCTAGTAGAAATTATCTTTATTTTAATCCCCTTAACACATCATTATGGGCTAGATTCTGGTACTTCTGTTCACTCTGGCTATGGCTATACTAGTGAGTTTGTTTTGTTGTTTTTTTTTTGTTTTGTTTTATTACAAAATCAGAGTTCTGTCACCAAAATTCCCCACACATCCACACACAAAATGCATTTTGTTGCTAGGCTGTTGACAAAACTCTGCTCTTCTGCCAACAATCTTCTGCCTCTCTCAGATGAGGAAGATCGCTTTTGTCAACAGATTCTGTCGACAAAAAAGCTGTGTGGATGCTCTGAGGGTCCTTCTGTCAACAGACAGGGCTTCTAGCACACTGAACAGCCCTGTCCTACTGTGCTTCTGATTGGCTGTTTGTTGAGAGTGTGGCTGGGCAGTCTGGCCACTCTGTCAACAGATCAGATTGCTCTTTCTGTCCACTTTAGTGTATGGCCTTGCTCTGTTGATTGGATATTTTGTCAGATAATCTCTTTCGACAGAAATGTCTGTCTACAGATGCATCGCAAGTAGCAGTAGCCATTGAGTAGTATCTTACTCCTCAAATAATCCTGCTCATTTCAGAGGGAATACTCATGCTGGTAACAACTCCCTAAGTGCGGGGAGCAAGTGATTTCCAAAGTGACCTTTACTGATCATACAAATAATGATGCATTAGTTAGATCACCATAAAACACTATTCAGAGGTTGTTGAATCAATTACATGCACACCAGTGTGGCATGGAATGCTGAGGAAATAGCCTCCATTTCTCCACATTGATAGTGTAACGGTGTCTCAGAGTAGCTAACCAGCACTGAGCCATAACTCTCTCAGTAACAGCAGTGCTGGTCCTGTGAGAACAGAAGTTCACTGTTTGGATCAAATCCTACCACTCCATCTGTCATCTTAAATATTAAGAAATCAGTAATGCTAGGGCAATGGGGGAGTTTCAGATCAGATATAAAATTGTACTGTATTCTGGATGATTTTCAAAAGAAACTCTCAAGGAAAGATGTGATTGATGGTCTAACCTTAAAATGACTCCTGAGCTTATCTGGAACAACTACTGTGTAGTCTCCTGATAATCAATGTGGGTTTGTCAGCATAAGGGTGCTTTTGTAGAATCTACTTGCCTGCTCTTAATTTGTGCTGAAGTCTGAAGAACGGGAGAGATGATAATGTTCATTTGGGGCTTGACCTTATACTTTTTATTCAGATGAAATTCCTCATATGACTATTGTATTCAATGAAGGTTTTGCCAGAGTAAAGACTGCTAGATTGGGTCCTTAGTAGTTGCTTATTTCAGCTACAGATAGCAATATTATTTGTTGCAACAGCTTAAAAAATGTAGCATTTAGTTTTGTATTATGAATTCACAAAGCAGAAATATCAGAAACCTCCAAATTACCCTGTTGTCAGGAGCATGTGCAGTACACAGCGTCAGCATGTTTGCCATGGCTGTCATGCATGGAAGATCAGACACTTTTTATAGAGATTTTCTTTAGTATGTGCCTGCCTTTGGCACAAGTGAACTGTTTATGTAGGTCAGTGTGTGGGTGCAAATGTAAACATTTGTTACGATATTGAGATAAATACAAAATAGCTTGCCACGCCATGCCATGCATTCATTTAAAAAATTCACAGCAGTGTACTTCTATTTCTCTACTAAAAAAGAGGCAAACCCCACCCCCCAGTGTAGGTGTACTGCCATGGTGGAAAGTGAGGTTTATGATGGAACATCTTAATCTCATGATTTACCCAAATAAACAGCAATTACTGGCTTTAGTTCCTGGTTTGTGTCAGTGTAACTACATCAGTTACACACCTGCAAATTTCAGTATTCCACTGAAACTGCAGGCAGAGGCAGCTAAATAAAGAACAGAATGGTGGTGAGAGAGATGCCCATTGAGACTGAAAATAATATTCTTGGGGAAATCACATAGACAAGCTGGGTTACAAAAGACTATACAAGGGGTAAAGACACACCAGCTAATATTAAGAGGTGCCCCCACAGTCTGCAGAGGTTTTATTCAGAGGCCTAGATCCTCTGAATTAGATCCAACCTACTGGTGCTAATAACGGTTAACTCCCATTTAACGGAAAATTAAAGTTACTTGGTTACATGTAAGATCATGTCCATAGCTTGACTATTGCATATCTGACTTTTAATAGCTTCATAATCAACCAGACTTTGTTTATATAATTTCCTCATACATGCATAGACCTACATTTTCCTCAGATTACTGAAGTTCTCTGGACAGACTTAAATTATCTGGTGTAAGCAAACTTCCCAATGTATTAGGTTAGTAGCAGGCATTTGGGGATTTGCCTATATCTGTTACATAATAACACATAATAGGATGTTCTCTGTGTCTAGGATTTTTAATGAATGCTCATTGTCATGACTTCTAAGTGCTTATGTGGCTCCAGTCTCAATAAGATGGGAAGTAGAAATTATTTTACTTTATTTTTGTGTTTTAAATGTATACTTTATGTTGTGGATTGTTTGTGAGCCAAAGTTGAAACCTACAGGAATATTTTAAAATAATGCAGGCTTTCATGTCAAGGTACAGGTTGATCCTTTCTCATGCTACACCCTCAGGACCTCACCAGTGCTGGATAAGAGAATTTGCCAGACCATAGGGGGTCAATATTGTCTAGCACATTCCCAACACTTACTGGACTCCTAGAAGATATTTAGAGGTAAATTAGAGCTAAATAACAGCGCAGAACACCGAGAGCCAGAACTCGTGTCTGTAAACAAAGTTTATGGGACCACAGGAAACTTGGTCACACTCATGATAAGTGGTCATGCGGCTAACTAAAACCATGCTTGATGAGAGTGGTCTAGATTAAAGAGATTCAACCAGGTTTTCAGTAATGCTGCTTTAATGTGATATGTTCCTTTCTATGGATCTCTCAAACAAATCCAATTCATTAATCACAAACTGAGTCTTCGAGCTCTTTGTCGCTTCAGTGAAAAGGGGAGAGAAACTGCAGAAGCAGCAGCAGCAGATTCTTTTGGGAAGCATTTGGTCTGTCACCAGTGAGATGTAGTCTTTCATGCTTTTGCACCAACTCAGTAAGTCCAAGATGATTGAAGGAGAAGTTCTACACCCAACTGGAAACAGTTCTGAAAGACATACCCAAAGAAGACAAGATTATTCTCTTAGGGATTTCAATGGCAGGGTCAGAAGAGACACGGATCTCTGGCAGACTATCACTGGGAAAGAAGGAGTTGGCAACAGCAACTCCTAAGAAGTGCTTCTCCTTACAAAATGTGTGGAACATGAGCTAGTCATCACCCTGTTCCTCCAGAAAAACAAATTTAAGACCTCATGGCAACATCTTTGATCAAAGCACTGGCTATGTCATTGTGCTCACTCAGGATCAGCATGATGTCCTTCTCATACATGCAATGAGCAGAGTGCTGATGACTGCTGGACAGATCACCACCTTATTCAATCCACAGTGGTGATTAGGATTGTCACCAAAGGGGGAAGTCAGAGGAAACAGATCCAGCAAAAGATCAACATATAAGGCTTGAAGGACCCATCAGATGAAGTGACTTCCAGGCAGCACTCCAAAGGAAGCTGCTGAGAGTACATCCTAAAGATGGGGAAGAACACTGATGTCAATTAAAAGATGCCATCATTGGAGTTTGTGACGAAACCATTGGTTACCAGAGCAGAAAGCATCAGGACTGGTTTGATGAGAATGATATGAAACTGAATGCTTGATTGAGGCAAAAAGGAAAGCCTTTAGGACTGTCAAAGTGATATAAATTGCACAACTAAGAGAGAAGCACATGACAAGGCCCAGGCAGAAGTCCAAAGTAAAACAAAGACTCTGAAAAACCAATGGTGGACTGTGTAGGTGTGAGAACTCCAGCATCTTGCAGACATCAATGATACAAGAGGTTTCTTTGATACTACCAAAGCTGTTTGTGGAATGAGAAACCATAGAATTAATCCCATGAGTTCAAAGGATGGTACCCAGCTCTTGACAGACAGTGAAGCCATTGCTTCCTGCTGGAGGGAGCACTATAACGAGCTCTTGAACTGCCCCTTGACCATGCTTCTAGAATCTCTTGACTAAATCCCTCAGCAACCACCTAAAGAAAATACTGCAACACTTCCTATTCTGAGTGAGGTCCAAGCTTCCATCAAAGTGATGAAGTGCAACAAGGAAACCAGACTAGAAGGAATCACCACCAAAGTCTTCAAAGAAACTGGGCCAGACCTCCACAAACAGCTCCACCTCCTGATTCTCAAGATCTGGGGTAGGGAGCAGATGCCACATGATTTCAGAGACACAGTGATCATAAGCCTTTTCAAGAAGAGTGACAAGTCAAACTGTGGAAACTATCATGACATCTCCCTCCTAGCAACAACAGAGAAAATCTTAGCTCAAATCCTTGCAAACTGACTCTTGACATTCTCAGAAGAAATTCTGCCAGAATCCCAGTGTGACTTCTGACCATTCTGAGGAACAGAAGACATGATCTTCACTGCCTGGCAACTGCAAGAAAAATGTCATGAACACAACCAAGCCTTAGATGAGAGTTTCATTGACCTGACTAATACCTTTGACTTTGTCAATTGTAGTGCCCTGTGGACCATCCTCTCAAAGATCATCTGCCCCAAAAATTCATTAGTATTTTAAGGCTGCTTCATTATAACATGTCTGCCACAGTATTGAGCAACAACAGATCCCAAAGTGACCCCTTTGAGGTCAAAACATGAGTCAAGCAAGGCTGGGCCATTGCACCATCCCTGTTCTGCATCTGCATCACCATGACCCTTCACCTCTTTGATGGCAAGCTTCCAGAAGGTGTGATGATAGTCTGTATAATGTGTGCATGTGAAACCTGGACAACACACAAGCATCATTTGAAGGCACTTGAACAATATCATCAACGCTGCCTCAGGAGAATCCTAAATATCACTTGGGATGACAGGCTCATGAATACTAGAATCCTGGAAGAGTCGAACATGACTGGCATTGAAACTATTATCATTCAACAACTTAGTTGAAGTGTTCACGTGGTTCAGGTGTCTGAGCAGTGCCTCCCAGAACAGATTCTGTTTTCCAAATTGGAGGAAGGACAGAGGAGCGTTGGGGGCCAGTGGAAGGAATATAAGGACGTGCTGAAGGCACCCATGAAAGAGTGTAGCATTGGAGTCAACACTTGGGAGAGTCTTGCCCAAGACCATCCAGGTGGAGAATGATAATCCATGAGGAAGTGGTGCAATTTGAGAGGTCCCAATGCGGTGCAGATCAGAAGAGGTGGAGAAGAAAAAAAGAGCATCAAAAACTGCTCCATGCCCCTCCAACAGCTACTAACACTTGCTTCTTCTGTGATAAGATCTGCAGCTGCAGAATTGGGCTGATCAGCCATCAATGGACTCACAAATAGGAGGGTGACATGAAGATGTCTTACTCGTTATCAAGTGACTGCCAAGAGAAAGAGAGTAGTCTTTGGTAGACAGAATGGATGTACGCTGTGTTCCCTTCTCTGCCACCCAAAGCCCTTCCAGGCATCCCTCAGTGACTGACAACTTTCTGTATGAACTGCAATACCTTGTAAAAAGTGATAGTAATGTACTGCCTTAGCCTCATTATTCGCTTAGAAAAGTCTAGATTGTCCCCTTTTCTTTGTTTGATTTCACAGAACTAAGAGCTCAATCTGACCACCATTTCTCATTCTATTCTACTGAAATCAAGGTGACTACTCCCGTGATGTTACCACTCATCATGAGTAATGGTTGCAGAACTTGTACTAAGAAATTAGGTTTATACCAATGGATCTTTCAGGCTTTATTGTGGCTACCTAATGATTAAGGTTCTTTCGGCCTTGAAAGTCTAAGATTCAACATGGTAGAGCTGGGTGCATGAAGAGTATGTTTACATGCCTTCATATCAAAGGGATTTTACTTGCTATGTTTCCTCAAAACGCACAGCTACAGTCATTTATCGTCCTGCAAATCTCAGACTATTTATAATTCTTATATCTAATTTGGTCATAAATCATTAACACGTGACCTTGTGTTCAAAACTAAGCTACTAATAATTTAAAGCCTAATTATGTTATTGTTTCAACATCTAACTTTGAAAATCTGACTCTTAAGCTGCTATACATTGATATCGTTACTAAACAAATGAAACATAATAAATTCAACTACACTTTGTAGCACTGAAGGGTCATTATAAGGTGGATACCCTGTGTCTGGAAAGAATAAGGAAACTACTGCTTTGCAAGAAGAGATTTCTTTAATTTTAATTGTTAATGTGGTGTTATGAGGTACATTGATGAATTTCATTTTAGTCACTGTCTGTATGCCACACACTATAGTAACATTAGTGATCATAATTTAAAGAATCTTATTGGCTGAATAAAACACATTTTCTAAGGACATCTCATGGCCTCAGAATATAGAAATTCCATTTTTAGCAAGGAGAAACTAGAATATGAACAAAGAATCACATTGCTAATATTTTACCCGCTTCCCCCAGCCAGGGAAACGAACTTTGTTGATATTCAAATGAACATCAAAGAATAGTTATTGGCGCTCATTTAATGCATAATACAAATAACAGATGATATTACCATCTTGTGAGAACTTGAGCCAACAGTGAGATTTTCAGAATGGTAGCTTCAGAAAGATTGGTGAGTACCCTGTTTGTGATACAATATATGAAGGCTGAAAAAATCGATTCTTACTATATCACCATCTGAAATACTGCTGGAGCAGCAACATCCTGAAGATATCTTTGTTGATGGTATTACTATTTTCTTATGTTTTGATGTTAATGTACTTTGGTAAAGAAATGGGAAAGAGAAGCAGTAGAAAAACTAATAAAAATCTATGTCAACTCAATTGAGGATGGGATTTGTCTCTGTCTGTGGGAGCAGGGCTGCATCCTCCATGGTCTGAAAGGTTATAAGGACAGGAAATGGGACTGATCCTGAGTGGTGAAACAAGCACACCTTCCATTCATCTGCAGAACATCCAGAGTTACAGGGAAGGAAGAGAAGGCCACTAGATTCCTACAGTTCTCCTCAAGTCCTCTTTTCCCCATGGTGAACCTACACATCAGTGCCTGACTCATGAAATATTTTTGGTGTATGTGAATGTCAATGGATTTGATTTTGCACATAGACTTTACACTTTTAATAATATGAGTCTATGGAAGAAATTGAAGACAATAATCAGTGTAAAGTACTACTTTCAGTTCACACAGATATTTGGGGTTTTAATGGCTACCATCAAACTGTCCTTTGAGCTATAGGCTATCACAGATGCTGTTACATCTGATGGTTGTGCTCATACACTTTCACAGGCTATAAGGGAGAAGCAACTCAGCCTCTTTTTAGAGCAAGATAGTTTCAGTTGTCTCCAAATATTGTGCAAGGTACATGACTGCATGGTGAAGTTCAACAAGAGCTTAGCTGTATATTAAGTTTATTGCAAAAGCAGTAAGCATTCAATACAGGGTCTCTACCTTCTGGCCATGTCTACACTAGCAAGTTCTTTTGGAAAATCAGGCCCTTTTTGAAAGAACACATGAAGCATCTACAGACAAAATGCACTCTTTCTATACAAAATTGAAAGAATGTGGCTCTTCTTCCAGAAGCCATCTTCTGCTCCCAGATCAGGAAGAGTGGCTTCTTCCAACAGCTTCTTTCAAAAACAAGCATGTGTAGACACTCTACAGGACCATCTTTCAAAAGAGCAAGCCTCACGGTGCCATATTTTTCAATCGCTGTCCCATTCTTTTGAAAGAACAGGGGCTGAGTGGGCACACTCTATCGAAAGAATGGATGGATCTTTTCATCTGTGTTTTGTGTGTGTGAACATGCTCTTTCTAAAGAGGATCTTCCAGAAGATCATCTTTGGAAAGATCGCTGTAGTATAGACGCAGCCTCTTAGAAGTTTGTTTGGGACTAGTTGTAAATTTTGGAGCAAAAGTATGACTGGGAGAGAGAGAGAGATGTGGGTCTGCTTTCAAGGAGACAGCCAGCAGAGCATGAGAGAAGCAGTTGTGAGAATGGCCCCGAGCACAAGCTGAGACAGAGATCCTTGGGACAGAAAACACACTAGAAAACCAGGTTTGAAAATTCTAAGCAAAGAAACTGCCCAATTTTTTCTTTTTTGTTTTTACGGTGTTCAAGGAAACCGGACTTGGTGGATGTATTTTTTTAAAAAAACAACAGGATTGAGCCAGAAAAAGGTCTGACTCCTATCATCACTGTCTCCTTCTAAAGCAAACAACTTTCAAGGCCCTAATATTGCCTAACACTCAGGTCAATGGAACAACAGGGGCCAATTTTTTTAAAAAATTATGTTTAAAAAGCTTCTGCATTAATTAAGCATCCAAATGAGAAGCATTCCTATGCATATGTAATCATGGCAATTATTCATTCAAATTTTATATGTGAACATTTTGAAAGCTCTTATCCTGTGAGAAGGGGAAATTACGTGGATATATTAGTTATTGGGTTACCAGGCAATGGTAATTTTTTTTTTCTGGAGTATTCTATACATAGTCTGTGGAGATAAACTGTGTTGTTAATGAACTAAATATTACATCTCTTGTTTGTTAGTCATACTTCTCTTCATGCTCTATTCACCTGACTATAAATGAAAGAGAAATGTAAAAATCAATTAGTGTGCAAATCAGATGTAAATACCCATGACTAGCAAAATGTATAAATATAAACAAAGATACTTTGAAAGGATGCATATTATTATAAAATGAAGAAATTGCCTATAGCTTAGATATAGTAGAATATGTATGAGATACAGTGCCATAAACATGAACTATACAGAGCAATTTACATATATTTACATCATCAAATTAGTATCTTAAAAAGTAAGGAGCGCTGATAATTGAAATTTGGCATTTTCCAGTTAATAAATGTCATTTTAGTTCTCCACATCACTTCATACACTTGGTAACAACTAAAGCCCTCATTGTGGCATCTTCCAAATAAGCAGAGAGTATGTGTGTGTGTCCTAAGAAATACCCACATATCTTTAAGTTAAATGTGTGTATTATGTTTTTTTAAAACATTTATATATTTCCATTCATTTGTACTCTGCTCTGGAAAGCTAAGTACCTGATAGTAAGCATCAATTATTTTCTCCTTCCCTGAGTGCAAGGGACTGGACTTGATAACCTCTTGAGGTTCCTTCTACTTCAATGATTGAATTTATGCATTATATAACACCAAGCTACATGCTTGGTAAATGGTGATGACAGCAAGTGGTATAAGCACCCTATGGTCATCTGCCACATTCCTGTGCACTGGAATTTTAATTTTGTCGTAGCCCTTAATTTTCATTTTGCTGCAAAAATGTTTACCAGATGGCACAGGGCTATTTTTACACAGTGTGGCAAGTTTCCAGCTGATAATTATGACATTATTTCAAGAGTCTGTGTTTTACGTTAAGAGTATTTGGCATACGCCTTCATGTGGTCTTTATTTTTCCCACCATTTAGCACCACATGTCTGAGTTGTGAGTAGATTTTGTGATTAAAAATAAAATCCAAAGGTATCCCAGAAGGGGGAAAAAATCTCTGATTTACACTGAAATAATACTTATAGTTTTATAATGATCAGTTAAGTCTTCCAGCACTCCCTTCCTATCTTCTTCCCAAAACACTCTGCATTGTGTGTTTCCATCAAGAGTAACTCAGGACAATCCATTGAATATCAGACTAGTCAAAAAGCCCAATAGTCAATTGCTGCTGATACTTACAGACCTGGCCTATGACTCTATGTTAAAGCATTCAGTCATCTATTTTATGAGCGATCTTGCTTTAAAGCCTTCAAGAGAGTCTTTTGAGAGAGGACAAAACTGAAAGCAATGGTAATTATAATTAAAGTCAGTTTGTACTATTATGTAGTGGTAATAAATCCAAAGTTGCAGTGTAATACACAGAATACAGTTAGGTCTTAAAAGATACAGGATTTAATAGGCTGCACTTTAGATTGTGTACCAACCTGCACAGATGGAAATATTAGTTTCTGAAAAAGAATACACAGTATGTGTGTGATAATCCATGTCTAAAAAGCTCTCTTCTTTACATTAATTACATAGTTCCTAATGCAAGTGAGATATAGTTTCTCAAAACGTTGCTCCTGTTTCCCTTTAATTCACATAAGAGTCATAACTACTCATTTTAGAGGACAAAAGATCCTAATTTCAGCAGAAATCAAACAAGTGTAAGAATGTGTGTGCGAGAGAAAGAAAGAGAGAGATTAGACCAAATAAAAATTCAGAATTAACATGTTTTGAGTGTGTGACTGTCTGTGAAACGTTTTTCAAATGGGTTAATTAAGATTCAGAAATGTTTGCCAGCTTGTTTCCCAGTTTCAGTGATAAAAATAAAATGCTGTGTGGCTGAAATGAGAATTAGTCCCTCGAGTATAAAAGAAGGACTTGATAGAAATCCGTACATTTCAAGACTGCATTTTTCAGTTCAGCCCTAGCGAATGTGAAGCATGCGTAATTTGGCACTGTTCTTTCTTTATTTGCATTTAGCACATATATTTTGTCTAATTATTCATGCAGAGTGTCCTTTCCTATTCCCCACCCCTCAATAAATTAACAGTTTGTTTGGCTGTGGACAAGATTACCCTAATATTAGAAAAGAGAAAGGGACAAGAAAAACAGGGCAAATATTTAGAAGGTCTGCTTAATTCCCATTTTTTTAGTATTCTTAAAGAGTCGGGAATTATAAATGAACAAAGTTACAAACAAGTTTTAGAATGACCCAATCATTTCATTTTCCTTGTAGAAAAAAGTATCTGGTGAATAAATTAAATCTGTATGATGACCAAGTTGCTCATCACATTTAAAAATAAAAGAAAGATAGGTCTCTGTATCATAAAGTCATAATCCAAGTATCTGCACAAAGTGAAAGCTTTATTAAGGAGTTAGGCAAGTTGTAAGAGAATAGAATGGAAATAATACATAAAAAGTAATGAGAGAACAATGATTCTAAATTCTTGATATTAAAGCAACTTCTAAAATAAAAGTAATTACACATTCAAGGCACCTCACGTCAATGGATTGTGGTCTGCCTTTAATGATGGGTCTCATTACAAGTGAATCTGACTTTAATCCTCTTGCTGCACTGATTTTGAAGATTAGTATTCTGGGAGACTCAGTCATCAGGCTATTCTGAGCAAGTTTTGTAATCATTGACTTAGAACAGAGTTCTGATCAGCGTAGTACAAGGTTAAGATAATCCTTGCTCTTCTTGACATTTTGCTTCTCTCATTTTCTGTTAAGGAGACAATCAGATGGCTGTGGAAGATTTGACAAGTATAGGTGTTAGAAAGAATTCCCTAAAGCCAAGCTAATGGTACAAAATAATAGGGAACCAACCTATTCTAAAGCCTAATTTAAGCTCACTTTGCCAAATTAAAGCATAGCCTTTCACCTGTAGTATTGAATATCCTTCTCCCATTTGTCTTTTAATTTAACTTCTCTGGGACAGCACAGTATTATACCAAACATCAGAAAGCAAGGACTTATAGGAAGCTTGACAAAAAGTAAGATTAATATAATAGATTGTAGATAATACATTATTTCTCCAAGTCTGTCATGCATTGCATAGTAAGTGTGAAGACAACACATAATGTTATGCATTTAATAATATGGTTATGATTAGATTGGCATTGGGAAGCTGCATATCTCAAATTTTTAATTTACAAGGAAGAAAGGTAGAAGACACAGTAGTAAAATAAATGCCAGTCATAATCACTCACCTTGGGATTTTAAAGTCATACAGGTTTCTTTCTCGCCTTCCGCCCCACCCCCCCCAACCCCCCCGACTTGTAATCAAGACTGGGAATTTTGAAGAAGACTGTGGAACTGGATGACAAGTTCCCAATGACAGATATTTTCTTGGGATTTTTAGAGCTGAACAGTTTTGGAAGACATATTCACAAGTACAATGTTCGTATAGTTAGAGCATTCCTGTTCACAGTCAATGAAAATTTATAAACAGTTTTTACTCCTATAGCAGAACTGGATACAGTTAATTCTGCCATGATTGTATTCTCTCTGTACAGCTAACAGAAGTAAACAAATAGTCAAAACTTACTGTAACACCCCTGACTGAGTTCCTGTTTGTGGATAGTCACCAGGCATCTGTAAAAGTCCTACAGTTTGGATCCCACGTGCTTGGGTTGGCTGGGTCTAGAATTTCTGAAATTAAAAATAAATTAAAATGTTGTTCTAAACCAGAACAAAAATGTTCCAAACTTCCCTCAGAATAGGAATGATATTGTATTTTGAAAATGTTGAAATTATAATTTGACTGACCTTTTTCAGGAATTTTTGAGGGTCCTCTCAAGCTACTCGAAGATACGGATATTTCCCAGGTGTGACGCTCAGCAGCATAGGAGTCTTAGATCTTGGGAATCAGGGTTTCTAGTGCTTTTGGGATGCAAAGGAGTTGAAAGTCTGAGATCCTTGGCTCTACGGCTGCCTGCCTGTTTCTGTAAGATTTGAAAAGAAAGGTGAGCTGACAGAAAACCAAGCAGGTTACCATCTGAATTCTGTCAAAATCAACTGTTTCTTGCAAAAGCATCAACATTTTCTGATGGAGGTCTAATCAGCTTAGAGTAGAGAGGAAGAATTACTTCTCATGTCTTGTGACACTAACGCCTGTTAAAACTTCCCAGAATGATGTTTGCTTTTTTGCAAAAGTGTCACGCTGTTGACTCCTATTTAGCTTGTGGTCCACTATGACCCACTCCTCAATCCGTTTCTGCAGCCCTCCTTCCTAAACAGTCATTTCCCATTTTCTGTGCGTGGAATAGATTATTTCTTCTTAAGTGCAGTACTTTGCATTTGTTCATGTTGAATTACATCCTGTTTATCTTAGACCATTTCTCCAGTTTGTCCAGATCATGTAGGTTATATTTTTCGAGTTTATTAATGAGAAGGTCATGCAAAATTACATCAAATTCTTTAGTAAAGTCTAGGTAAACAGCACCTACCACTTCTCCCTTATCCACTAGGCTTATTACCCTAACAAGGAAGGCTATCATATTGGTTTTACATGATCAAATCCATGCTGACTGTTACTTACCACCTTATTATCCTCTAGATGTTTGCAAATGG
The DNA here is from genome assembly GCF_033958435.1 of Carettochelys insculpta. Classification (NCBI taxonomy): domain Eukaryota; kingdom Metazoa; phylum Chordata; order Testudines; family Carettochelyidae; genus Carettochelys; species Carettochelys insculpta. Next base: position 23,094,325 of record NC_134141.1, on the reverse strand, counting down.
ATTCCTTAAGTATTTTCTCCATTGTTTTTCCTGATACAGAAGTTAAGCTGACTGGTCTCTAGTTTTCTGGATTGTCCTTATTCCCCTTTTCCTAGATGGGCATTATATTTGCCCTTTTTCACTGTTCTGGAATCTCCCCTGTCTTCCATGACTTTTCAGAGATGATAGTTAATGGCTCGATTATCTCCTCAGTCAGTGACATGAGTAGTATGGGATGCATTTCTGCAGGCCTTGGTGACCTGAACACCCATAATTTGACTAAGTAATCTTTAACTTGTTCTTTTCCTATTTTAATTTCTGAACTTACCTCATCTTCACCAGCATTCGCTATGTTAAATATCCAATTGCCACCAACCTTCTTAGTGAAAACTGAAACAAATGAGTCATTACTGCCATTTCCATATTTTCTGTTTTTGTTTTCCTTCTTCATTAAGTAACATTTCAACCTGTCCCTGGTCTTCCTCTTGCTTCTTTGTAGAATGTTTTCTTGTTACCCTGTATGTCTATAGTTAGTTTAATCTCACTTTCTGCCTTCACCTTCCTAATTTTGCACCTACATATTTTTGTTATTTGTAGTTGTCCTTTCTAACTTGACCTAGTTTGCACTTTTTATAGGGTTCCTTTTTTGATTTTTAGCTTATTCGATATCTCCTGGTTAAGCCTACCCAAGATATGGAGACAGCAATTGTGAGTACAGTGAAACCATTCCCATTGGGAATTACTTACCAATTCATGAGGACCACCAGAATCTTCTGAAGACACACTTGAAATTTTAGAAGCCTTTTTTGGGACTGGGCTAAAACTCTTCAAGCGTCCTCATTCAACCCTGAGTTGGACTAGGAGGAATTCTGAGATTAATGTTAATGGCCCAAACAAGCACTCATTTACTGATCTGATAAGCTTCACTTACTCTAAAAAAAAATCCGTGTGGAACTGTTTCAAAATGTGGCATGGCAGATACTATCATCTTTTCATCTTGGGAATATGAGAAACACCACTGGTCACAAACTATAGACCACATTGTAAATCAATGTCTGCTTCAGTGGTTTGCCGGTGGCATCTCAGAGCAGCTGCACACTTAAAACCCTGCACCAGTGCAGCTGTGCCATTGTAGCACTGTGAAGATACGCCTGTGCTGACAGCACTGCTTCTCCCATTAGCGTAGTTAATCCACCTCCACTAAAGGAAATAGCTGTAACTCCAACAATATCACACAGAGGTGTGGAGTTTTCATGACTCTGGCGTGACATTGGGTTTGTCTACACTTCCACGTTACTGTGCTGTAAGTTTCTTGCTCATGAGCATGAAAAAAATACACCCTGAGCAAGTTACAGTGCTATAAAGCACCAATATAAACAGGTTCCCAGCACTGTTAACTACCTTTCCCCCTCCCCTGAAGTGGTTTACCTCTCCCAGCACTGGTGCTGTGACCACACTACTGAGTTAAGATAATGCTATGGCTTCACTTTAAACTTAGGGTAGGTCTACACTGCTACTTTACTGCACTGCAACGTTCTGGGTCAGTGGTGTGAAAAAAAGCACCCCTGCCTTGCCCCAGGCACAACAAGTTACAGTGTAAACTGGGCTAAAGTACTGGGAGCCAGGCTCGCTGTCTAGTTAGCTATTTGCCTTATGGATTTGGTTTACCTAGAGCACTGGGAAAGCTCTCTCCCAGTGCTCCTGCCACGGCCACATTGCTGCGTTAAAGTTTTGCTATGGCTGTGCTTTAAACTTTTAAGTGTAGACAAAGCCTATAGTTACATCAATATAAATATGTAGTGTAAACCAGGCCACAGAAACTGGAGCTCTCACATATGCATCTCAGACCTGGAAGGGACCTCAGCAGGTCATCAAGTCTAGTCCCCTGCACTCTTGGCAGGAATTGTACCACTCTCTTCTTCTTGGCAGTCACTCAATAACGAGTAGGACATCTTGATGTCACCCTCCTGTTTGTGTGTCCCTTGATGGCTAAGCAGAACACTTCTGAAGCTACTCACTGGCTCCCTAATCTGGCTTGGGTATTTGAAAATTGCCAATCACCTCCCTTGCTGTTCAAAGGAAGAAGTGGAGTCATCAGCAGGTCAATAGCCTTTGTGCAACAGTCTCTCCGGGGACTTGGATCAAAGACAACAGCTCATCACACCTACACTCTTTGGCTAATCACCGGTGCTTGGTTTGTCTGAACAGAATGTCTGACTTTATATAGAAGAATAACTTTCCTTGTTACATTAACTCTTTGTGTCAATGAAAAAGATTGATAATCAGAAAAGACAGAGCTACATATAATATTAATACAAATATTAAAATTCTCTCACACATTTGTCACATTTCCTTTTCCCAATAAGTAAACAGACATTATTCAGACTGTGCACAGGGTACAGAACTATTCTAGTGACATATTAAACACAGCCTACGCAGGAATATCCAGTTAACAATGTATAATTAAACAACAAAAACATGAATTATAAACACAGATTAAGTAATAAGTTCTGACATATGGGTGTGTTTTAAAATCAGGAATGCACAGATTGCCTAGAAAAAAGTCAAGAGGTCTGAATCAAAATATATCACCCACTACCAAATTAAGCTTCTTAAGGCTTTAATCACCATATATTTCATCCTGATCTTTAATTATACCTCCATTCTGGGATCTAGTATAAAAGGAGTGGAAGTAGAGATGCTTTAGTTCAGCTCAGTTTTAAGAGATGCCCACAGTGGTAACTGGGTAGTTTGATAACTTCCCCTCCATAAAATGGAAAGTTAGTTAGCACTAGTATTTTAAGAATTACTGAAACAAAGGCACACAATGCTTTATGAGGCATCTCTAAATTACAGCCTCTTTGCTCTATACTAAATTCAAATAGTGTAGATGGATAAACCAGTGCACAACTTGGCTGCGCCTACCCTAGCAAGTTATTTCAAAAATTTTTTTGAAAGAAGGAGGCTGTTTTGAAAGAGACCACGGGGCATCTACACACACACACAAAGCATTATTTCAAAAGTAAATCAAAAGAACGTGGTGCTCCTTTCGAAATCACTCCTCCTTTCCTATTTCAGGGAACACGCCCCCGTTTGAAAGTTTCTTTAGAAAGAAAATGTGTAGAAGCTCCAGGGGGCCCTTCTTTTGAAAGAATAGTCTTCATTTTCAATCCCTGGCCTGTTCTTTCAAAAGAGTGGGGGCTGTGTGGACTCTCTCTTTCAAAAGAACAGATTACTCTTTTGATCTGCTTTTTTGTGTGTGGATACACTCTTTTGAAAGAAGCTCTTTCAGAAGACATCTTCCAGAAGAGCTTCTTTCGAAAGATCTCTGTAGTGTAGATACAGCCCTGGTGACTGTGTATAGAGTACAACTGGGCAGGAAGTCTCAGCAAACCATTTTCACTGGAAAATGCATTTGTTGAAACTGTGAATATTAAGCTTAACCTTCCAGCCACTTTTTTCCATTCCTTTTCCATTCTTCATCGGTCTATTATCTATTTAGATTGTTAGTTGGTCAGATGATATTCAGTGAATAATTTGAAAGAGTTTCTGCTCCATTTTAAAAAATACATTATTTAACAACATCCTCTTCCCCTTTTTCACAAGTCTACTGAGCTGAGCAAATAGCTGTGAATATTTCTGAATTCATGTTCATGTAATGAATTTTTTTAAAAAATAATTATTTCAGTGTTTGGATACCTCCAGTAAGCAACTTGATGCAGGAAACTTGTCTCCTTTAATTGGATGTACTGGACACTCATGCACATTCAGTACTATATAAATAACAACTGGATAGAGTTGCGAGGAAAGGGAGCAAATGCTGAGTTGTAAGTAATGGAGAGGGAGACTACAATATAGTTTGGATGCTTATTTTATGCTTAGTATATCTTCTGCATAATATCCTCATACTTGTTTGTGTGCGAGTGTGTGTGTGTGTGTGTGTGTGTGCGTGGCTGCATGCACGTATATTTATACAAGACACTTATTCTTTTATTGTATTTTAGCTAACTATAAAATTGCAGCAGAACTGTTGTAAAGTGTTATCATAACTACCATAATCAATTCACTTTATGGTAGAAATCTGGGCAGAGAGCCATACATGTTTTAATACATTACCACTAATTCTAAATCTCAGATTTGTCCTTTAACTGTCTTTGAAATGTGCTGTCACTAGAAGAGATGACTGCAAGTCCTTGTCTCTCTGCCTGTGCATATATGAATATTTCAGCAGAAGAGGAAGAGCACAGTAGACCCAGCCCACTGCCAGTTGGATTTACAGGCTTTTACACTTTCACTTTTCTGAGATTTAAAGCCGAGATAAATCATAAAAATGGCATTGGCAAAAAAGCACACAAAAAAGTGTCTTCAAAAAGCTAAGGGCCTGAAATCAGAAAGGCAAGGAAGTGAAGGTGAAATCCCTTATGTATCTGAGAACTGAGACTCCGGTAGAACATGTAGTGGGGGCAGTCTTTTCGTCCAGGATGAAGACTGGCCTCCCTTTTCTGCATGTGTTTGAATATGCATGCATGTTTTGCATGCAGAATGATATTTTTATTTGCTCCTTTAATTACCTGAATCCTAGTTCATGGGATGAAATAGTGTTCTGATGATTTTAGTTTTGTGTATGTGTGTAAAAGGAGCTTTTAAAAGCCTTATCACTTAAAGTGAGATCTTGATCATGGTGCAGATATATTTCCTATTACCTCTGAGAAACTACCATGCCTGAATTTTAAGAGGGTTTCACATGCAAATCCTAATTGGTTCCACGTTTACAATAGCCTGGATCTGAATATACCTGAAAGGACTAAATGTAGGATTCAGAAGTGGATCCAAATATTTCATCTTGAAACCCTCTTTCTCTCCTAATTCTGTTCTCTGATGCATGCTCAAGGTTCCCAGTGATGACAACAAGTGCCATATGTTGTATCCAAGTGTCACTCTGTTATAGAAATACATAATTCCAGCTCTTTACAAACTTTTCTGCAACATATTTTTTTCTTTTGAGTCGATATTTGCACCTTCAACATGATGGGTGCGTCTACACTTGCATTCCTCTTTCAAAAGAGGCATGCAAATGAGGTGAATGGGAAATGCAAATGAGGTGCAAATTTGCATATTTGATGCCTTATTTGCATATTCTAATTTAGAAAATTTCTTTCGAAAGAAGAAAACCAGTGTAGACGCTGCTTTTTTTTAATGTAAACGCATCTTCGAAAGAATCCTTCTTCCCTTTGTTTAATGGGAAGAAGGATTCTTTTGAAGATGGGGTGTACTTTCGAAAGAGCAGCATCTACATTGGCTTTCTTCTTTTGAAAGAAGCTCATTTGAAATTAGAATATGTTAATGAGGAGCCAAATATGCAGATTTATACCTCATTTGCATTTTCAAATGTCCTCATTTGCATACCTCTTTCAAAAGAGGAATGCAAGTGTAGATGCACCCGATGATTTCTTATAAGCCCCCTCACTCTGTAGTACAGAGCTTTTGTTATGTTAGGATGCAATAATTTTATGGAGGATTCACAATAACTGGTCTTAAACCATGAAGGATTTGGCAAAAGATACTGATTGCCATTGTCAGCAACAGCCTGAAAAATCCCAAATGAGTCATAGGAGTACAAAACCACCTCAAAACTATGAAAGTTCTAATATCTTGTCATTTCAAAACTAATGAATAGATGTATTTTGAGGGGGAAAAATCCTATAAAAACACACTTAATTGAAGGCTGAGACTTTAAATACCACTGGTGAATTTTTACTCTAGCAGTAGTCTCAAGAGCCACGCTAATGCTTCTTGTTTTAATGTGATGTATTTGAAAAGACAGAAGGCCATACATTTGTGATGAATGAAGGGAAAAGAAAGCACATCAGAAGCTAAGAATTTTATTTTTTCTACCTTTTTAAGTGGATTCAGTGTTTCTGAAAACTGCTGAGTTAACAGAAGAGCTCCTATTCAGACACAAAATGGGAAGCAAAAGTTCAGGCTTCCTCGCATCAGCCATCAATGTGACCTGACCATGTTCTGCAGCGATCACCCTCTAGGAGTGAGAAATACAGTCTCTTTGTCAGTTTTAATCCTTGTCTTAAATGTTTTGATTTCCAGTAAGAGTTCCAGCTGAAATGAGTATTTTTGTCGTAATACCTATCCTCTAAGAATGACACCAACATCATCAATCTGTTGTCCCTATATAGTGAATCTGGTATGTTATAGTTTATGTATTAATGCTTAGACTATAAATAATTTGTGAGTGAGGTTTACAAGAGGTCACCAAGATTTTCTGGTCTGCTTTATGAAACATGGTAGTGTTACATTTAAATTCTTGCTAAGCATTAAACAGAATCCTTTTTTATTGTTTGCTTGTAAAAAGCAGTAATGTAGCTTCATATTTTACTGCAAGTCTCCTGAATTATCCAGCCACTCAGATTCCAGCATTTTCTTACATAGATTATTTATATCTGCATATATTTAAAATGGAGTTTCCAACATTTATGGTGAGATCTTCAGCCTTGGTTCAGCTGTTTTGCATTAGGCAATAGAACTGGAACAGTACAAAGGGGCCCTAAAATCCCTCTATCTGAGTGGGGCAGAATTCTCCTGGTGCCTGAACTATGGAAGACATCAATATGGCATCTTCTAAGGGACTCCACTGCAGTCCCTGGTACGGAAAGCGTACTGGGGTACTTTTCCTTCCCATTTTGTGTCTGAATAGGAGCTCTTTTATTAACTCAGCACTTTTCAAAAACACTGAATCCACTTAAAAAGGCAGTAAAAATGATGAGATGGCTCCTGCCACAAGGAGTAAAGGGATGCTGAAATACAGAGCCTGTTATTTTGAAATAATGGATGCTTTTCAAAGACATGGAGAAGCTATTTTGGGATACCAAGGTACCCTGAAATAGCTCTGCCATATAGATATAGCCTTAGTGACACTTGCTTCTACTTTATGATAAACAGGATGACCAGTCCAACAGGGTCTTGTATTTTTTGACACCTGTTGATACCACACAAGATAAATGTCACCTTTTGTGTTAGCATACTAATCCTTTGCCATTAAAATAGGCAAGCTGAAAAGTCAGATGTGTTCAGACTTACTAAAAATATGTATCTGGAGATTTATATATACTGACACCTACTTAAATATAAAAAAAATGCTAAAAGCTAACCTCTGAGGCCACGTCTACACAGTATTCTGGAAGGAGAATATAAATGTACAATATCAAAAATACAAATGAAGCCCTGGTTTCAAAAGGACACTTCTTCCGCATTAGTTTCACAAAAAAAGGTTCTTTTGAAAACATGGGGTTTTTTTCTCTGAAAGACCCCACCTACATGGCTGTTTTTGCTTCTGGAAAAGTCTCTTCTGGAAGCATGATCACACAGGATATGCAAATGAGGCACACTTCATTTGCATTTTTAATCTTGCTCATTTGTATTCCCCTTCCAGAATGGAAGGGCTGTGTAGACACAACTTTAGAGTATGATCCTTGTAGTCCTATTGTATTGCTGCTAAATAGAATAAAACAACATAGTTAACGAAAGATAGATTGACTACATATAGACTCTTCAAGCTGTAAATCCAATACAGATGTCCTTACAGGCTTCAGGCCTATTGAGCAGCCTGGGGTGGCTATAACTTAGAAGCACTGGGGACTTGCCTAAAGTGGGAACCTTGCCAACCTCTGCAGCAGCCTAGGATCACTAGGCAACAAAGTCACAATAACACCCCATCACCCCACCCCTTGGGGTAAGAGTTCTGCCCTGCATCTTTTAAAAGCACCAGGCAGAATCTCACTCACATTGTCTGATTCAAGTGTTATTGATGTCAGTAGGAGTTGTTGGACATGCATGGGTCTTGTGCTGCCCCTGAGCACAGTGGTGAATTTCACACATTGGGCCATACCATCAGCTGAAATAAACCAATGGAGCTCTGCTGAAGTCAGTGGAGTAATGCTAATTTGTGTCAGATGAGGATCTTACAGGTATCTTACTCATCAAGGAGCCCATTGTTTTCATCGTCATATTCACAAATATAAATATTTGAACTCGCCTTCAGAAGGGCGAGTTGAAGATCAGACAGCTAGCAGAGGAGAAACGAGCACACAGAAAGCACAATAAGGACTTGCCAGACACCCACTTCATCTGCAAGAGATGCAGCAAGGACTGTCACTCTCGTGTGGGTCTTTATAGTCACAATAGACACTATAAATGAAGTCCTCAATTGAAACTTTAAAGGGCGCGATCCATAGTCTATGCAGCCTGAAGGATGCCTACTATTCACAAATAAAATTTAAATTGATTTCAGTCGGAGTAGATGCTAGCTATTATTAATTTAGCTCTTACCAACTAAGTATATCAATCAGTTAGTTAATAGAGCTGAGCAAATAAGTCAGAAGATGAATTTCATCTTTTCTTCTCATCAAAAATTGCCCATGATCAAATTGCTGTTTTTACTTTTAGTCATAATTTGTAATTCATAAATTTCCTCATCAAATAATTGTCAGTTTCCAGATTGCCAATTGAATGGAATTTGGTATTTCACAAAATGCCAGTAAATAGCTCATACACCATATAGGACCTCAGGATAAGGCCCAGAGGATGGAAAATCCGCATGTTATACCATCAGGTGAATTGCACTTATATGGAAATGCAGAGCTTTCAACTAAATTTATTATTGGTATCTTGTGCCATAACTCCATTAAGTTAACCTTGACACACTACTAATGAATTGTACATTCTTTTGTGACATGTAGTATTTGCGAGTCATGCTTTTGTATTGTAACTAATCACAGTACAAATTGCACATATCACCAAATATACAATTTAAATTTTTTTTCTAAAATATTTCAAAAATTCACTCAAGGCTTGAATACTTGTGCATCTGTAAGAAGTGAAAATCAAAGGGATATAGACATGATTAATTTGAAGTTTAGTTGTAAATGAGTATCTGCACATTTTCCCCCACTCAGTGCTTTCTAGCACAGGCTTGCAAAGTGAAGCTAATGAGTTAATAGGTACTGCGCCTTCATAGTACAATACAGGTAGCATTTATTTAACTCATGTCTACAAACATCCACAGGCAGTTTACACAACATCAGGAAAGCAGGGAATTGCTGAGGGAATGCTAAATAATATTAATGTTTCTTTTGTAATTTATTAACCCCAAACATTACAACATGTCAAGGGATTCCATACATGGAGTGATGGGAGAGAAGTAAAAGAGCAACAAACATGAGCAAAAATGCTCATTTTTGAAATATGTAGTTTGATAACATCTTATTTTTGTTACACACCATCTACCCTCCCTCCAAAACAAGAAAGATGGGGGGGGTTTGGTTGGTTGGGGGGGGGCGTCTATTAACCACAAAATAAGCCTGAAATAGGATGTATCTGACACTTGCAACTGTTGCCAGAGACCCACTGTCTACATGCTCCACATCCTGGCAAGTGTCATTTTAAGAAAAGAATGGAAGGGAGTTTGGACCTTTTAGGGATTGCCCTAGAAAGAAATCCCAGGGTCAGCTGCTGGTGGAACCAGTGAGACTTAATCCTCTAGGCTATGTCTACACAGCAGCATTATTTCAGAATAAGCTACTCTGGAAGAGATTTTCTGGAATAGTTTATTTCACAATAGCATGTCTACATACAAAGGCCGTTTCTACACAGGCGGAAGTGGCATGCTAATACAGGGAACAAAAGATGCTAATGAGGTGCGGATGCAAATTTCCCAGGAATTTTCGGGAAGAAGGGGCCTTCAGAAGAAGGACTTCCTTCTGGAAGCCAAGCCCCCCCACCTCCAGCGGCCACACTTCTACACGGCATTTTGGAGTCTGGAAGAACGGTCTTCCAGACTCCAAATCACATGACAGTATGCTAATGAGGCATGGGGAATTTGCATCCATGCCTCATTAGCATATTTCACTCCATGTATTAGCATGCTACTTCCGAAGGAAGTGGCCTGTGTAGAAACAGCTGAAATGCATATTGAACTGGTGCTCAGCTATTTTGAAATAGATCCTCCATGAGGATCAGCCAGCAGGGCACCCTGGGTGGAGCTGGGGCCCCCCTATTTTGAAATAGCCCCTATTTCCTGTCTAGACAGCCCCTATTCCAAAATATCTATTTCTCAATAGGTGCAATTCCTCATAGATTTGGTTTCAGAATTTGCTGTGTCAACACTTGCAAACTTATTTTGGAATAGCAGCCATTATTCTAAAATAACTTTGCTGTTAGACACACCCCGAGGCTACAGTTACATTAGAAATGTCTGCCAACAGACATTTCTGTCAGAAGAGATGTTTCCAAGAAAACATCTGTTGACAGAGTGTGGCCATACACTAAAGCAGATCAAAAGAGCAACCCCCTCCACCAACAAAGAGCGGTCAGGCTGCTCGGCCCTCTCTCAAGAAAATGGTGGACTGGAAGCTTAGCAAACAGGGCTACCCAGTGAACTGGCATTAACAGAAGCCCCCCAAGCATCCACACAGCTTTTTCGTCAACAGAATTTTTCAACAAAGGTGCTTTTCCTCATCTGGGAGAGGCAGAATGTTGTTGGTGAAAGTGCCAACTTTTGTCAACATGCAGTCAACAAAATACATTTTGTGTGTGGATGCTGCACCAGTTTTGTCAACAAAACTTTCTAGTGTAGCCATAGCCCTAGGGGCCAGAACGGTTTGGAGGAGGCAAGGTCCAATTAGGTCTTGGCAGGCCAGAATAAAAAGGACTGGCAGCTTATTCAGAACACAGTTTGGGGTGAAACCAGAAAGAAGGAAGGATCCTTCATTTGTTTTACCCCAAGAAGCCAGGCTCAGCTGACTACACTTAATTGTGACTACACTTCTGTTCATCAGTGAGAGAATTTTGATTTATTTGTGGCATGTGAGGCCAAGGTGGACCATACTGAGTTATTTGTTAAATGAATTACTGAAAAATTAGTGGTGCTTACCTCAGAAGATGCCCACAGGCTCAGGCAAGTTTGTGACAGTGACCTATTGTTCATTCACTGATTCAGTATGACTGTGTCCTCATTAGCTTGGATTTGGGAACTAATAGTGTATTCTTGTCACTTTCACCAAAGATTTTTCTGCTGGAACTTTTTTCTACCAGAAACGGAGGTTATTTCATTGATGTTTGAAATCATTGAACTATTGAAATAATTGACTTTTACGGACAGCTTTTCAGAAATTAGAGGACCATTCACTTATTTGTTGACACATAAGTACTCCTATTATAGGTTCCAGTACACAGTTATAAAGGACTAATCAACCCTACCATGCACTGAGAGAGGGGCCTTCTAGTTTAAGCTGTGTTTTTGCTCTCATGATCTTAGGGCCAGTAGTGGGCAGGGCATCTTTTATCCTCAAAATGTTAGAGAAACCATGAGGCTGCTCTAAATTACAGAGAGACCACTCTGCTGGTAGGGTGCATGGCACTCTGTCCCTGTCAGTTCACTGCCCACATTTTCGTACTTCTGTGCTTATAATTGCTAATCAACTTATCTTTAAAAATCTCTGACTGGTACATGAGTCTTAAAAGTAACAAGATGGATGGGCATAACAAGTTTCATGCTTTATATTAGCACAAGAGTATTCACTTTTTCCCCCTCCTCCTTCTGCAAGATTTTCATTTGAAATTTTTTTGATTCAAGTATGTGTTTAGATGGCTGACATGTTTTAGTTTACCTTCAGTTGATTAGGATTAAATTTAACTAAACCAAAAATTTTGCTCTCATTCCAAAATATGCGATTGTACAGCTGTTTGGACAGTTCAACTATGTTGGTTTAAAATCAATGTAAGTTATTCTGATGTAAGTCTTTCATGGTATAAGCAAGCGCTAAATTGTCTGTCGAAGGAAGAGGTAACTAATAATGCTCTTTTCACACTGAATAAAGGAATATCATATTCGTAAGAAAATGACCCTCTTTTTCCAGAGGAGTGTGCTTGCCTTGTGTTTTTGCTGTTGAAAGCCATGGAATATTCTTTACAATTCATGTGACCCTGTATTGGATCAAGATTTAGCATACCATGGAAGCAATGAATTGCCACACCTTCATTCTGAACAAACCTGTGATTTAAGGGAATATTAGAGCTGCCAAACAAAAAAAACATAGTTTTCTTGTTTATCATATTGACTGCAGAATTGCAACTAGTGTGGGGGAAAAAAGAATAGCTAATAAAAGAAAGTGTCTCAGAAACAGACATGTTTTCATGTGTTTCCTTAGAATCAGTCTCTGAGGTTTCTGTCTGACTTGGTAAGCAGAAAACAAAATGTTTCTTTCCCCTGAGACCAGGGATATTTATATACAATTGAACTTGGATCTTCAGGAATGCTGATGTGGTAAAAAGAAGTAGCAGGAAAACAGCATTACTCTTTATAAACAATCAGTTGTATCCTGCACAGAGTTAATGTCTTGGCTGTCAGCAAGTGTGTAGCTTCAAAGTACACAAAAATGTAACGCATTAGTTCATTCCAGGTAGAGAGAGCCCCCAGCCACAAAGACTAGTCTGGCATCTGGATGTGAACTTCCCCAAAGCTGGAAGGTTTATTCATACAGTCAGCAGTCCCAGCATCCACCACAGGCCCTGGGGCAAGATGAGAGAGGAGTTGGCTTTGTGCCCTACAGGGGTGGGGCAAAGGGCAGTCAGCCCTTAGTGCTGCCCAGACCATGGCTCTGGGCTCCCCTGCACTCCCTTACATCTTCAGGCAGCCAGAGCAGCACTGCCACCACATTTCAAAGGGACCTGGAGCTCTGCTGCTGAAGTAGCAGTGGCAGCAGCTGGAGCTCCGTGCCATGGGCAGTTGCTTCCTTTGCCAACCCCACTGTCAGCAGGCCTGCATACAGTAATCCAGCAACAGCCCATCTCTTACTTACTGCAAAACACAAATGAGATTGCACCTTGACTAAAAGGCCTAATGTTCCTCTCCAAAAATTTGTAGCACTTCAAACAGGAGCACCCTCTTCAGAAGCACTTAGCCAATGCTCTACAGAAATAGAATGTGGGTATCTCTTATGCTGTTACTCTTTTCCTTGTGAAAGATAAACCACAAAATGACAATAAGCTTGGAAGATAAGTCATGCTGTTTTCAAGCAACAACATAAACATTTAGGCTGTGTCTACGCTACAGAGATGTTTTGAAGGAAGCTTTTCTGGGAGATCTTTTCCAAAAGAACTTCTCTCAAAACAGTGTGTTGACGCACAAAAAAGTGGATCAAAAGAGTGTGTCCTCACAGCCCCTGCTCTTTTGAAAGAACAAGCCAGGGATCAAAAATGAAGACTGCTCTTTCTAAAGAAGGGCCCCATGAAGCATCTACACGTTTTCTTTCAAAAGAAATTTTGGAAGGGAGCATTCTTCCTGAAACAGGAAAGGAACAGAGATTTCGAAAGGAGCACCATGTTCTTTCGATTTACTATCAAAAGATTGCTTTTTGTGTGTAGAAGCTCTTTCAAAAGAGCCCCCTGAAAGAACTTGCAAGTAGAGATGCAGACTTAAAGCAGACTTTCAGAAGAGTTCAGCAGCTGCTTAGGGATCTACCTCAGCAACTAGATTTTCAGAAGCATTCAGCATCCAAAAGCTCCCATTGGCAACCAGGTGAAATTGTGACAGGGAATATAAAGAGACAAGACCAGAGGGATTTTTAAGTGATATAAGTGAGGGATTTGAAGAGGGCTAGACATTATTAAAATGCCTAAAATAAAGTAGGAACCCCAGAAAGACAGAGCTGGCAAATAGCTTTGATGATTTCCATACACACGGAACAACAATATATTTGATTTTTATTCTAGTTTATGTTAAATAAGGAAGAACAAAAGTAAACTGTCCGTGGCAGTACAGTGTATCAACTCTGTAAAAAGCATCATGTGAAATGAAAGAAGGGTAGCTCTCTCTAAAAAACAGCAGAATCCTAGACATTTAAATATACCGCATTAGGAAACTAAATCATAATAGTTTCATAGGTATGGCATAAAGGAATAATTCTGGGAGGTGAAAGCCCAATATAAAATCAAAGAAAAATGTACTAGTAAAAATTAAATTTAACCTGTTGGAAGTAAAGAGCAATCCTACTATTTCCCAAATGCCTTCTTAAATATGTCAATTAAGGTGGCTGCATGAAAATTAAACAGTTATGTAATTAAAATCTTGATATGCATTGAATTAAAATTACATCAGGCAAAGTTCACACTCATCATTCACTAACTACAGCACATGAGGAAGTGAAGGTAAATATGCTAGCACTGAAGTGAAATGTAGAGTGATGATAGATGGAATTCAGCTAAAGGGAAGGATGGCTTGTGGTTTTGATCTGAGAAACCTCCAAAAATTCAGATGAGTATTGTCTGATACACTTCAACCATGTAAATAGATTCATTATCCTACATAAGTATCCCCTCACATGGATTCCTTTGCAGACTTGAGGTTTGTCCTGAAAAGAGAAATGTAATCAGAGCTAGATGTCGTGTGTATTGAATATGTACTGTTCTCATGAGGCCAGAAATATCCTGGCAACAGCTTTTTCCTCAGAATTAAAATATGACCAAATCTAATAATGCCTAGAATCTGGAAGTATAGAATTGTGTGAGGACTAAGAAATGTTTAACTTCCAAAAAGTTTGGCTGGTGTCTTTAGTAAATGATCAGGAAAAGGCTCAGAGACTGGTTCTTAAGTCCTCCTAATAAATTTACCCATCATCAAAACGCCACAAATGTGATCCACTACGAAATCATTTCATATTGTTCTTTGTAAGACTCCAGAGCTGCATCCAGAAAAATGAGAAATGTAGATGCTACTTTTAACCAAATTAGTCATGAGAATGAGTGGGTTTTGCAGAGTGGTCTGTAATTTTAATAATTTGTCTCCACTAAGAGTGTCTCCATATCTATAATATGGTGTATTGGTGAGCATCTCTGGGCTGCATTTTAGGATTCTTCTGTCCTCAATGTCAGCCTTTTCCTGCCGCTTTTTAAGTTCATTATAAATTTCCATTGATTTCAGTTGAGCAAATCTGTCCCTTAGTTCTCAGGCACCCTGGAACATTGTCCCATTGGAATCGCATATTAAAAATACCAAATTCATGAACAAGGTATAACAAATTGCATACCTGGAATTACAACTGGCATGGAAGTTTTTCTCCAGTCATTCCTTATAATTTCCAAATTATTTGGCTCAATCATGATCTCAGTAAATTTAAAAAGAGACAGAGCAACTTTTGCCCTTGGCTTGAAGGGTAAGTGAGGGCATTGAGTCAAAGACCAGTGACAGAAAGTTCTGGCCTCTGTTTCACTTCTGTCATTCTGCTGAAGCAGATTCATTCTCCTCTGCTTGCTCCTGCCCCCGCCCCACCCTCCGCCATCACCTATAGAAAGATATAATACAAATTCCAGCAGTAATGAACCAATGATATTGCATAGTTGTGAAATATATCCAGGTTCTTTCAGATGTTCTCCAACAGATGTGACACATCTAGCCACATTTCAGATAGATGCTTTAGCATTTTCCCAGTTGTTTTGTCTTCTTTCTGGTGCCACTTCCCTTTTCACCTCAAACTTACAGAGGACAGCAACTAGAAAAATCTACGGATCAAATAAAAAACTTTTGTCCTTTCTTTTTATAGGACAGAGGATGAAACGACAAGCATGTAGTTTGTTCCACAGGTTTCTCCATCCCTCTGTTTTTCTTAGAGCTGTTTCAGAACTCTTTGCTGGTCCCGTTCATAATGGTGTGCTGTCAGAGGCTAAGAGGGCTGAGCTACTGAGACAATGGTAATCTTTGCATATGAGAAAAATTTGCTACTGCTGCTGCTGTGACTTAGACAAGAGCCTGAGTACCAACCTGCGGGCAAGCTGCAGAAAAGCAGGGCATAAAAAATGGTTCTAAACTTAGACTTCACCAAGCAACTGCATCAAGTGCAAACTCCTCAGGTGTTTTAGCAGTCTTATAACATAGTCATAGACAGTCTTTTTGGGTACTCCAGTCTGCATTGGCACCCTAGAGAGCATATCCCAGTGATAGATGGCCCCTGACCATGTCAGTAATATTCAGGTTACTTTACTCTTAATCCTGAGAAACCAATCACTTACCACAGGTCAAGTGAGCTATTGTCACATCATAGACAATACCCATAGTCAATTGCATAGAAAATTATGGGAAGATTTATTAAATAGGAAATAGAAATGGGAAAGTTACTTCTCAGCTCAAAGCAAGCAAACAAAGGCATGCAAATAATAGCTTTATGTTTCAAAAAGTAATGTAGGCCTCCACAATCATGATGGTCTATTTGTCCTATAGGATTAATCCTTGCTAAGCAGCTGAGGATCCTTTGCTTATGCCTAGAAACACCTTGTGGCCTGGGAATCCAAGGAACACTGAGATTTAGTTTCTTTGGCTTGGTGATTTTATCCTCCACCAGCAGTATGCTCTGAGCTGCAAATGCAGCTGATGGGAGAGCCCACTTGCAAAACTCATCGTCATGAGGAGATAAGGAGAACAGCACTAACATTTTTCCATCCTTTTTTTGATGGTTTCTCAGTCTAGATGAAGGGAGTTTCTCATTGTAAGATCCAAACGTAAGTAGTGTGGAATAGATGAGTGTCTCGTTTGGGAGGAGCATAAATATTTCTGTAGAAGAGCAGCTCTGGCCACTAACTAATGCTCTCCTGCATGGTGTTTCATATGGCAACAGAAGCTCACAATACAACCATTCAGTACATTACAATTTGGAAAACAAATGTTCCAAGAAAGATTAGTCCAAATAGAAATTCCCAAGCATTCAGTAGAGTCTAAATACTTCCTTTTAATTCTACTACAGGTAGGACATCTCTGGTATAGGACCCTTCATACATGGCTTGAACAAGGAAGTTTGATGGACCAGGGAAGATCTATTCTAGCCTGCTGCCTGGCTCTACTACTACCTCTGTTCCCAGCCCCATCTCTGTTCTCCTGGCCCTGGTTAACAGCCCCACTATCTGGCTCTGCTCCTAGTTCCAGCCCTCTAGTCCTGGCTGCTGCTACCCCCCACCACACACACAATCAGCTCTAATTCCAGCCACCTCACTTAGGCTGCCCATCTGCTATTGTGAGCCCTGGCAAGGCTGATGGCCACAGTACCACGGTACCACTAGCCCCTCCTGGGCTGCATGCCCTGGCCAGGTTTGCAGCTGCCAGCCTTGATCAGGCTGCAGCTCCACTGCTGCCGGTCTGCCAGCCCAGTGGCTGTTTGTAGCCCTGCCCAGACTCTCACGTGACCTGTCCTGATGCCACTTGTCCAGCAGGGCTCCTAGCCATAGAAGGGCTTCCAGCCACAGGCCCTATGCCACCTGAGCCCAGGCCACTGGGAGTTTCTCATCCAAGAACATCTGGGGTATGGATGTTGCTGGAACAGAGAGTCCTGGTTTTTAGAGTGAGGCAGAGAGGTTCCAGCTATGTATCTGTCAGTACCCAGTTGAGAGATGGAGATCTTGACATAAACTGGCACCTGACCTGCCAGCATCACAGCTACAGTATTATAATAATTCAGAGTGGGTGAGTCCAACGCTAAATGACCTTTGCGTGGCTTTATTAGCTATCAGCGTCCTAGAATTTTATAATGCTTATCTCGGTTTCTGTCAATGATCCAAGATGATTATTACATAGCTTCCATTGGTCCTGCTAACTGTTCCTTCTCTTCTTGTCACTCCCTTCCTTGTAAAATAACAGTGTTTGAAATGGTAGCTATGGTATTGAAAATCCAGCTGTGCATACTAGGAATAAAATATTTGCACATTTGACATCTCTGTACTCAGTTTGGTCATTACAGTCTTTGGGGCTACTCATATACATGGAACATGGAGGTGTACTACCTCAAGGATGTTATGCTTCAGGGGAAGAATGTTTTGAGGAGATCCCTATCATGCGATGGTAGGATGATCATTGCAGCATGCTCACTTGACTGTTCTTTGTGAGCGGATGTAGAAGATAGTCTTAGTCATTGCACCTTGCGTCAGGTGAATGAGAGAGGAGGTTCCTTATGTGATTCCCTTTCCCCCATGCCCAGCAAACTTGCCTAAGAGAAAAAAATCACACACTGGCCCTATTCAATGTAAATGTAACCAAATCCATTAGCTCTTTTCTTACCAAGTTGCTTGTAGGACATTTTTTGTCCCACCTTTCTGAATCTCTGTGCATGGGATCACTGTGCATTTTCTTGAAAGAGAGAGGGCATCATGTTCTCAAGGTCATAAGATGTGGGCCACTAGTATGATAGTTCATTGCATATCCAGCAGAGCACAATGAACAGTCGTTTGTCTTGACAGCTTACCAATCACCAAAATAAATACGACTAAAAACACAATGGGTGTGTCTACACTAGCAAGTACATTTGAAATTAGGATCAGAAGACCGAATTCTTTCAAAAGAAGCCATGGAACGTCTACACTGACACGGCACTCTTTCGAAATTAACTTTGAAAGAACTGCCCTGTTCTTTCAAAGTTGGTCCTACGCTCCCAGGATGGGAAAACTGCCCTCTTTAAACAGACAGTTGTGAAAGAGAGCAAGTGTAGATGCTCAACAACCAACTTTTTTCAAAATAGCGGGTCATCCATGGCCGCAATCAGCTGGTAGGTGGTGGCGCTCCTCACAGCGCAAGCTGAGCTCTATGGCTCCAGCATCCAGCCGCCTTTCAGCATGCAGGCTCCCAGAAGCCCTCACGCAGGAAGCCGAGAGTGTGCAGGCAGCAGGAAGCCCACGCTGCCTCTCGCACAGCTCCCAGCCACAATGCCCGGAGGGAAGCCACAGCACCTCCAGCACCATGGCCAGCAGCCGGGACTCCCACCCACCCCAGGGACCATCCAAGGACTGGGGGGAGTCCTCCCAGGAGGGGAGCCAGCCCCCCAAACATCAGGGCCCCTCCTGGACAGAGGCCGAGCTGCAGGACCTCCTTGCCCTCTGGGCAGATGAGGAGGTCCTGCAGCAGATGAAGGTCTGGCACTGAAACGCGCCTGCCTTCTTGCACATTGCCAAGGGCCTCACCAGCCGGGGTCACCCCACCTGGACCAGGTGAGGTCAAAAGTGAAGGAGCTCCAGCAGGCATACTGTCGGGCTCAGGACACAGCCGGGCATTAGGGACAGCGCCCACCAGCTGCCCCTACTATCAAGAACTGGACCGCTTCCTTGGGCCCAAGGAGGCGGGACCCCTCGCCATGTACCTGGACACTGCCGACCCCTCACCGAGCCGGAGGAGATGGGGCCAAGGACTGAGGGAGGTGGGGACCAGCCTGGACCACCAGCCACCACATGTGCCGCCCAAGGATCCAGGACATGAGCAATGTCAAGGGCTCGAGCGAGGGGGCCCTCGTCATTGACATCCCCTCGGGCCCATCCAGCCTAGTACCCTCTGACCACACCTGACCCCATTTCCTGGAGGGACCCACAGGTATGTACCATGCACACTGGCGGCCGCGGGGCCAGGGGAGGGGGCGCGCAGTCCCACCCGGGCTGGCTGCAGCCCACCCACAGGGACTTCAGCCCCAGAACACAGGCAGGCCAGACGGCCCCTCCACCCCCATCTCAGAGGGCTGATGTGTGGCACCCAGCACCATGCGGGCCAGACAGTACCATGGGCTGCTGAGCTGCAGAGGACTGAGGGAGGCAGAGAAGAGCCAGCACTCCTGCAAACCGGATGAAGAACCCCAGATACAGTCCCTCACTGGGACTAACGGCCCATTCCTTTCCCCTTTTGTCTCCACAGCTCCAGCAGCCAGACCAGCCCCGTGACGGGCCCAGAGAGCCTGACGACAGTGGGCGAGGGGGATCGGCCCAAGCCTCGGACAGGGCCAGCACGGGACTGTCGCCTGTCCCTCTGCCAGCACCACCAGGCTGGGGGGAGGAGGCAGGGGACACAGCCCACATGGCCACCCTCAGGGAGCTGACAGGCATCATGTGGGAGTGGCTTGCCATGGAGTGGCAGGCATGGGACCAGGTGGGGTCTAACTTGGACGCCCTCACCCAGGCCATGGTCAGCCACCTGGCCCCTGCCACTGCTCCATTGCGGGTCACTCCCACGCCCACAGCCCCCGTTGCCCCCCCACCATCCCCTGCACCCCCCCATGCATCCCCTCCTCTCTCCCAGCGGTTCCCCCCATCCCAGTCCCAAAACGGCCCCCCCGAGGAGGCCGACCTTGAGGCCCTGCTCCCTCCCCACCTCCCCCCGGCCAGCCTCATCTGCCGGGACCACAACCTGCTGGCCAGGGCTGGCCAGGTGGAGGCCAGACCCCCACCCCACTGTCACGCCATCGAGCCCCCTGGAGGGGTGAGGGCCCCCCACCCCAGCCCTCCATCCACCGTCCCCACTCCCACGTATATAGTTCTCCCCATTCACTCTCCCCCCACACTTGTATACGGTTCCCCTGGATAATGTGGGGCACAGTTTTTCCATATAGTAAACAATTCATTTTTATGGTTTATCCAGTGTCTCCCGTACATGTGTGCTCCTAGGTGTGTGTGTGTGCAGGGTGCAGATGGTGGGGGAGTGTGTGTGCAGGGTGCAGGTGGTGGGGGAATGTGCAGGTTGGAGGGGGTTACCGTGTCCCCCACTCAAAGTCCTGGTGCAGGGCCTCCCTTACACACACCCCGTCCTGCTGGGCCTGGTGGCACGGGGTGGCAGGGGGCTGTTTGTACCCATGCCCCACCTTGGCAGCCCACCCCTGCATATAGAGCTTGTGTTTCACCTCCATCAGATTGTGGAGGGTGCAGCAGGCCCCAACCACCTCTGGGACATTGGGGAGACCCACCTCCAGCCTGGTATGGAGGCATCTAAAACGACCCTTGAGGCAGCCGAACACCCGCTCCACGATGTTCCGGGCATGGTTCAGCAGCTCATTAAAAAGTTCTTAGCTTGGCTGGGTGTGCCCAGTGTATGGACGCATCAGCCAGGCCTGCAGGGGGTAGGCTGCATCCACCACAATGCAGGACAGCATCGTCGTGTCCCCAGTGGGGAGCTCCCGCCAGGGGATGAAGGTCCCCTCGGCCATATGACGTCCCAGTCCTGAGTTCCTGAAGACCCTCGCGTTGTGGTCACGGCTGGACCAGCCCACGTAGATGTCTTCAAACTGGCCGTTGGCATTGACCAGGGCCTGCAGGACCACCGTGTGGTAGCCCTTGCAATTCAGGTAGGCCCCGAAGCTGTGTTCCAGGGCCCAGACAGCGATGTGGTGCCATCCAGGGCCCCAAAGAAGTTGGGGAAGCCCAGCTCCTGGAATCCCTAGACGTGCACCAGCTGCATCAGGAGCACCTCCTTGATCGCCCGGACGACCTGCAGGGCATGGCGGGGGGGCATGCTCATGTTCGTTCACATGGGGTGAGGTGCAGCTTGCCTGCCTGTGCCTGTCCACATCCCCACCCCTGGCCCCGGGGTGCCTGCTCTTCTCCCAGTGGTGCCTGTCGCCAAGCTGCCCCCCACATGCAGTCTAGTTATGAGCTGGGCATGGCTTACCTTGATGAGGACAGCCCCGATGGTGGCTTTGCCCACTCTGAACTGATAGCTGACGGATCAGTAACTGTCTGGAGTGGCCAGCTTCCATAGGGCGATGGCCACCCTTTTGTGCAGGGGGAGCACCAGCCTCAGGTGTGTGTCCTAGTGCTGGAAGACTGGGGCGAGCCGGTGGCACAGCTCCAGGAATGTCCCTTTGGTCATCCTGAAGTTCTGTAGCCACCAGTCGTCACCCTAGTCCTCCAGCAGCAGCTGGTCCCACCAGTCACTGCTTGTGGGGAAGCTCCACAGGTGGCAAATGACCCAGGTGACTGGCTGGGGATGTTGCACCCTGAGGATGGTGGCCAGGAGGGTGGCTATTGTGGTGGCCATCTGGAGTCCCTACAGCACAGAGGCCAGGACCATGGCCAGGGCGCTGGCCACAGCTGTGATGGAGAGAGGGTGCTGCATGGGGGCCTGGGATGCCACCTGTACTGTCTCTCTCACTCTCACTGTCTCTCTCTCTCCCTCTCACGCTACCTGGGGACAGGTTTGCTGGCTCTTGGAGTGTGCAGGCTGAGGTACGGGGGGCGCCTTTAAGTGGGTGGTGGCCCTGGAAGGGCTTATCCACCATGTAACCCTGCCCATGGCGCTTCCTGTCCCTGCTCTTTCAAAAGAGCACCCTGGCATGTGTGGATGCTCTCCTTCGAAATTGTGCTGGGGGCCTTTCAAAAGAACAGACTGAACCTTCGGTCCTGGCTGGTGTGTGTGGATGCTCCCTTTCAAAAGAGCATCTTTCGATGTTCTCTTTCGAAAGACGTTCTTTCGAAACAGAACTGTAATGTAGACACAGCCAATGTGTCTGCTACAGTGAACTGAATTGGTACTTGCATACCAGTGATTTAGCTGTTCAGTCCTACTCCACCCCAATGGATATAGGATTTGATGACCTTAATCAGAATTTTCTGCTTCTAGTTTCTATAACTGTGACCCATACTGTCCAGTAAATTACCACATGTTGTATGGAATTCTCTTTGTCTACATTGCACTGCGTAAGGAGAATTTGCATGATGTGAATCAAACAATTCATTGCAAATGCTTTCCTATTCTTAAAGTGATGTAATTATGCCAGTTTTACTCTATGGCCATGTTTATATGGGCAGCTTCTGTCAACAGTGCAGCGCTTTTGTTGACAAAAGTCACTGAGCGTCTACACAGTTAAAGTGCTCTGTTGAGAGTTTGTTGAAAAAACTCAACTCTTCAGTTGGCAGCGTTATCCCTGTTCCGAACAGGAATAACACCTCTGTTGACACTGTTTTGTCAACAGTGTGCCTGTGTAGTCACTTCTGTCGACAGAGAGGGTTTCCAGTTCCCTGGGTATCCCTGTTTGCAGAGCTTCCAGTCAGCCATTCTGATGAGAGAGGGCAGGGCAGTGTGGCTGCTCTCTGTCAGTGGAGTGAATTGCTCTTTTGATATGCTGTTACGTATAGACACAATCTGTCAACAGAGATTCTGTCAACAGTGACTTTGTCAACAGAGGCTGCCCGTGTAGATGTAGCCTACTAGTAACTTGTACTATGTTTCTTATTTTAACATACTGTAAATGTAAAGGAGGTTGAGCACTGCCACTCAGTTATATTTACACAAACTTCTTAACAATACAGGGTGAAATCCAGGAACCGTTCTGATCAATGGCCAGTTTGTCACAGATTTCCAATGAGCCAAGAATTCCCAGATAAGATTTTTACACTTATGTGCATATTTTGCAACTTTTCAATGAATCTTAAATATTATCTCAATCTCCATTTTCACACAGATTTCTGTTAAAGAAGAAAGTTTCCTTTTTCTATGCCAACATTATTCAGATGGTGTGTACACTTAGCAGCAGGTTAAAAAAGAAAAGAAATATGAACTTGTGGTTAGATAATAATCGGTTCTGCAAAAGACTCACCATGTGGCCTGGGGCAGTTCATGAAAGCATTCTGTGTCTTAGATTATCCATTTATAAAATGGGTATTAGTTTTCTACATCACTTATAGCATAAGTAGCTAATGTTTTGAGTCTCCAAGTATAAATGTGTACTACAAGTGTGAAATATTACTAACTCTTAAAATGTACAATGCTGATCTAAAAATATAGCTGATATTATATTCCCAGTACAACACTCTGAGTTAAGTCTTGGCATGGACCCAAATCTTAATATTTGATTCTGGAACGCTGTCAGAAGTCAGGTTGTTCAGTTCTTAATTGTTTTGAAAATCTTCCTTGGTTCAGTGAAGACAGCTGTTTGTATATCACAGACAGATAGCTGTGCCTTGTTGGTCCTCTGCCTTTTGGAGCAAATTCTCAGCACTTTCCAAAGGTAAGTTATCTAGTTGGAGAGTTCCAGAAGCTGGGGAGGAGGAAAGCAATGGTCTCAGGAGATATGTTAGCTAGGCTAGCTGTTCCCAATATGCTAAGATACGCACTTGTTGTTATGCCCTCATTATATAGAAGGTTAGGAATACATCATACTTCCTTCCATCTGAACTACAAAGAATGAAGAGGCTGTTTCATTTTCAATTTAGTTCCAGAAGAATTAAATGAAACACCAGTGGGGAAAGCAGTATATGGAGTTCATCACACAAAAAAGCTATTACAATGAAGCTGACACAGAGTGGATGGTATGGGTGAAATTAGTCCCTGCACAAAGGGTTAGCATGAAACATATGCACTCCTTATGTCCCAGTTAGATCCTTTAAAAAAAGCTTATGTGACTCTTAATCATTAATAGACTTTGTGCTTGCCTTCTGCACAATGGTGAATTCTATTCTGTATAAATGATACTAGGCAAATAATATCCAGATTCAAACTTATATCCTGTGTCCGTTGCTTATGATTAAAAGAATTTGGTTTACATGAATTCTTTGCTTCATTTTTGGTTAAACATTTGTGAAATATGATTTGTAAGATTCGAATAGTGATTGTCATCTTTAGTATTAAACCACGTGTTGACCAACATTAATGCAGTGAAAGGAAAGAAAAGTGTGACAAGTTCTTTAGGGGGAAATAAACAACAACTAGACAATTTTAATAATTGCTGTTTAGTCTCAGTAGACAAGCTTTTTCTGTATGAATTTATTTTCTAACATGCGTGTAGCTTTCTTTGATTGTGTATTGCTACTTGTTAGAGGGGGGAAGATATCTCAAGATAAAACCCATGCATGTGTGGAATTTTTAACCTACACCAGTTAAAGTATCCCTGATATATCTATATTGCAGGAAACATAGATTATGCTCACTTCTAAACTAGAATGAAGCAGATCATAGGCCAGAAGATTTCTTTTAGAAATCTCTGTCCCCAGAAGGTATTAGTGAACGTATCAAAACAGTGTGACTCTAAGGCAAGTGTTTTATCTGAATAAGTTTGTGTCTTAATCCTTGAAACGGGGAAAAGCTTCAGAACTGAATTCATCTATTGTCCACTATATCTATCAACTGGACTTGAGAGATTCATTTTGTTTCCTGGTGGTCACTTCACTGACTGTCACTGACCTCTGACTCTGGATGAATTCGGTCAAGGTACGTCCTCATGATCTGACATAGCTCTGGTTTAGCTCAATACCCACTTCCACCAGGGAACCAGAGAGGCCAAGAAAGCCTGCTCTGGATCACAGGGAAGGTCACCAGAATAGAATGGAAAGACAAATCTATTTAAATACAAGAGAAATGCAATTACACATCTGGTAATCAGTGTTGGTGCAGGTGTTACTGGAATAAGATTCAAGCAGATTAATTATTTACACAGATTATGTTGATGATTTGCAATGGACTTAAGGGAGGCTTTCTGGCAAGGACTGGGAAGGGGGATTGTTTGTGATTAACTTAAAAGCAAGGATAAAGCAATGCCATTATTAAGTAAACCAACATTTGCAAACTGCCTGGTAAAATCATGCATGACAATTGGGTTGGCTGCGAGGGTACAGAGGAGGAGCATCCCTAGCTAAATATGCTCAGAGACTGTTTGTGTTTTCACATGTTTTTTCTATGAATGGATCTCTTTTGTGGAGTAGAGTGGAAGTGAATTAGAATTCTCTAAATATTGAGATTCTATTGCCATAATGTGCTTATGGGCATTACAGTGGAAATGAGTGTCTGGAGGCAGATTGAAGGACTTGACCTAATGCCCTTATCGTTCCATCCTCCAACTCCAATCTAATGAACACACACTCATAATTATTTCTCAAATAGTTTTTTATCTAATTTTGAAGTGGATAATTTAAAGCACTTGTACAAAAATGTAATAAGTTTCATTAAAATATTCAGCATTAGGAGGCATTTGAGTGGAATATATTTCTTTACTGCACCATAGTCATACATATTTATAATATTAAAACTCCTCAGTTGCCTTAATAATATCATTCTGTTCCACAGGTCTGAATACTAATGTTAATATTTCTGCTGCTCTAGAAGGTTGTACACAGAATAACATGTGTTTTATAGTGCTTATTTGTGCATGTTTCTGATTTTCATTCCTTTGCCATTAATTAAAATATGTCAAAGAAAGCAGATTATGAACAAGAAATAAATGGTGTAAGAGGAACAAACATCATATTGTAGCTCAGCAAGGGCCCAATCCAGCATGGAGCTTAGCGTTTGTTATGAGATATTTTGTGTCTTCAGCTCTGACTAGTGACAATGGAAGATGCTCTGAATCTTGCAGGATCAGACCCTTATGCTGTAAAATGTGTTTAGTCAGTCAGTACTAGAGATGGGAGCATCTCTTATTACTCCCATTCTAAATGTCACTCAAATATACAGTTGTTAAAGGTGCCTTCCAATTTTATCTGCCTTATCTTTTGAGTGCCCAACTTCAGGCCTTGGGATACAAAAAGAGACCCACATTCTCCAAGTTCATTTTTGAAAATGCTGACCTAATATTCCATGGAAATCCCTCAGCGGTTGGAGTCCACCTTGATTCAGTGTTATTACTAACTGTCTTTTCTCTGGGAATGTTAGTTTCTGGTCATTTTGTCATCCAGCTGGAATTTAGGTGGCACCATGGTGGGTTTTCTGGAAACCATATGTTTGTGGATCAGCAGTTGCAGAAATTAGAATCTGACTGGGGATGATGATGGTCCAAAGCCCCATTCTGATAGGGTCTTACGGAGATGTTACTGCTAGGTAACAGCTCTCAAAGGTGCACAGCTGGAACCTCATTTCTGAAAGGACAAATACATCTCCATGATCTTTACAAGAAAAGGACAGCAATTCTCTATGATTCTCACCTGGCATATCCAAGTATGGGCCACTTCCTTACCTTCCTACATTATGCACCTGTTGAATCTGGCTAAGGATACATAACAAATAATGTGAGTGGAGCTATGATTCTCAGAAGCTGAAGATGACCACAAAGAGCTCGTTCTTAATTTTCACTAGTGAGTTCATGCTCCTAAACTGTATTCTACCTTAATACAAATGACCATAGCATCACTAATAAAGTCACTGTGAAAGGTGTGAAGCCATGATTTAGTCTGCTTTATTCTAAGTCAAGGTACTGCAAAGACGAGAACGCTGTTTCCAGGAAAGGAAGTTCTGGCGGCACTGTTTCCTGTCCAAGGTACCGTACTGTACTGTATGGCCAGAAATGGGGAAGACAAAGGGAACTCATATATATATATGGGACAAAATCTTACCTCTTACCCATGTCATTTATTGGCTAAGAATAGTATTATGAAGTAAGTATTCAGATTTACCACAGATTATGCTGAAGTTCTGTTATAAACAACAACATGCTTCCCAAGCTAAGCGTTCTACTCATGTTTAAACTAAAGCAAATTCTCTCTCTTGATAAAACTGTGTAAATGGCCTGTATTACATGTGGATTTTCTAAAATATATTTGCTATGGCAAATTAAAAAACTAGATATGGTGTTATTGACCTACAGTGATAGTAATATTTTTCTTACTTCTGAATGTGTCCTATTTTATAATTTATGTAAAATTCTGGTTATATCCTAAAATGATTCATTTGAAACTAAAGGGATTGTGTACAATAGTAACATGCTAGAGATAAGTAGCAATCTGTCAAACCTACATAAACAATTCCATTTATAAGAGATTTTTTTGGAGGGTAAATGGAGGGTAAATCCATTTTGTCAGGTGTCTGTATTGTATCAGTCTGCAATCAATGATTTCTGTTTTTGTTGTTGTTGTTCCTTTGGTTGGTTTTATTTGTGTTTGGTTCATCCAACATCCAAATTCTTAAATCTTAAGCAAACAGCAGACTGATTTTTCTAAAACACTACACATGAGAGACAAGTTTGGAATCAGATTAGGACTAGACTGTGATTCAGGTATGACACTGTGACAGAGTGGACTTGGTCCAGAAGCCCCAGGGTGGAAGCTTGTGGCCTTGCCACACCCCGTCCCAGTAAACCACAGAGAAGTCCTCCAAGGGAGGCTAATGTGTCCACAGGAGGAAGCAGCCAACCAGGGGCCAGAAAGACCTGTAAAAAGGAGTTGCAGGACCACTGGGAACTGTATTACAGTGTACATACCATTGCATAAACTAATTACATTAACAGATCATTAAGGTTGAAGAATTAATCACTCATATGAGGAGATGGCATAATTGTGGTGTCTTGTGCAACCTTAATTCATCCTACTTTTGTGTATGAATAATGAAAGTTTTTAACTGTGTGATCACAAACAAATATTTTAGTGCAAACAGTTCAGCAGTTTTTAAAAATAAAGCTAAGGAAAAATATATTGTCTTGCTGACATTGAAATCTGATAACCTTTCCTTAAGAAGCTCTAGCACTGCCATGACTGGGAGCAGACACTTGAAATTTGACCAAGCAGTGGGAAGGAGAGTAGAGCTTTATATCGGAGACAGGCTTTTTACCATCTTTAGAAAGATTCATCCAAGTCTGGCCAAGTTATAATCTTTGGATAAAGTCACAGTGCACTGATGCACAGTAGAGACTTCTTAGATCTTGGTGGCTAAAGTCTCGTAATATTCAATATTCAGTGGGGAGAGTTTAGACAGCGTCATACTTACCAACCAAATGTGTAATTCCTTCAGAATATGAAACCAGGTTTGTTTGACAAGATCTATTTTCCATAAAAAACATTTCTCTGGCATTTATTATATTCCATATTTTATTTCTCTTTCTTTCTTTTTTGGAATACATATTGTGATTATTCTAATATTTTACCCAGGTTTTATGTCAGGCTAACCAGCCTATAGTTATCTTCAACATTATTAACAATTTTACATCTTCAGCTAGTAATGAGTCTCCACTATTTTTCAGGGTTTCTTGTATTCCTGATATACTTAAAACTCTTTTTAATCCTTATCTTGGCCAGTCACTGATTTTTCCTTGATTGTCTTTAGCTTCTCTTATCAGTTTTTGACACTACATAACTTCTGATTAATCTTTGTATCCATTTGTTGGGCGTGAGTGAGGGAAGAGAAGAGAAATTCCAATTAAAAAAAAATGTCCTGGAAATTTTAATTGGATAATGTAGCCTAACGAGAGTTCTAAAGACTCCTTTACCATGCTGCTACTCTAGCACATTATTTTTAATTTGGTTCCATTTAGGAAGAAAAATCAAAACCAAAATAATGCAATATTCTTCCTTTCTCTTGGCCAAATTCCAAATTCCTTATTCATGTAAAACACACACGTAGTCAGTGGGAGATTTGCTTGGTGAAGGGAGGAATTAAAAGGAGTAACCACCTGCTGATTTGGTATGACAAATGCTAAAGGTGGGAGGTTTTTTTTTCTTATTTTAGGTCAAGCCATTTGTCCCTATTGTACCTTTGCTTCCCAAAGTCACCCTGCTTGTTCTTCAGATGTTGGTTCTGAAACTGATCCCCTATATTGGCCATTGAAGCCAAGACCTCTGTAATGTAGATTTATAAGCTCATTTGGTTTCTACTGTCAGAATTAAATGAGCACATCTAGAGGTTTGGATTCATGAACTTCTGTATGTGCTCCAGCTGTAAGAAGGAGGTATCATGGTGGAGGTACACCTCCATTGTGCCTGTCACTGACAAGTGGATGGATTTTCTCCCTAATTTAATTCTACCAGTACCTTTCCCCTTTCTTCCTTTCTCTGCCTTTCTGGTTTGTTCCCTCCTGGTTTTCCTTAATCTTTGTCTGCCAATTTTTTTCTCTTTTCTTCTTCCGCCAATATAGGATTGGTTTCACTTTGAAAACAATCTGAAATTTGGAACTAAATGCTAAGGATAGTATAATTAAAGTACAGGAAATATGGAAAAGAAGCATTTTTTGTAGTTTCACATGCTATAACTGCACATAAGGACTACATTTCACCCAGAGTACAAAGAAACTAGAGTGTTTTTGGCAGGCTGAAAAAAAAGTTTGCCTAGACGTGGTCCTGGAGGTGGATTTTGTGAAGTTTGAGGTGTATCCTTGCTACACTTTAAAAAAAAAAAAAAAACTGAAGTAAGATGGGCAGTTTTTGCCAATAACTTTAAATCCATGTACTATTTTAGTAATGGGGTACAATAACCATAAGAGAAACTGTGAAATGTACTGTATAAAACCAGAAAGGCTGAAGAGTTGGGAGATAGGATCATCAAGGCTGGCAGGTGTTCAAGGACAATTTTACATGTGAAAAGCCATGTCATTTAGTAATAGGCATAACAGGAATAAAAAGACCTATAGTTTATTGCTGAATAAGAAGCTTCAGAGAGGGCTTAAGGAAAATAAAGCAGTTTAGTGCAAATACAATGTATCAAGTAAGAATGGGTGGAAAACACACAAGCTTCAAATAGGGATTTACAGAGTATACAGAAATCTATCACCCATTTATCTGCCTATATATGTATATACACACAGAGTACACAAAACAAAATATCTGGTGTAAATGTACAAAATGAATCACCTGGACAAGATACTTCTCTGCATTTAGTACACTTACTCAATGCACAGTTATAATCTGACATCTTGTGCTAAGGAGCCTAGGGACTGGGGCTCGTTGCTGCTTTATCTTGATAGGGCCACTGCATCATCAAACATGTATAGTTTACTAAGGATCATTTACCCATTGAGAGTGACCACAGGTGATGGCATTACACCAGGCATTGCGTGATGAAGTTCTCTTCTGCCTCAGTCCTGCAAATCCACAAATCTTTGAGGCAGCAAAGGACAAGGTGGTTTAGGTAATATCTTTTATTGGACCAGCTTCTGACAGTGAGAAGCAAGCTTTCGAGTTACACAGAACAGCCTTCTGTAAGCATGAAAGTTTTTCTTGCTCACCAGTAGAAGTTGGTTGAATAAAATATGTTACTTCATCTATGTCATATGAGTGCAAAAGGGTCAGAATTTTTTCTGTCAAAATGATCTTTCAATGAAAAATGTAGTTTCCACAAAATCAAAATTTCCCACAGAAAAAATTTTGGTTTTGTTGAAAACTTCTGTTTTTGTGGAAGAAAACTGGAAACAAAATATTACATTTTAAATTGGTTTAACCCAAATTAAAATATTCCCATTTGTCAAACTGCCCAAGATGTTTCATTTTGAATCAATACAGCACTCTGGAGTGCATTTCTCTATGATATAACACTGATCGTGGGGAGCTTTATTTTGAATACATGATGTCTCCATTTTCTACTCCTGGATAGTCTCTTGGCGTGGTTTACATCTCCCATAATGCAACATAGTTTCACCTAGTCCATCCCCCTACCTAAAGCAGGATCAACCCCAACTGTTTGAACAGGTGAGCACTATTTGATGAAAGCCTTACCTTCCTTGTCTTAGAGATCCAATTCTTTACAGCACAGTTCTTGTCTTTTACTGTAATGTTGAAACACAAGGCTTTGTCTGGCTACTTTGCTTTTGTGAAGTGATGTAAATGTCTACAATTTAAACCTGAATTCTTCCCCTATTTTGGATTTATGGATAATTTGTGTAAAAGACAGAAAGGCACTTGTGGTTTTCTAAATATTGTTCCTCAATATGAAAGAGAAGATTTTAAACTATTTGAAAAATGGTATTTTCTCCGGGTATGCATTTTAACAGAGAAGGTATTAATTAAGGTTTATAAGATCCTGAAGGCAAAGAAATGGATTGTCACCAAGACTCTGTTTGAGATAATAATTTACTCAACAACAGAGATAATGGATTGATATTAAAGAAGGGATTAATCTATAAGCCATTCAGACAGAATCTCTTTATACAGGGGGTTGCTGAGTAATGGAACAAATTGTCAAAGACAGTGACAGAAGCAAGTGTGAATTATTCTGACACATTTCTGGAGGAGAGAATTGAAGAGTACAGTTGTGAGCTAGATTTCCGGGATGATAAATGGCAATATATGAATTTGATTTAATTTGAGGCTGTGGAAACTTGAGGTGGGAGGAACTACATTAAAAAGTCCCAAGATTAGCTAGCGCAAGTCTTAATGGACCATATGTTTCCCGTGGTTTCCATAAAAGTTCCTGTGTTCTATTTTGGAGCAAAGTTATAAAATTAATTGCCAGAAGAGCAAAATCGGAAGGATAGGACCAATCGCTTTGCAGTGAAGATATGCATAAGTGCAACAAAATATTTTATACCCTTATTTTGTGTAGGATCTTTTTATTGAGAAAGATTCAGCACTGAGATGGGTGGAATCTCAGTACTTTTGGAAGATTAAAAAAAAATTGACAGAGAAAAATGCACAAAGAAGGGAGGAATGCAGTGATGGGAGGTAAGACTACTCTATTCCACCCTGCCCCTCCTTCCCAGTCAGTCGCATGCCGCTTCACTGCAGCAGGATTAAGAGAAGCACCAGGGGGCTGGGGCATAATACTTTCCGCTGCCATGGTGAAGCGGAGTGCAATGGGCTGAGAGAGGTCAGTGGCTAGAGCAGAGCAGGCTACCAGGTCGCTCCGGCTCATGCCACCATAGTGGGGGGTGAGTCCTGTTGCTGCCCTGCACCAGGCCCCCCTGGTGGCCCCTAGGCCACCCTGGGCCTCCTCCTTAGGACAGAAGAGGTAGCTGCCATGAGGTCTCCCAAAGGGTGAGGCATGGTGCAGCCACCCCAAACCATCCTATGGCTCCAATGGCTCTGATCCATGTGAACAGAGAGGTGGTTGGGCCACGTTTCAGGGGCATTGTGACCTTCTGCACCACATTGCAACAGCACTCACTGAAATTTAGCCCAGCCACTCCTCTGTCCAGAAGGGCAACTGGATCGAAGTTCAGGGGTGGTGTGACTATGCAACCAAACCAACATTACTGACTGCTCTGGCACCAGCCATTCTGATTGGATGTGGGATGACTGCTTAAAAGTGGTTGAGCCATTTCTCTCCCTCCCAAACCTCAACCCCCAGCTCTATGACCTGTGAACATTTGAGCAAATTCAAAAAATTTAGGGGACTGTTGCTTCCCTTCACCCAGGACCCTGTAACTGGCATTGCTGCCTGCTGATGCTGTTGTAGCTGCATCAGTTTGCTCAATGGTGTGATTGTTGAAATTCAAAGTTAGACACCTGGAACCCAGATTACTCATAAACCCCTAACAGCTTTTAACATGTCAAGTAACATTTATTGAAAAATGGCCCTTCAAAACCATTAAAATGGATGAACACTTCGCGTATGTGCTTGGAGGAGCTAACAGGAATATCCTGTACTTGGGATGAAAAGTAAGCAGTAAGGGCAATAAGGACATAGGAGATTGTTAATAAAGGGTTTATCTTTACTCTTAATCTGCTAGTTCAAGCAAGCGGATAGAAACATTTACTGCCAAGAAAGTCTTTCCCCACTAGAGCTTTCAGATGGCAATAATTCATACAGGAGGTAAGCCGCCTGTAAGTTCTTCTTGGGTTTTTGCCTGTTTCTTTGAGTTTGAGATCAATGGTCCTTTCAGAAGGTGTTTCTTCTTCCCCAGCCAGCCTTTCTTCTTGCTAAATGTTGGGCATGATGTTAGATTTAAAGGGATTTTTTTCTGCAGCCAGGGGGCTTTCTGCTTCCTCTTTTTTCATTTGACACTACATTTTGGCAGCAAGATCCTGGAGCAGCATGCTCATCACTAGCAACCTCCATCTGACACATTATTCCTTTTAGCTGCTGAAGGAGTGGGTAGTTTGAGCTCCTGCTTTCCTTTTGTCTTCCTCTTTGGTATAATAAGCTCTCGCTGCTTTACCTCAGAGTCCTCTGATTCCAGGTAGGTTATGCCTCAGAGGAACATATCTTCTGCTCTTTGATCTTCATTTGTCCATGGAAACAAACAAAAGCAGCTGCTAATGGAGTCTCTTGCCAATCATCCCAAAAGGATCTCCCAGATGACCTGAGTGATTCCCTGAAACCTCTTCTTGGACCTGGCTTGGTGTTGGTTGCACAAGGAGGAAAAACAATTAGTAAAGGAGCTGTACTTCCCCAAGCCCCTTTACACTGGTTTTCACTCATTGTGGCATGTATTTCCATATCCCAATGAAACCCATTATCTAGTCATTATTTATCACATCAAACAGCCCTTTTAATTTCTACTTCAATGGAATATTTTTTTTTGGTTCCCCACCCTTCTTTCCTCCCTTCTGCTTTTATAAAGTTACACAACCTTTGGGGAAAAACAAAGTTGTTTACAATGTGTAATTATGATACTAAAAAAAAAAGAAAATCACAAATTCATGGTGGAGTGTTTGATCCAGAACGTTGTTAGAAATATAATTGCTATCTGAAAATACTGATACATAACTTTTCAACATAGGGTCTCTTAACTAGCCAGAAAATATATGGACACCTAGCATTTTCAGAAATATTGAAGACTTTATTTTCCCTTTCAGCATTTGAATAAGTAAATTTGGGGGGTCTTTTGTTATAAAAATGGGTAGTGGTGATAAAGTATTGTCACTTTGTCACCCAGTACTTATTTGCTTGAGGGATTGATGTAACTAGTTACTAGTTTCATTGAGAGTTTCAAGTACCTCCATACAGGGAGTAATATAGCTGCTTATCTACTTATAGTGCCTTTTGAGTTATCTCATCTAGCATGCTGACAGAAAATTGTGTCCAGTTCTGCTCATGTATACGGCTTGTATGGAGTGACCACCAATTTACACCAGTTGGGGCTCTGGACTTGTAATATTTTAACTTTTGAAATATTGACTTACTCTTTTGTAAGTCTGTTGTACTATGTTGGTATACTTCGGTATACTCTGAACAAGGAGCCCTTTATGTTTCTGCTTTTATTACTTAGCCATGTCACATGTTACCACGCTCTGATATTTTAATAGCATTATTTCTATCCCAGTAGTGCCCAGTCATGGATTGGAACCCAGTTGTCCTAATCAATTAACTGCTGCTGATTGCCTACCTGCCTATAAATGATTAATAGCAATGACTGTGTTGCTATATCTATGTTCACACAGGACCTACTGCCAAAACAAAAAGCAGTCAAGTAGCACTTTAAAGATTAGCAAATTAGTTTATTAGGTGAGCTTTCACGGGACAGACCCACTTCTTCAGTCTGTCCTACGAAAGCTCACCTAATAAACTATTTTGCTAATCTTTAAAGTGCTACTTGACTGCTTTTTGTTTTGATAGTGTATAGACTAGCACAGCTCCCTCTCTGTTACTATTCAACATGCTAGGACCTACTGCATGTAAGTATGAGCAATGTCATGCAGATTTTCAAAGATATAGTTAGGAGGCTGACCGTAGGGTTAGAGTTAAGCTGTTAGGCAGTGATCCACTGCCCCAAGGAGAATGTAGGCATGTCTTTTATCACTAGATCCTCTGTCAGGCAGTACGTCTAATTTCTGAAGTCATAGTTAGGGACATCCCTGATCCACTCCTGAACACTGGGATCTTCCTGATCCACTCTGTCTGGTCTGCCCCAAGCTTGAGGACTTCCTGCACAGTTACCAGCAGTCTGTGCCCCTTCAGGACACCTCCCATGCAAAATGACAGATTTGTGCCCAATGTTTAATTTTAAAATTATATTGTTAAAGAAAAAAACTGTTAGGTGTCTATTCCAATAATATAACAATGTTTCATACATGCAAGCCCAGAAAACAGACTCCTTTATTATTTACACAAGTGCATATTAAAATAAAAGGGGAGAGATTAGAGAAGAATTCTGTATGGTATGGGGAATGAATGATGTCCCCTGACTGTTTACATACTGCAAAAATGGAACCTAGTATACTGTTTTTTTCCTTTGCTGATTTTTCTGAAAAGTGGCATCAAACTGTTCAGCCTATTGAGCTAGCTGAACATTCATCAATGTACTGCTTGTTTAATAGTAAGCTCTCTGGCATTGCTTGCTTTTGTCACAGAAAATATATTTTGGGCAGCAGTGTAAGTTCTAGAGAATTTGAAATGACTGAGTTGTTTCTGTTTCATACATATTTTGTGTCCTCAATTCATTCCCCAATTGCCCTTTAGATAAGATTAGAAAATAGAGACTTATACAGGCTATTGTTTTGTAGTTCTCAGTAATTAAGGATGTGAAAATCCACTGGCTTGGGAATTGCATCTTCCAAAAACAGCCAAACTTAAAGACCCTTCTGACTAAAGAGTAAATAGGGTTTAAAATGAATCCCCATCAATCAGCATTGACAACTATATGTTAGAGGTCGTCCACGAGTTCGTTTACCTCGGGTCCACCATCACTGACACCCTGTCATTGGACACTGAGCTAAATAGGAGGATCGGAAAAGCGGCCACAACTCTGTCCAGACTCAACAAGAGAGTGTGGAATAACAACAAGCTGTACACTCACACCAAAATGCAAGTCTACAGAGCCTGCATCCTCAGCACCCTCCTTTACGGCACCGAGACTTGGACCCTGTATGCCTGCCAGGAAAAGAGGCTGAAAGTCTTCCACTTGCGCTGCCTCAGGTGCATCCTTGGAATATCATGGAAGGACAGAGTGACCAACACCGCCGTCCTTGAGCAAGCTGGAATCCCAACCATGCACACCCTCCTCAGGCAGCATCGACTCCGCTGGCTTGGCCACGTCCACAGGATGAATGATGGAAGGATTCCAAAAGACATCCTGTATGGTGAGCTAGCCTCTGGCAAAAGACCTCCCGGATGCCCCCAGTTGCACTACAAAGATGTCTGCAAGAGAGACCTCAGAGAGCTAGACATCAAGCTGGACAACTGGGAAGAACTAGCGGACGACTGCAGCAGATGGAGGCAGGGGTTACACAAGGGCCTTCAGAAGGGCAAGATGAAGATCAGACAGCTAGCAGAGGAGAAGCGAGCGCACAGAAAGCACAATAATGACTTGCCAGACACCCACTACATCTGCAAGAGATGCAGCAAGGACTGTCACTCTCGTGTGGGTCTTCATAGTCACAATAGACGCTGTAAATGAAGTCCTCAATTGAAACTTTAAAGGGCGCGATCCATAGTCTATGCAGACTGAAGGATGCCTACTACTACATACATCTATAGCATATCTAGGAATGCTTTTGGACTTAGTATATTACAAATGAATAAGGTTATGTGAAAGAAGGAAGTACAACTAGAGTTGCCAAACAAATTCATAGTAGATAAGAACACATTATTCCTCTTTTTACAAGGGTAAATGGTGATGATATATTTGTTCTTTTGGGATTGTATAAAACACATACCTGAAAGTCTTTCAGCAGTGCTGTGTGTTGTAACTTTTTCTATTTATTTCGAAACAGAAGAATTAGGTTCCCGTGTAGTCACAAAGGCAGTCACATAGATTTGTCCGTCTGAGATCAACTGATAGTCAGTGTAGGGGCTGTGTGTGTGAACTTCCTCTTGTTTGTCTTTCATCCACAATCATCGCAAGACCCATCCAACCCATCTAGCACTTTGAGCTCAGCTGGATATGTCCATCTGAGAAAAGGTTATCCCTCAGCTCGTGTTTAGTTGGATAATGCTCCAATAGGCCCCTTATAATCTTGTTTCATGTCCTAATATGGAGGGTCCAACTGCTTCACCATTGCAACACTCTCATTTCTGTAGTAATTTCTGTCTTTGTGGCTGGCCAAGCTTCTGTTCTGTATATTAAGATGGGACAAATTACTGTTTAATCCATTCTACCTTTTAATAGTATTGGCGGGAATCCTCTGTAACAAAAGGATATCATTCTTATCACACATCTTATTATGATTCTGGGGGTCACTCAGCAGGGCACCACCCTGAACAGTCATTGATCTTAGATACTTAAATTCTTTCATGCTTCTGAGGTCTCTCCCATTGATATTCTTTAGGATAAGTCCTCTTCCCTCCAATATCATAACACTGGACTTACCAAGATTCACCCTAAGTCCATTCCAATTGTTGTAACCAGACAAGGCCTCTTAATGTTAAAGAACTGAGTCAGTAGAGTAGGAATGGTGACTGAAAGAAGTTCAGAACTATGTGAAGTTTTCAAAATGTAAAATATGTGTGCTTTTTCTTTGTCGCAGACCATTTACTCCAGGCTAGATTAGTAAAGACAAACATCTTTTCAGTACCCATAACCATAAGTTTTAGAACACTGCTAGTTCAGTGTGTCTGAAGCAGACCAGTCTGTTTAGCTGTTAGTTTTATCATACCTAAACAGCTTAACTGATAGCTGATAACTCTTAATGATGCAGGTTTTAATAATGTTTTCATGGTTCTGGTTTATGATGCCATTAAAATAATCTTTTGTAATATTAGTGATAAAATATTCACAAAATAACCAAGCAACTATTCAGTATGGCTTTTAATGTCAGCATAAATTCCTGTTTTACTAAAAGTATTTGAAATATTAATAATGTAGTTTGCATTTTCCAAATTGACTAACATTATTATAAAACACAAATCCCTTAGGTTTACAAAAATGCCCCCTTTCTGAAAACTCAGAGACACACAATAATATGTTAGGTTGATGAGCTTGGGGAATAATTCACTGAAAAAGAAAATAATGGATTTTATCATGACTGTGTGATAGACCAGGTAGATACTTTTGTAAAGGGGCCTGGATATTCAGAAGAGCTCAGCACCCAGCAGGTCCACCTAAGAGCAATCAGATTGTGTTTTTATGCCAACAAAACTGATGATTGATTCCTACTTATATTTAAATATGGTTTAAATAAATTATGTTTATATAACATTTATTATGTGAATTCTTTAAATGTGCTCTGTCAAGCCTTACTAAGAATATGAATAGACTGGTTGTTTTTTATAACTTTCCTATACAATGCATGGCCATTTCATTTGTGAAATGGGATATGAAGATGATTCCTGCTGTCCTTGCTCTTTATGGGAGAAGTTTCCTGTCTCTATTCAGTACTCTGTCCTGTCTATTCAAATGAAATTACTAAACCAAGAGGAACCTCCAACTTTCAAAATAAGCTAGTTTTACATTATATATATATCATTATTAACAACCATGGCTCAGCACTCATTGGTGTCTGATGCCTCCCTCACTATTTCCTTCCATCTTTCCCTGTCCAGTGCAGAGTGGCTTAGTTTCTGTGGACTAGTTCTGCACCAATCTAGTATTTCATCCACCCATTCTCAAACCATCCACTATGTCAAATACCAGGGTCTTGATTTTTCATTCATCGTTCATTCTGCAAATATGCCTAATAGCTGTAACTTGCATTGTATAACCTTCTACAATAGGTTCTCTTTTGGCTGTATCTTCCTATATAGTTCCTCATTGGTAACCTTCTGCATCCATCCTATTCTTAGCATCTTTCTGTAACAACCCCCTCAAATGCCAAAATTCTTCCCTGTAAATCTTTCGTTATCACCCATGTGTCACATCCGTAGAACATGATGCTGAATACACACATTTTCAAGACACTCAGCTTTGCTCCTAAGCTAACCACTTTGCTTTTCCAGATCGTATCTATCGCCTTCAAACTCACTTTTGCTTTCACTATTCTAGTCGCTATTTCCTTCTTACAGACTAGATCATCTGTTATGTTGCTCCCCAGATACATGAACTTCTCTATACTGATCCCATCTACACTGATCTTCCTTCTTATTTCCTTATTTCCAAATACCATTGTTTTTGTTTTATCAATGTTCATAATCAGTCCATACTGCTTCATCTAAAACATTAAAGACCTAATCTTGCTGCCATTCCATATGTGGAACTGAATTCATATGTTGTCAGCTTATTGTATATGGAAAACCATTCAAGGACTGGCCTGTAAGTATCCTTGAATCTCTCTAGATTTTTCTGACCTTCTGAAATACACCAAAATGAATAGAGAGCCTGGAGAATCTTCTTTCCTGTAACAAAGTCTTTTGAACACTTCTGTTAAATTGTGATGCTGAACCTGTATTTTAATGGGGAAAATATTAGAATGCTTGAGGAATAAATATGTGTATTTAAAATGTTCTGTTCTCCCTACATAAAAATCAGAGTTATACTTTTACATTTCCTACACATGCAAGACACAAAACTGAAGAGAGAAAAGAGGGTAGATCGATTCATTCTTTTAATGTTTGCATAGACAGGTCTATAAAGAAATATGTTTAAAAAATGGCTGTTTAGGCACTGATACTTATTGACCATGCTTAGACCCAGTGTGGATAGTCTTCTAGATCATTTATAAAGAAAGGTATGCAATCTGTGAGTGTCCAGTAGCAGAAGCAAGAGTAGATCTACTGTCCTATTCTCTTCTAGCATGACAAAAAAGCCATTTGAATGAAAATCAATTGATTTTCATCTTGTTGAGAAAATAGTAATGGAGAGAAGTATGCCATGATCCTTATGGCCCACTTCACTAGGACTCCACAAATATCTCTCACAAGGAACAAAATTTCCAGAGAAGCATCTGACAAATATTTCAGTGGTTTTATCCTGAAGATTGGATTCCACACACATTTTAATGACTCAGGGGAGATTTGAAAACCACCTATAAACTGCAGCAGTACAACCACAACAATCAGCAAATTGAGTGATTCAATTCTGAATTCTCTCTGCAGACCACAAATCTGTCATCAATATTTAAACATGATCATATATCCTTAAAACTTCACCCCTTCCAAACTGTGGCAATCTCTCCATTCATTTTTGTTTAGAAAGCGTTCTTGTTTGCCAGTCAATGTTGTATTTAGATTGAAAAAGAGCCATAAATCAGGGGAGAACACAGATTTTTAATAGAAATGAAAAAAGAGAGATGAGCAGCTCAATTTACTTGTGGTTAAAGCTCTAGAGTAGGATTTATGAAATGTGGCTTCTATTCCCAGATTCATTCTTCTTGAACATATCAGTTAGTCTCTCTGGCCATGTCTACACTAGCCAAAAACTTCGAAATGGCCATGCAAATGGCCACTTCAAAGTTTACTAATGAAGCACTGAAATACATATTCAGTGCCTCATTAGCATGCGGGCGGCCACAGCACTTCAAAATTGACGCGGCTCGCCGCTGCACAGCTTGTCCAGAAGGGGCTCCTTTTCGAAAGGACCCCGCCTACTTCGAAGTCCCCTTATTCCTATCTGCTCATGGGAATAAGGGGACTTCGAAGTAGGTGGGGTCCTTTCGAAAAGGAGCCCCGTCTGGACGAGCCGCACGGCAGCGAGCCGCATCAATTTTGAAGTGCCGTGGCCGCCGGCATGCTAATGAGGCGCTGAATATGTATTTCAGCGCTTCATTAGTAAACTTCGAAATGGCCATTTGCATGGCCATTTTGAAGTTTTTGGCTAGTGTAGACATAGCCTCTGAGTCTCTCCTTATGTCTGTACAATGGAGAAAATAATATTTGGATTATGAGAGTTAACTCATTAATGTGTTAAGTATCTACATTGATGAGTGTACCATAGAACACCTAAAAAAGCTGTAATATAAGATTTGGAATCCATTGTCCAGGAAGTCAGCTGCCAGGAGAAAAATTTGTTTGAAGATATAGGAGACCAGGCTTTTGTCAGGAATTTGTCAACATGTGGTGGATCTTCAAAATGAAAAAAAAAATCTACTTGGAAGAGAGAGCTGATATTGTTCCCAAAAGTGTGGGAGATCACCAAACACCATCCAGAGGACAGTGAGCCAGGCTTCATTCCTTTGGTACCCTCCAATAACTAGTCAAATGATAAGCCAAGCAGAATTAAATACTAAAACAATTGTGGGAAGTGTTACTCATCCCAGTTTGTCTGAAGTAGCTTTCTTCTGAAAGTTCAGATGATGACTTGGAGATCTAATTCCTTTGTATTCAACACTATTAAAACAGTAACACTAGTGAAAAATATACTGTGCCAAGTCCACAGATGATCCATATTCTTATTGATGTTACCGGGGCCATATAGATTAATTCCAACTCAGGATCTGTTTCCCTGAGAGCACCCTATCTGAGATAAAAACCTCACCAAACCCAAATAATGATGCTCGTTATTCCAAGATTCCAATCTATCAAAAGGGGAATGAAAGTTCTGTGATAGTCTGGAAGTCCACTAGAGAAATCCAAAGGACACCACAGTTAATTCTCTTGCTATAATACCTAATGCCAGTGAAGCTAGGTCTCCCTGTCTATATATCAGAATAAATCACTGAATTTGTTATACTGTTAATATACAATAACTTGATTGAAAAGGTATAACGAGTTTCATAGCTATTATGAAATAGACATGACATGATTTCATTGGTTTGTGTGTGTGGAGGTTTTTAGAGAATCCTTTGCTGATTATATGTTGCTTGAAAGCAGCAGGGGGAGAAATCTTGGTTTGTTATTTTGCCTCCTGAGAGTCTCTCATGTTCTGTTCAACGCCACAGATAACACTTTTTTAAAAAAGTCTTTTAAACAACAACAGAATATTCTGGGTATTATACATAAAGTCTGTAATATTTCCAACAATGGTAATAATTAAAAATGAGCATCCATTTTTACATGCAAACCCAAAATACAAGCCCATACAATCTGCAGCATTGCTATAAATATGAATGACACAACATAATGTATAGCTTGCACCTCCTAAAACTGTCACTCTCTGGTCTGGCAACATCCCTCATCCACCAAGATCAGGGATGCTCCTGGACCAAACAGCCGGGACAGGAGAGCAAGCTGAACA
This sequence comes from Carettochelys insculpta, assembly GCF_033958435.1. Taxonomy (NCBI): domain Eukaryota; kingdom Metazoa; phylum Chordata; order Testudines; family Carettochelyidae; genus Carettochelys; species Carettochelys insculpta. Next base: position 23,051,939 of record NC_134141.1, on the reverse strand, counting down.
GGCCCCCTGGCAGCATCACAGGGAGCAGCAGGGCAGGGGTCTGAGACTGTGTCCTCTGGCAGCCCTGTGGGAGGCAGCAGGCCTGGGAGGCCAAGAAGCCTTGGGCAGAGGGACAGGTGGGCCTCCAGGGACTGGAGGACATCAGCCTCTCCATGGTCCAGCAAAATCTCTTGTTTGGGACCACTGCAGTCCCAAGGGTGCTGGAACATAGAGGGTGCCACCTTTAGTATAGCTTAAAGAATAATTGTTGTGCCAGTAAGTGTTGTAGTTCAGGTTCAGATGCCTCTGTGATCAGATCTTAAGGCTAAATCAGGACTTGCTGCTACAAGGAACAGTCATTTATAGTGTCTATAATATTTATGGCATCACACCATGAAGTAATATTTACTTAGTTAATATGAGGATTGTTGACTCACACAAAGATTATTGTAGTTTCTACCCCTGTAACCTCTCTAACCTGGCCTTAGCATTTCACAACCAAATTCCCCATCCTGGACAGTGGGTGGCAATATATTTTTGCTGACATACAAATAAAAGCTGTCCTGCTGCACTTTAGAGACTCACAAATTTATTAGGTCATGAACTTACAGAAGTAAGACTCACTTCTTCAGATGATCTTACTACTATAGTCTTTTTATTTAACCATGGAATTTCTGTCCATATATAGCATTCTATGGTACAGTATCCTTCACGTAATATATTTATCTTGTTTGACTCTATATGCCACTCCCCCACCAGCATGATCCATTCATTCATTGCTATGTGTTTTATGTCCTGATGTCACCATGCCCCATTGATTATTCTCATTCCACCAAGTTTCATGATGCCTATTACACCAATGTCCTCATTCAATGACAGGAACTCAAGCTTAACCATCTTAGAATTTGGAGTTAAAATGAGGGCAATGAAAACAGGATGCTCTAGAAATCATTGCAGAATTATCCAGTCAGACCCCTTCCTGTTTTCACTGTCTTTGGCTTCTGAGTCTAGCATTCTGGACAAATACCAGATTTCATTTTGCCTACTTAAAATTCTTCATGTAGTTTAGTTTGAAAGGTGTAGCCTTCTCTTGCTGATCTGAACTGCTGTGTGGTGCTGCTGTGCTCTGAAGCAGCTGTTGCCTTTTCCCTCAGAGGTAACTGCAGTTCAGTGAAGGAAGATTTATAGTTTATGTATCAATTTTAAGAATATATATGGTAAGGGATCCTTACATTTGGAAGATGTGTACTGCCTGAGCCAAATTCCAAGGTCCTTACTCACTTTCTACTCGGTCCTTGTTCACACAGTATTCTCATTGATGCTGGTGGATCTCAGGATTTAATATAGGACAATTCCCCATGTTTATAGTGGAGACCAGAAATACCCACATTGTATGTTTAAATTCTTACAAAAATGGGAACTGGTTGTTTCAGTAAATGAGAAATCTGTCCCCTAGATATTAATCCGCCATGAAGAGGAGCTCTTCATTACTCTCTATTATGATTGAGAGTATCAATAACATATTTCATTCAATAATAAATTAAATGATATTGTGCTTCCTCAAGAAGCTTGGGTTCTAGTTCAAACACAGAAAGAACATTTCAAATATAGCACACTGGCTGTGTCTACACTAGCCCCAAACTTCAAAATGCCCATGCAAATGGCCATTTCGAAGTTTACTAATGAAGCGCTGAAATACATATTCAGCACCTCCATTAGCATGCGGGCGGCCATGGCACTTCGAAATTGACGCAGCTCGTCCAGACGGGGCTTCTTTTTGAAAGGACCCCACCTACTTCGAAGTCCTCTTATTCCCATCTGCTCATAGGAATAACGGGGCTTCAAAGTAGGCAGAGTCCTTTCAAAAAGGAGCCCCATCTGGACGACACGCGTGGCGGCGAGCCATGTCAATTTTGAAGTGCCATGGCCCCCCGCATGCTAATGAGGCACTGAATATGTATTTCAAAGCTTCATTAGTAAACTTCGAAATGGCCATGCAAATGGCCATTTCAAAGTTTGGGGCTAGTGTAGACATAGCCACTGTGTGCCAGAATGAGGTAGTGTAGCAATTGGCCTATTGTCCTGCAAAAGTTAACATTTACGTACTGGTCTCTGAGAAAACATGATGATTTCAAATTCATATAATAGGGTGAATACTGAATAATATGTAGGAGGTAAATGTTGACTCTTCAATAGCATCTACTGCACTTGTTCACCTTTAGAATGGTTGGTTCAAATCTGGAGTTGCATCAAAACTAAACTTGAGTTTGGGGATTTCCATCTACTTCACATTACAAAGCTGTTGTGTGATTGGCAATTTTTAATAAGCAGCAGCTTAGCTTTGGAACATGCAAGATGTTCTAAGTTCAGATTAAAACAAAAGGATATGTGGCAAAGTGTCTGCAGCACAGGATTCAAACTGCTGCATGGATACTTCCATTGTTATGAGTATCACACACATAGCCTAGTTTTGTTCCTGTTGGTATTAGACCAATACAGGCACTCAACTCATATGGATGGTAACAAGTGCACTGTACATCTAAGATCAAAAGTTGCTTCTTTTTAAAAAATCAATACAGCTAAAATTCCACTTTTCTGTGAACCTGATAAATATATTTGTTTGTTAAATTGTTAGCTCTCCAATGACACTTTTTCATCCCCAGTCCTCACAAAATATTTTACAAATGAGGGTAAGTGTCAATAAAAAGAAATATCTCAAGACAATGGCTAGTATTTTGATGGTATTTTCTGATGTGTACTAGTAATGGTAAATCATGACAGTGACGTGATACTACATAGATACTGATTTTTTGTTTGTTTTTTTTATGTATAACTCTGTTTATATGCATGTTGATCTAATCCTGCTACAACCAACACAGTTAAGAGGAACAAAACTGCGCAGTGAGGCTTCTGGTACAAGTGCCCTCTTCCAAACTTTAAAAACATATAGTTTCATATATTTAGAATTTCTTTTTAGGAAGAGGTATAGCTGGGCTTTGTATCTCTAATACAATCATTTTTCACTGAGTCTTCAGAGAGCTTGTATTTATTTGTGAATGAATCACTCCTCATGGGGACAGGACTAGTTCACTAGAGCAGCACCACTTATATGTAAAATAAAATACAAGGTTACTGAGCTTATTATACAATATATATTTTGGTTTAAAAATTGTGCAAGGTTAAAATGCTGTTCAATTATAGCCAGTAAAAAATAGCTCAGAAAAAGTGCATAGGAAATCCTTGTTCAACACTTTGCTTTGCTCTTTCCATTTCTTTGAGTAAATCTGACGTTACAAGCATAACTGACTCTCTGAGGACCTCTTAAATAATTTAAAGATGCTGAGCCTCATATTCTACAGGCAAAAGATGCTGACATTATTTTAAATTAGGTTTTTATACTTAAAATATATTGAAGTGCATTTTGAGGAAATCCAGTTTTGCTACCTAGGCTGTTTCCAAGAGCTACAGTATATAGTAGTATATAGGCTTGATGAGCAGAATAATGTCGGTGGGGATATTTTTTTTTCAATTCAGGCATGATTTGCTCTTTTTTCAGAGAGTGGCTTGAAATATCTATTTTATATAGTGTAGTTGAATTATCCTTGATTATTGTATTAGTGATTGTGCCCCAGTAAAAGCCAGCAGTGCTTGGAGCTCTATTTTTGAATGACTAAATGCAAAAAATGGTGTGGGAGATTTTGGCCCAACTAAGTCAATGTGACTTTTGATGTGGTCTTCACTGGAGCCAGGATCTCACTGTTTTCATAAAGGGCTGAAAGGAGAGCTCTGGGTTAAAGACTGTGCTAACTATTACATGTGACCCCAAGTACTCTTGGTTTGTATAACAATCACTAAGCTATGTCGTGCTTACTCATTTTAGCAGGCAGACCCAGGTCATAGCAGTAGAAACTTGGAAAGGAAAGCAAGTAATGGATACATTAAACTGAAGTCTTGAACTGTGGATAAATTAGATGCAAAAGTGCGTGTGTCTCTCTCTGTCTTCTGAGATGTGTTTTTACATTTTTCCAAATTTTAGTGAGCACTATTATACTGACAATGTCCCCTCTAGATTCCTGACCATTCTTTGAAACAGCCAAAGAAAAAACTGCCCCCAAAGCATCCTTTCTAAAACCTGGTTCACAATGGGTTATCAAGAGTATGCCTACACTGCAGCTGGGAGCATGCCTCCCAGCATGGGCAGGTGCTGTTGAACTAGCTTCACTTACACTACCACATTAAAAATAGCCATGTGGATTTGGCAGCTTCAGTGGCAATTCAAGCCCTTCAACTGAACTCATATGCAGGGAACTGGGTGGCTTGGACTCAGATAGCTAGCCTGAGCTTCTATCGGAGCTGCAGTGTTCACATTGCTATAGTCAGCGTACAAGATCAAACAAAGATAGCACAAGTCTTTCTAATCAAGACATTGACTCCCAGTAGCAGTATAGATATATCATAGGCATTTGGTTTTATCAGTCCTGTCTATGGGCATGTTTTCACCACTTTCTGGATCAACAGGCAGCAATTGATCAAGTGAGGGTTGATTTATCGTGTCTAGTACAGACATGATAAATCAACTGCCAACCACTCTCTTGTCATCTCTGGTATTCCACCAGAACAAGACATGTAGGCAGAGCTGATGGTAGAACATCAGCTGTCAACTTACTGCAGTGAAAATATTACAGTAAATAGATCTACGTACATCGACTTCAGCTATTTTCTTCATGTAACTTAGACTGACTTCTCATAGTAATGTAGGCAGCACAGACATGATAATTGTGCACTACCCCAATTTCAAGAAAGTCAGGAGCAGGCCATCCACCAGTGAGACAGACAAGAAGTCAGAGAGGGAGTATCCATCAGAGGCAAGAGATCATGTCAGCATTGTTTCATAGATGGAGTCAGGTAAGAATGGGCAGGCTGTGGCCAGCTGAGAAAAGAGGACCAAGGGGAAAAACACATACCTAGAAGTTTCTAATTGACATCAGATCCTGTATCTAGAAACTAGAGAAGATTCCTTTCAAAATCTAGATGGGCCAAGAACACAGAGAAATGTACAGGATGTGCCAATGGAGGACAGCTGAGGACAGCCTATTCTATAGGAGCAGCAAGCTTCGCCCAAAAACTTCTTCAACCACCTGAGAAAAATGATTGAATCCTTGATTCAATACTCAAAAGTCTTAGTAGAACATTCTTCAAGGGACAGTGGAAAAGAGGATGGTGTGCTGTCTTCCTGAAGCCAAGACACGAGATGTCTCTAGGAATGGATGGGTTTCTGCCATCAAAAAGAAAGGATCCACTGGGAATGTTTCATATCAGGAGTTATGGCATGGTATTGTGAGACATCTCATAGTATATTACTTCAGTGAACTCCGAAGCATGCTGAGGAAGAATGTTCATGTTCATCTTCTCTGATAGTAGACAGAATATAGGAGATTTTGGAAAAGGATGATAGAAGATTTTGGAAAAAATTACCATTTGGTAGTTAAAAGGAATAAGCTGTGGGGTTTGGTTTTTCTGCAATATTGATCTTCCATCAAAGGGAAGAAAGGCAGGTATACTTTGAATGTCCTCCACCACAGCTGAACAAGGATCAAACTTCTCCAGGACAGGCTGGCTAGTGAAGTTAGGAGGGCAGTAACAAAAGGAGAAAGTACAAGGAGGGAAGATGCAAGCTTTCATTTTTCATGTAATCAAGTTGTTGAGGAGAACATTAATCGAAGAACCAAAGCACATGACAAAAATATTTAATTGCTGATACACCAATACTTGGATCCTGGGTAACAAGCAAGAGAAATTAGAATTGTTCATTTATGAGCATAAATTCAATTGAATTAGTATTACAAAAACCTTCTGGGATGATTCATTTAAGTGGAATGTTAAAATCAATGGCTATAACCCATTTTAGAAGGATCAAATCGGCCAAAGGGGAGGTAGAACAGTACTTAACATAAAAAAACAGCAATACCTGTTTCCGCAGCACTGATAATTCAAACGAAAAATATCTTGAATGTGTATAGATCAATGTCCTAACACAATGGTTCTTAAAGTGTGGTCTGTGGACCACTACTGGTCCATGACAATCTTGTAGGTGGCCCATGGGTTCAGAACTCTCCCTGCACACACACACCACCAACACAAAGTGAACCTGACCTGGTTCGCTATGTACCTATGTTTTTATGCTCCACTAGTCTGTATGAATAATTTAGCATTTAAGGTAGTTAGAGATGAGCAAATGAATTTTGTAATCACTGGTGGTGGTGGTCTGTGGAAAGTTTGGCACTGAGCAGGGTGGGTCATGGCCTAAAAATTATGAGAACCACTGTCTGAACAGATAAAACACAGGAGGAGTTATTACTTGGTGTTTGCAACAAACCACTAAGTCACATTAGAGAACAAGATGACTGGCTTCTCGGGCACTACAGAAGTGGTGATGTGGCTGGAGCAGGCTCCCCTTTGTGAATTTTCTGGGCCAGACTATTGTTGTCCCTGGGAGGAAAGAAGACTTTATCTCCATGAGGTAGGATCCAGCCCATGACCCTTCAGTTTTATTCCCTTCTGCTTGGGTTTCAGACATCCTGTTCCAAAATGTCTGTGATGAATGGGACACTCAGTGGAATCCTGGGATGTCTAGAAAAGGGATAGCAGACCTCTCATCAACCACAATGTTCTACAACTCAGTATAAATGTAAGTTAACACTGGGCCATCCTTAGCCTTGTGGTAGGCAGGGAACATACCTGCCCTCTCATTTCAATGATACCCGAACAATCGATGAGACAAGCTGTGTTCATATTTTTGGGTCTGTGCATTCCTCCCCAATTCTGGAAGCAAAAGTCCCATCCAGCAAAAGCCACAACCGAGGGAAAAGTCTGTATTTGATCAGAAAACAGCATGACTTAAAGCAGAAATGAAAGCAGCTATTTTTTTTTAAAAAAAGAGGAATCGATGATCAGCAGAAGTAAGAACAAGAAGGAGGGTTCTTTAAGTATATTAGGAACAAAACGGATCCAAAGTATGGTATTGGTTTATTACTGGATGGGAGGCTCACCGATGCAGGGAGGGGCAGGAAGTGAAGAAAGTACTTGCCCCAGGACCTGGCAATGAAAAAGAGCCTGTGGCCACGGGGCCCTTTAAATCACACCAGAACACTGTGTGATGTGCTCTGGGCAGCTCTCAGAACTGACTGGAGGGCTTGGGAGGCCAACGTGCACACTCTGGGTGGTGCTGGAGGACTGGCTCCTGCAGCCCCTCCTTTTCCGCCTGAAGCCTGCCCTTCCAGGAGCATAGAGCTGGCCCCACACACACACAACTTGCCCAGGGACCCAGCAAGTACATCAACCTCCCCCACACTCCCTTGCTGTTGGGAAATGTAAAATTATTAATAATAACATTGAAAAGTTAAATTCTGTTCTGTATTTGGGGAAAAAAACATGGTGTTTCTTCATGTGATAATGATAACACTCTTTCCATTACATTCAGGAAAATATTAAACAGAAGCTTCTAAAGACACTTTAAAATGAACAGGTCCAGACAACTACATTCAAGTGTTTAAAAAAAAAACTGCCTGAGGAGCTCACAGGAACAATTGTTAATTTTCAGTGTTAGGATGCTGAAGAAGTTTTAGGAGACTTGAAGAAAGCTAGTGTTGTGCCGATATTTTAAAAGATTGAATGGGATGACGCTAGTAATTACAGGCTTCCCAGTCTGACATAGATTCCAAGTAAGATAATGGATCAACTGATGCAGGACTCAATAAAGAATCAAAGAAGATTAATATAATTAATGCCAGTCAACATGGATTTAGGAATGTAGAATCTGTCAAATTAACTTGAAATCTTTTATAGAGGAGACTACAGTTTTGGTTGATAAAAATACAATTGATGCAGTGTACTAAGATTTCAGTCAAGTGTTTGACTTGTTACCACATAACATTTGTGTGTATGTATATATGGGTAATATGGCATGGATTGGCTGAGCCAGAAACTGGATAACTGATATATTTCAAAATATAATTATAGATGAGGCATCCTCACTGAGTGGGTGTTTCTCGAGGGGTCCAGCAGGGATCTGCTCCAAGATCTACACCAGTTAACATTTCTATCAATGCCCTGGAAGAAAGTATGAAATCATCACTAATAAAGTTTGTAGGTGACACAAAAATTGGGAGAGTGTTAAGTAATCACTGATTCAAAGCAATTTGGATCACTTGGGAAACTGAGTGCAAGCAAACAATACACATTGTAATATGACTGACTATAAATCTAGGGACAAAGAATGTAGGCTATGTTTATAGTATGGGGGACTCTGTCCTGGGCAGTAGGCGCTCTGAAACACAATTTGAGGATCATGGTGAATGTATAGTTGAATATGGTGAGGCTGAGGGCAAAGGGCTGATGTGTTCCTTGGTGCGTAAACAGGAATGCTGAGTAGGAATACATTTACCTCTGTATTTGGCACTGGTGAGTCTCCTACTAGAGTACAGTATCCAGTTCTCGTATCTGCTGTTCAAAGAGAATGTTGAAAAATGAGAGAGCGTTCAGATTAAAAGCCATGAGAATGATTAAAGGATTAGAAAACTTGGGTTATAGTGATAGACTTAAGTAGCTCAATCTGTTATTTTAACAAAGAGAAGGTTAAGGAGTGAGTTGATTAGTCAGTAAGTACCTTCTTGGAGAACAAATATTTAATAATGGAATAACGGGTTCTTCAGCCCAGCACGATCCAATGGTTAGAAGATGAAGCTAGACAAATTCTGTCTGGAAATGAGGCGTGAATTTTTAACAAGGAGAGTAATTAACCGTTGGAATAATTTACAAAGGATTCTTCATCTCTGACAATTTTTAAAGCAAGATCTGATTTTTTTCTAAAAAATATGCTCTAGGAATTATTTTGCAGGAGTCCTATGGCCTGTGTTATACAGATATATACAGAAGATTGCAGTGGCCCTTTGGACTTTGGACTCTATGAATCTGAAAAGATTGCAGGGTGCCTTATAAACAACATAACTGCCGTACAGGGTCACAGGAACTTTCTTTCTGCTCTTCAAAGGAGGAGGGTTGCACAAAGGAACAGTTTTCACCAGCTGGGCTGACAGCCATCTTGGGCCCTGGGCAAGGGCGGCCCAGCTCTGCATCCATGGAAGTGGCATGCTCATAGAAAGGTGGTGAAGGACATTCTCAGCTGACCTCTCCTGTGTTTGATCAGTCTGTTTTCAATTTTTCCTGGGATTGCTGTTACTCAGTGGCCTGGTAAATCCAGGGTTGTGAGTCCAATCCTTCAGTAGGCCACTTAGGGGGCTGTGACAAATAGATTAAAAAAAATCTGTCAGGGATGCTACTTAGTCTTGCAAAGAAGACAGGGGACTGGACTTGACCTCTCAAGGTCCTTTCCAGTTCTATGAAAGTATGTATGTATATCTCCATACTGAAGGACTAACCAAGAGAATTCTATTCATGAAAACAAATATGTTAGATTTTGACTAGATACTACATCAGACTGAATCAATTAATAGGTCCAGTAAAATGTGCATCTAAGATTCCTCAATAGTTTCACACACTTTCCACTAGCAGTGGGACGCACCTAGAATTTTGAGTCTGAGTGTGTTCACATTTTGGTGCTTATGGGATTTGAATTAGAACCTCACAAAGAAAAACCATAATAAGGTTTTTGATCTTGTTTGCTGTCATAGTTGAAATGACCCTCTTTTCTCAGTGAATTTAACTGTTACCATAGAATATTGGTCTTGAATAGTTTCACTTGAGAAGACAGAAATCTGTTCATATCCAATTGCTATTCCAAACTTCATATGATTTGAGATGTCAGATCTCAAAAAATCAGCTGATCCCCTGAGAGCTACATCATCTGGTGTTCAAATCATGTCAGCAAATCAAAATCCCCATACTGTAGAATCCCCACACAGAATTCTAACCTTCATTCAGGCTTCCAGCCAATCACCAGCCCTAGTCCAACCCAGACCAGCTTTTTATAATATTGTTTCCACCTTTTGGTTGCTTTTAGCGAAGTCAATTGAAATTTTAAGTTGATACTTCAGGTTGACACGTGAGGCCAGGTGATTTTTTTTAATATTTCTTTTAAACATTTCTTATAGCTCAAATCATAATGATTCTGGTTGCACCAAGTGGAAGAGAGACCAGCTATAGGCCATGTAGGTGGCCAGACCAGATGAACGCACAACAATAAGGACAAAGAAATGAACAAATTCTCACAGCTCAAGCAAAGTAGCAACAAAACCATAAAAAAACAAAAGATTCATAAACTGAGGTCTTATGTTTTCAATTTTTAGTATTATTTGTTGTCATGTATGCACAAGACACAGAAAGGCTTGATTTTATCAATCTAAAATTTGTATGTAGCCTTTTCGTAAATCATATGGCAAACTCAGCTCATGACCTGTTCATATTTTAAATACTAGTTTTAGTATTGCTTGCAACTGGACAGAGCTAGTTAAAAATAACAAGAACTGGTTTCCTTCTGGTAGCTATTTAAAAATTAGAGTTCCAGTAAAAAAAAGAGAAAATGTGATTGAAATGTAGAAATGAATATCATTAACATAGTAAAGCCAAACTTTTTGAAGCCTCAAAGTTTCATGTTCATTTTGAGTTTTATTTATAAATTCTACTCAGTTTTTATTCAATCTCCTTTGCTCAATGGGGCGACGCTACATGACAGTCATTTTAAAATAACAGTCATTATTTCAAAATAACTTTGCTGTCATCTACACTGGGGTGAGCAAACTTTTTATGTTGGGTCCCACTTTTCCTTCCTGCAATTAGCAGGGGCCTCCTAACCTGTCTAATGTAATCCAAACTGATGGAAATTTTGGCAGGGTAAAAAAATAAATATGTAGAATATAAGAACTTTATTGCTCAATATATGAACGTGAATACACATACATAAACATAGGAACATATTTCAGCATTTTTAATGAGATGGATGAACCTGACACATAGCAACCAATTGTGCTTCACCCCCTCTTATGCCCTTCTTAGGGGACCCACCCCTGCCCCACTTTGCTCACCCCTGGTTTACACTACACACACAATATTTTGAAATAAAGTAGTTATTCCAAAATTGGCAAACCTCATTTCAGGAGGCATAGCACTTATTTCAAAATAAGCTATTTTGGAATAAATCAAAAAAGGTGCTGTTAAAATAAGGAAGAGCATTATTTCAAAATAAGCCATAATGGCATCCAATGAGACTATTTCAAAATAGGAACTATGTATCTAGCCATTATGTTTTGACTATTTTGGCTAGCGCTGCACTCACCCCTAGTGCCAGCAGCTTGATGCAAATAAGCAGTCTCAAAAATGCAATATGGCCACTCATTTGCATATCTGAATGTCTTATTTTGCATATTACTGGTAGAAAACAAGAAGTGAGGACTTGGTTCTGCTGGCAAAACCCCCCTCTGTCGCTGGCCCCTTATCCCTGGAAATAATCAGGGATAAGGAGCAGCCAACAAATGGTCTTTTTTTAGCTGGCAGAGCCACATCTTCATTGCTTGTTTTCTTCCTTAAATATGCAAATGAGCTGTTTGAATATGCAAATGGATGACCATTTTACATTTTTAAGACTACTCATTTGCATCAAGCTCCCAGCACTAGGGGTGAGTGTAGCACTAGCCTTTGTGTGTAGCTGTGTTATTTAGGAATAATATAGTTTGAGACAGCTGTTTCAAAATATCTTATTTCAAAATAATTCTGTAACGGAGACGTAGCCTTGGAGACCTTAACACTGCAAGTTTTTCCTTGCAACATGCTAGTTCCTTATAGCAAAGCTAAGTTTAAAAAAAGACTTAAAGCATGTAACACATTTCATCAAACATATACTGCCTCAGCTTTTGTAGACAGCCGTAAAAATGTATAGAGGAAATCATTTTGCACAAAGCACCCCTTTATTATCTAGGATGGGAAGTAGTGGCAAGTATTTTGATGATGACCACAGTACCTTTGTGAACTATGTGTATGGAGAGCTTTTTAAAGACTAATTTTATTTAAAATGATGGATTGAGAAATCTTCAGTGCATTTAGTTTTTGTAGCCTGTGTTCTACATGCATGTCATGTCTGAAGTTGTATTATATGATGGAAGAAAGCCAAGGTGATGTCTTCTGCATTTTACACCAATGTTACAGAGGACAGCAGTATTGTCTGTAATAAGGGGTTGCCTTTTTTTTTCTGAAAATGCTGTTGGAATTACTGCAATTAATTCTACATACCATATTGCTAGCAAACTTCCCAATGAGTTCTGGGGCAATTTACCCTGAGTAAATAGCACAGTCTGAGCCTCTAGTGCAGGGATGGGCAAAAAATGGCCAACAGGTTGGAAAAGGTTTGCCATAATTTGCCCTTGGGAGGCTGCCAGCACATTTTTTACCTTCATGCCTGTAGGTATGTCTGCTTGCAGTTCCCGTTTGCTGCTGCTCATGATTCCCAGCCAATGGGAACTGCAGAAAGCGTTGTCCCGGTCTGTGCTGCTTCCGATAGCTCCCATTGGCTCAGAATGGTAATCCATGGCCAATAGGAGCTGCAAGTGGCCACAACCGAAGCAGCACAAATAAATAAAGTAAGGGCGGACTGCCAGGAGCTAACGCTGGTGAACTCCCTCTGGTTTTATTGCCCCCCCCCCCCAAATCAAATGGTTACTTTCCGTAAAGTTACTTCCAGACATAAAACTCCAGCAATTGTAAGTGCTTCTATCCATCACAGCCAAAGAGTGGCCCTGACTTTAAAAAGTATCACATTATCCACTCTACACACGCATCAGAAAGTGGCATCACGTGCAGATTTGCAGAATCCAAATATACATATACATTATATTTCAAGGTAGAAGAGGCTATTGTGAGGCTGCATAACCAATACATCAACTTCAATTATTGAATCTGTAAATCTACATTAATCAATCTACCTCTGTGTTAATGTAATTGTTTCAAGGAAATTTGACTAAGTTCATTTTCATCACCTTAAAACCTGTGAAAGAGGTACTGAAATAAATGGAATAAACTCTCATCTACTTCTGATGATTATTTTTACCTTTTTTTTTCCTAAGCTGCTATGCTGTTATTCCTAGATTTCTGACATAGTGGATTCAGACGGCATAATTGCTACTCTTATGCCATTTTGAAGCCTTGAAGTCTTTCATTTCATGAAAGAGAAACTACAAATGGAAGGTTGCAGTCCCTTGTTTTGATTTTAGAAGTAAAAGTTTTAAAACAGTGCAATAGGCATCAGAAATGAGCTTTGCAACTGCAGTGGTGTTGACACTGGATCTTCAGAGATAATCTTTGAAGATTCCTGAAAATGAAATGCATTTAGAAGTTAAATCCTACTTTTTTTTCTTTTCTTCTCAAGTTTAGCTTTTGTTTTAAATATTTAGTGTTCATTAATTAAATGTTTCATGCGCTGTTACACTCTTTGTGCTCAAACAAAAAAGAATTTCAATGACTGATATACCACAATCATGCAAATTTTTTGCTTTTCATATTAATAAACTGTGCAACTAACATACCCAACTTCACAGCCTCAGTACAACACCTCAAGGGTGTGCAGCTGAAACAGGACGCAGAGTCAGCAACTACTTTGCATGAGATTTTTAAAAAGACTTGGAGAAGTTTCAAAAATTTTAGGAGTGCAAATTATTTCTGCTAACGGCAGAAATAAAGTAGAGTCTTCTCAGACACTGACAAATACAAATCCTTAGTGATTTTTTTTGCAAAGGACAGGGAAGCCACTTGGCCAATACTTTGAGCTGGCCTTTATTTCACAAGAAGTAGCAGAATGAAGTCCTAGTAATATATGTAAGATGGTAGTTGCTGTTCTTTTTCTTTTTCATCTCTTGTTTACTTAGGGCCACATACTAGCTCAATTTGAGTTCTAACTTTGACTTCAGTAAGATCAGAATTTTGCCTATGATCTTTAGGCAACGTCATTAGTTGAAGATGCAGTTAGTGATAATGGGTAACGTTTTCAAAAGCACTCTTAAATGACTTAGGAAACAATGTTCCAATTGCAGACATTTATCTCTGGTTAACTTATGTGTCACAGGCTGTCGAGTCACCTAGACACTTCTAAAAATTCTACTCAATGGCTTTTTCACAAACGTGTAGGTCATCTGAGAAAATGGGAGGATTTAAAACATAGAAAGCACCTGATGTTAAGTGTGACAATATTTCACACTCTTTTTCCAGGGTTTTCTTTAATATACATAAATGGAACAATATCTTATGAGCAAATCAGATATGCCCCCCTTTTTACCTTTCATGTCCTTTTGGCTTAGACAGGTTATAGCTTTCATTAGTCTTCTGGCCGTTACAGTTATACTTGATAATATGATAATTAGTTGCATTTCTGACCAATATGTGTCCATTTTTCTCAGTAAAATAAATATCATACATGGTCACAACCTTGGGCATAACATAGCCTGCTAAATGGTAGACTTTAAATACTTTATCATAGGACTAGGATCTTTCAGCTCTTTTGACATAGTAAGTATAGCACACTGATATGACAGTAAGATGCAGGAACTTTAATTTTCAAAAAAAAATCATTTACAAGAAAGCAGAACAATGTCGTCAAAGATATCCTATTTTTTTTTTAATCAAAGGTACTGAGTGAGAAATTTGTTGGAGATCAAATGCTTTCAACTGCATAAAAAAGCTTGTGATACAAACTTATTAGGTGTTACACGAAGGAGGCAAAGAAGTACTCAGATACAAAATGAAACCAGAAGAGGTAGAAGATGAGCTCATTGCTTTCAGGTAACACACAGTATGCACGTGTCAAGCTTCATTTTGATGAAGCTCTGTGCTGCACCCACAGAATGACCATGGTGTCTGAAGCCAAAGCAACATCATCATCAGGTCTATTTTCTTTTGATTTCTCTATATATTTTCCAAATCCATCCAAATTGTATATGTAAGGCTGTATTATTACCATTAGGCACTTGTGACATATACAGACTATTTGCTCACTCAGTCGTGATTTATACTGTTACCAGAAACAATAAGTAATGAGACTGAGCAAGAGATAAATCAGAAGAGGAGCCATGTAATGCACACACTTTGTATTTATTGGGCTTGGTTTTGGAGACAATATCATTTTTGTTGGTGTACAGCGCCCGGAGGTCCAGCGACTGCTACTCCAGCTCCACAACCCTCCCTGTGGTTGGAAAAGCTGATTCTCTGCCATGAAGCCCACAAGCAACATATCCTCCTAGAGCAAAACCCTTTCAATCTGGTTAAGATTTTAAAATTTGACTAAGGGATTTGGACACTCAGAGTGAAATCCTGGCCCTGTTGAACACATTGGCAAAGCTCCTATTGATTTCAGAGAGCACAGGATGTCATCTTCAATTCCCATTTAAATGTATAAATATACCCTCATTAACTTTGATAATATTCTCCATTGGCGTATCATAACACTTCCCCATTATGTATCTCTTTCTTTGTAGATTTGCATTCTAGCAAATGTGGGAGGTTAAGAATATGGAGATTCACCCTGTGAGGATGCTGCTTCAACTGTACTTTTTCTTTCTTTTAAAATTAAAGGTAGACTGTAAAGGATTTCAGGAAAATATCTCTTAATGTTTTTCTCTTACGGGATGGGAGATTCTTAATAAATTCAGAGTCAGAATTCCATTGACATTAGAATCCAAAAGTTCAGATGCTCTTCCAAAGCTTTACCCGTACATGAGCCTCCTAAGTTTGCAAAACTAGAATGGCAATCACATAAATTGCAGGCTTGATCATGATTCTTTTTCCAATCCACGCTATAAATACCAAAAGAACAGACTTTTCCACCATATTTTGGTACGATGACTGATTTTTGTCTTCAACAAAGAAAGGAACCTTCATTCCCCACTCCACCCCCCACAAAAAAACTTATATATTTCAGAATTTCAAAGATGGCAATTTTTTAATTAATTTCTAAAGATGGGCAAAGACTCAAGTGTGGAGAATTTCTTTTGTCTTCGTGATTCAGTAACCCTATTCATGTTGACTAGACCTCTGGTGGAATAGGAAGCTTCTTAACATGAGTAAAGGTAACAGACTCCAGCATAGAATAATGTAAATCTTTTCATGTGTAAAATCTAGCAAAATGACTTTGAGAGCACTTAATTGTCCTATGCTTGATTCTGATTACAATTAACTAAACAAGCCTTGGATAAAATGACTACCTATGTACCATATGGGACAGTAATTTGAGTAGACAGTGCAAAAAACTCTCTGGGATTACTTGAATATTGTTCAGTTAGAAGATTAAATGTGTGATGTTAACTTTTGTTACTCTAATTAACTGTCCGTTATTGTTCTAATTTCAATGAAATCATATTTTCTGCATGGCTATTCTTTCTTTACTATTTGTTGTTTACCTCTGCAATGCATATTCAATAAGAGTCAGCTTGAAAGGTAACAATAAACTAATTCATATTGGAGAAATATAATTTCTTAGCCCAAATAACAATGTATTTTCATCTACATTGTCAGGATAATCCCAAACTTGGCGACAAAGAGATGATAATATAATATTGTGTTGTACCTGGATAACGCAACAGGCCAACTTTCAACTGATGGAGCTCACTAGACAGATGTCAATAAAATTACTAGTAAGTCATGGATTTAAGCCCACAGGGCAGCATAAGTATATACAGTAATTGATGTCTAACCCTTTACTGACAGCTTTATCCACTGAAAGTGCCTTAACTGGATGTGTTCTATAAACAGGCACCTACTTCCACTTTTAAAATAGCTGATTTAATTCAAGTCCTTATCTTATTAACTTGCCTCAAAGACTCGTAAATCTTTCAATAAAGGTTTTCAAACTGGGAGTAGTGCCAGGAATCAAAAATTGGAGTCAGAGGGGGAATCACTAAAAATAAGATGGTTAGCTCTAAGGGTATTTCTGTTTTGAATCTGATATCTAATAAAATTTTTTTATTGCTGCTAAGCTAAAGTTAATCAGATCTCATCATCTTTATTCAAAAGCTCCAGCTACATACAGTGCAGCTTAATTGAGATGTTAAATTGGGTAGTGGTTATCTGTGCAAAGGAATTAATATATTACAAATTTCACTTTCCCCAAAAATTTTTATAGTAGACTTTATTAACTCTGTGTTCTTAATGTCAATATATGTTTATGGGTGCGGGAGGGTGAAACTTTTACAAAGGGTTCTATGGTCATCCATAGAGCACTGAATAATGAAATATATTTTGAAAGGGCCCCCATCCACACAGGCACCATGCATTCTAAAAGTGGCATTTATGGCTCCTGTGTCGCTGCCATTATGCTAATGAGGCACTGCATATTCATAGAAGTGCCTCATTAATATCTTCCCCACTCCCTCATTACCAGGCCCTCCTGAAAGGAAGAGGCGAGTGTAGAAGTAGCTATACTGTAGAAGTTGGGTCAAGGAAATTCAGAAAGTTGCACAGAGGATTTGAAGATCTATTTATTTTCTCTTTAATGTTGGCCGCTTATATGCTAAAGAAGGCAGAGCTCATGTGCTTTGAAATCGCAATCAGAAAGTTAATGAGGAAAGTAGTAATCTTCTTAAAGAAATTTAGAGACACTTTTTCTGAAGTAAGTAATAAATTCTCTTTAAATCATTTTGCTTGAGTTTCTAGCTGACACTTGAGCCCTCCATGTTTGTGTAAGAGTGATGAGGATTTCCAAACATGAGAGAATCAATCAGATTGACTTCTGCTGAAGAAATATTGCTAATATTTCTGTCTGATGGTTTTTCCATGTCAGAAATCAAACTACTAAAATGGAAGTATTAGTCTGAGTGAGTGGGCCTGTAATATCAGTGCAAATTGATTATCATTACGGTACATCCTATTTTCATGGACTTGGTATCTGCCTTGGATATTTTCTGCTTACCAAATTAAATAATAGCCATTCAAACATGCAGCAATATACTGCTTCCTGAAATATATTACTGCTGCTATGGTAACAGACAAGCTGAGTCAGAGTCTCCTCTCTTTTACACCAAAGGGTGTATGAAATAATCCAACTGAAGTCTTTTAAACCAAATTTCTCTGGTTTGTTCATAAAAAAGGGAATGTGGAGGCTGCGTCATATATCTTACTAAATATCAAGATAGCTCATGTCTTCATTATCCCCTCATCCACAAAGCCAGTAACACCATCAAAGAAATTACTTTAATTTGGCATGACTTGTGTTTGACAGGTCCATGTTAGTTATGCCTAATAATGCTATTAAAGTTTAAGTGGTTACAATTTTTTGCTAAATAATTTGTTGTGGCATCATTCCAGGTATGAAAGTAAGGCTGACTAGTCTGTAAGTCCCTGGGTCACCTTTGTTCCCCTTTTTTTAAGATAATACTATATCTGCTGATACCCATTCTTCTGGGACCTCACTCATGCTCTGAATTATTATATAGTAGCTAATGGTTTCAGGATGTTTCAGCTAGTTCCTTAGGAATACTAGGATTAATCTCACGAGGGTTTCTAACTTATTTCAACATTCTGTATCCCTAGATTGGCTTGTGTACCTTCTCCCTTGTCATTAATATCAATGGTGTTAAGTACTGGTCAATATTTGCCTCCTCAGTGAAGACTGGAACAAAATAGTAAGTGAACACTGTAGCATTCCTGGTCTTGTCTGTTATTAGCTCAATATTGTTCCAGCAATTAGCAAACTTATACTTTCCTACATTTTTCTTTTGCTTCTAATGTATGTACAGACCTTTTTCATATAGCCTTTTAGATTCCATGCCAGGTGTAACTCATTCTGGGCATTTGCCTTTCTGATTTTGCCCCCACATTCTGGTGCTGTTATTTTTACAGGTCCTTTGCAATTTGTCCATGTTTCCCCTCTTTTTGTAGGGTTCGTTTTAGATTTTCAGATTGTCAAAGAACTCCTGATGGAGCCACATTGGTTTCTTACTATTCTTCCTATCTTTCCTTTATCACTGGATATCTTGCTGTTGCATCTTTAATATTGTCTCTTTGAAACTGACAGCTCTCCTGAATTCTTTTTTCCCTTAGATTTTTCTTCTCATGGGATCTTAGCTACCATTTCTGCAAGTTTGTTAAAGTCTGTTTAAAAAAAATCCATAGTACTAATTCTGCTGCTCTAATTCTTCCTTTTACTTGAACTCAAGAAATCTATCGTTCTCTGATCACTTTCACCCAAATTGCCTTCAGTACTGCACTCTCTGTTAGTCAGTATGAATCTAAAATTAATGTCCCTCCTGTTACTTTCAGTGTACTATACATATTATAGATATGTGTATATTGCCTTCTGTGATTCATAGCTCAATAAGAATGACCCTTTCATACCATGTGTACTCATCCATGAACATTTGTACAGTATAAGGGTTTCTTCCTTTTGCCATCTAATGGATGCTAACTGTTACTGAAGTTGTTACCAATACAAAGTACTGTACCACATAACTTGCTAGAGTGGCTCTGCCTGGTGGTCTTTGGGTCTGTGATGTGTTTTGTTGCAGCATGACTAAAAGATATTCTTAAGGGGACATGAAGAAAGTGTTTGGGAAATGTAAGTTTTTTAAAAAGTCATTAATCTTTTTGGGTGCATCTACACTAGCCAGCTACTTCGAAGTAGCTGGCACAACGTTGAAATAGTATGCGTCACATCTACACATGCCATGCACTATTTCGATGTTGAAATCAACGTTAGGCAGTGAGACGTCAAAATCGCTGTTCCTATCCGAATATGGGAATAGCGCCCTACTTCGACGTTCAAAGTTGAAGTAGGGTGTGTGTAGACGAGCCACGTCCCACTACGTCGAAATAGCGGGGTCCTCCATGGTGGCCATTGCTGAGGGGTTGAGAGATGCTCTGTCCAGCCCCTGCAGGGCTCTATGGTCACTGCGTGCAGCAGCCCTTAGCCCAGGGCTTCTGGCTGCTGCTGCTGCTGCTGCTGCTGCAGCTGGGGGTCCATGCTGCATGCACGGGGTCTGCAACCAGTTGTCGGCTCTGTGGATCTCATGATGTGCAGGCCGAGTGTGCCTGGGAGGGGCCCTTTAAGGGAGCAGCTTGGGGCTTTGCTGGCCCCTTATTTCGACGGGGAGCACTTGTGTGCATGGGCACTCCGCGTTTCTTTCCAGGTCAGCTCCTTTTGACATTCTCCGTCACTACTTTGATGTTGAACGTCGATGGCACCAGCCCTGGAGGACGTGTCAACGATATGCATCGAAGTAGCCTATTTTGATGTACTTACGTTGAAACAGGCTACTTTGATGTAGTATGCTAGTGTAGACGTAGCCTTTATGTTCCAGATGAAATTATTGCATTTTCGATTCAGTGAAATCCATATTTTAATTGTGTGGTCCACAATCCCCAAAGAATTGTCAAACACCACTGTGGGTTAAATTTCTGTATTTATATCTCTGATTTAGTTGAAATATGTGTTAAAAGCAAATTAGCCAACCAGCTTCTGTTGACTATAATGTAAGCTCAGAGAAACTGAAAGTGTGAACTATTCCTTTCAAAGTCAGTTGAAGTTTGTGATTAATGTGTTGGATTGCAACTATTTTTCAAACTTGTAACTTGCATAAACTTTCCACAGTTATCTACTTGGTACCTCATTTTGGTACCCTAGTCACAAGAACCATGGAAGACACATGATTTATAAAAGACTTCTTTCAGATTTAGCTGTGTGCTAACAGTATAAAAATTAAGCACAGAGTCTGCTGTTGGCCTTTCAACCCTGAAACTTGTTCTATTGTTCTGTGGTGCAGAAAGAACCATGTTACCTTTGTTGTCCTTCACTGTTTAATATTGGTCAGTGCAAATGTAACACCTAAAACATGAAACCTAAAATTAAATCTAGAAACCTAACATTAACAAACCTACAACACTCTGCACTGCCCTCCCCACCAGTCACTTCCTCTACACAAGGCAGTGCAATGGTGTCGGCTACATCCACCCTTCTCGGAAGGTTAGCACATATATGGCTGTCGCAAGCAAGTGCTGGCAAGGTGTACATGTTGCTCCTGTTCAGCAAAATCATATGAAGTGCATTTTAGCTGCCTGCCTTGAGGCCTTTTGCACTGTGGGATGATTTTCAAGCCTCATACAGCTGAGCCCTTTCCCACTCCATCAAGAAATGTGCAGACATTTTAAACCTGACTATCTGCTTATGCAATAAGCACGAGTCTACTGAAATCAGTAAAACTGCTGGTTTACTCAACTGAGGATTTGGTAACAAAAAGTTTTTTTTTTCCCTAGGTTAACTGTCAGAATGTCTAAACACACACAAACACAAAGTCTCATTTACTGACCACATTCAGTGTTGTTTGTGTGTAGCAATGGACTATCACTAAAATTTAGCCCAGTATTTGCCAATGTTTCAAGAGGAAGTGCCTGGTGGAACACAGATACATAAATTCAAAGGCCAGTAGGAACCTTTGCAATCATCTGGATGGATCATCAATGATCGATTATTGTTGGAGCTGAGTTCTGCTCTGAACTTGTTAAGTAATTTGATATCTGTGAATCCAGGATTTATAATGGGTGAGCCTTAGAGGTATGTGAGGAGGGGCGGGGGAAGGAATGCCTGTGGAATACTTGCTCTTTCTTATCAACATCATCACTACCACCTTCTTCATCCATCATCACCATTATTTTATTAGAGTGTTTACCTCTTGTAACTGTGATTACCTATGGATTGTTTTGCCTAAAAATAGTATTCTCCTAGGTACAATGTGTCATGTCAAAGGAAGCTCCTGACTGAGAAAATAAGAATGTTCACAGGTTACAGTCTGTTGATTTTAGTCACTCATTCGTAATTCTGCTGGTGTTGGCAATTGGTTGTTGGCTCTGAAAAACCAGCGGTACACAGGATCTATGGAACTTCATTCAAGCTGTGTCTTGATGATATGAATTCTAATGAATCCCTCCCTACACACTGAAGGTTAATCCCTATTCAAAGGGGATTAGTATTCAAATTTATCATAGAATCAAGAATGATTAGTCGTCTATCCCATGTACTATGTCACTGAATATTCACTGGAAACTCAGGGTCATATCTTGTTTATTTCTTCTCTTTTTTGATTTTTAACACTTAGCAGGAAGCTTCTGCTGATTAACATATTTTACATTAGAAATTAGTGATATGGGGGCATTGTGGTGAGATATTAGTGAAAGCCTGAAGTCCGGCTGCACTATGTTAGACTCAGCAGCTGTATGCTAATGACCCAAGAAGGTCTCATTGGGTACTTCAGCTCCATACATGTAATTTTGATTCTGCATAGTTAAAGAAGCATCTAATGGAGCATTTGATCCCTACCATGTGTTATGGAGGTTAGTCTGTGATTGAGAATGTGACTAAACAAGTTTTGCCATTAGAAGTGTCTGATTTGTCACGCAGAAAACTCTCTATAAGATGCTCCCTTCTTAATAAATTTGAGTTAGCTTTCTTTCAATAACGTATGCTAATTGGGGCTGGGGTGTGAATATAGAATGCCATTACAGACCAGAGATTGGATGGAACTGATTTCTTTTGACACAGAAAGAAGGCCTCAATATAAGTTGGCCACCACAATCTTCAGATGTGTTGTGGGTACAATTTTAAATTATTCGGTTCCTCTTCGTTTTATTGTCAAGGTTCACACTTCCTTAGATGAAACCTGAGCACAACAGCATTTATTGAGTGATACTCCGATATCACAGAAATATATAGCAATCTGTCTGTCATAAGCAGAATCTCTAAAATGATCTCTTGGCAGCTAGGAGGACAGAACAGTGGTATGAACACCATTTACTGCCTATTTCTATCCAAGAGGGGGCAATAATACAGCCTTGCTTAGGATAATAAATATCCAATTTGTATTATTATTTTATTTATGTTTATAAATACTTCATCCAAAGACCACTGAAATCAATGGAAAGCCTCATTGATTTCAGTGGACTGTGGATTTGTCAGTAAATTAGGCTAAATATGAAGTGAAGAAGGAGAGTAACATCCAGGAAAAATGTTTGAACTACTTATTGGTTAGTTTTAAAGAGTTTTAAAGCTATTAGAAACCAAATTTTCTTTATATTGTGAGCTTTTTAGAACAGGGATAGTTGTGTATTATTTGTTTTCCAATAGATCCTATGGGCCCCAAATGTGATCAGGTTCCTGTTGAACTGGACACAGGATTGACATAAAGTGCTGGTTTTGCTTTAAGTGCGTAGTCTAGTAAGAGCTAAGTAGTAATAAATGAAAAGGAGAGTGAAAAATATGTCAAGGTGTGAGTGCAAAGGATGCTGAAGATAGATGTGAGAGCAGGAGTGAATGGCTGATGACAGAAGCTTCTCAAGAAAGGTGAGTTTTCAAGGGATCCAAAAAAGGGAAGAGACAGGCTTCTTAATTCCCTGAAGGAGAGAATTTATGCTGGGCACAAAGAGCAGCATAAAGCCAGATATGATTATCATAACTGCTTCTTCTTATATTAAAATCTATGACAAAAGGTGGAGGGTTGTGAACAGGCAAATAAAACACAGGATTCTTTAAGGCTGGTTGGGTATGTAGAAGGAAACTATGTTCAGACAACCATATATTTGTCAGGTCAATGGCTTCCACAGCTGTTGTGTTCACTGAATTTCAGTATTAACCGTACAGGCTATGTCTACACTTGCATTCCTCTTTTGAAAGAGGAATACAAATGAGGGAAATCAAAAATGCAAATGAGGCACCAATTTACATATCTTGTGCTTCATTTGCATAATCTCTTTTCAGAGGAGATTCTTTCGAAAACAAAAAAGCTGTGTAGACGGGGCTCTTTTGAAAATAAAGTCCATCTTCAAAAGAACCCTTCTTCCTGAAACAAAATAAGAATGGTCTTTATGAGGGAAGTGGGCAGGAACCACAAGATTATCCCACAGTTTACAAGACCTGAAGGAACAAAGGTACATCGTGTACTGCCTCCATTGATTTCACATACTCAAATTCCATATGCAACCAAATGTGTAAAAGGTGAATAGGAGCTGAAAAGTTATTTTCTGCCACCAGCAAGCAGTTATCTTACTTTCTTATGGGTGGAACTAGATTTCCTTATTATCTTAGCTTCCTGAATGGTGTGTGTCAGGGAGCCAACATTTTTTTTTATCAGAATTGAATTATGAACATGAATATGTATAACTCAAAGATGCTGTATGAAGAACAGGTCATGTAACATATTTTAAAGTTACTATCTGCTGAATCTGTGTATCCTATTCTGTGCATGTATCATTCCCATATGAGAAGTTAGAAATATGAAGTATGAATCTGTTTTTAGTTTTAAATGTGCAAATGAAGGCTATTAGTGATACTTTAGGAATTTAATGGCTCAGTACTCAAATTGTTTTATTTTTCCCACAAGCCCGGCTTGTGATTGATCCTAGAAAGTCATGTGACATGCCACTTGGCACCAGAATCCATCTTGAATTTGGTACTTTTCCATGGGTATGGGAAGACTGGACAAAGGGTTCCTGCCTTGTGGGAAAGTCTGTTTAAGGAATGGAAACCAATCAGGTCTTTGTCTTCAGCTGGCTTTTGAAATAGCTTCCCCAGCCTAAGAGGATACATATGAGGAGACCTGGAAACAAAGAACTGTAGTGAAAGGGTGAAGGCAAAGCTGCTGAGCCCACTTCAGAAAAAGCTCAACTCCGGCCTGAGATAAGAGAAATTGCTTAGGGTAAAATTTGCATGTAACAAGTTTCATAGCGTGTTAGAATTAGCTGGCGTATGTTGTTTATTTTGGCTCAGAAACTTACTTTGATCTGTCTGTCTTTACTTGCAATCACTTAAATCCTATTTTTTATACTGAATACAAATACTTTTGTTTATTACCAAGCCCAGTGTTACCTTCGGAGTAGGTGTGGTGGGTGGGGAGCAACCACTGGGCATATCTTTCATTGATAAAGAGGATGAATTTATAGGTGTTCTCTGTGTAAAATATTATACAGATGAGGCAGATTTATTTCAGGTTTTGGTCCTCTTTTGAGGGCTGTTTTCCAGAGTGCAGTCAGCAGCTTTATAGTTGGGTCTTTCCAGAGAGCATCTGGTCTGGTTGATCTGCAAAGTATCAGCAGCCCCAATTCTATGCCTTGCCTGGAGGAGACCACAGCTTCTGGCCCAGCAGGACAGGGTGCTGGGGAGCCCCGGAGGGCAGGAAGGCAGGAATCAGTGGTTTGATCAGCATATTGGGAGACAATCCCAAGGGGAATTCAATGATCATACCCATCACATTGGGGTCAAGTGGCAAAAAAGCCCCTTAAATGATCTAATGAATTGAAGGTTTTCCATCTTAGGCTACGTCTACATGTGCACACTACATCGAAATAGTCTATTTCAATGAATAACGTCTACACGTCCTCCAGGGCTGGCAACGTCGACGTTCAACTTCGACGTTGGGCAGCACCACATCGAAATAGGCGCTGTGAGGGAACGTCTACATGCCAAAGTAGCACACATCGAAATAAGGGTGCCAGGAACAGCTGCAGACAGGGTCACAGGGCAGACTCAACAGCAAGCTGCTCCCTTAAAGGGCCCCTCCCAGACACAGTTGCACTAAACAACACAAGATCCACAGAGCCGACAACTGGTTGCAGACCCTGTGCATGCAGCATGGATCCCCAGCTGCGGCAGCAGCAGCCAGAAGCCCTGGGCTAAGGGCTGCTGCACACGATGACCATAGAGCCCTGCAGGGGCTGGAGAGAGAGCATCTCTCAACCCCTCAGCTGATGGCCACCATGGCGGACCCCACTATTTCGATGGTGCGGGACGCAGATCGTCTACACATGCCCTACTTCAACGTTCAACTTCGAAGTAGGGTGCTATTCCCATCCACTCATGGGGTTAGCAACTTCAACGTCTCGCCACCTAACGTTGATTTCAACTTCGAAATAGCGCCCAACATGTGTAGCCATGATGGGCGCTATTTCGAAGTTGGCGCCGCTACTTCGAAGTAGCATACACGTGTAGACACGGCCATAGAGTGATAAGCAGGGAAGATTCCCAATGTGAATAATCTTGCTGAATGGAAAAATATATGAAGGAACTAGGAGGAAAAATTGTCAGAGAGAAAGAAGAAAGAGAGAATTAGCTAAAGCTTGGAAACCCCATATTTAGGGACCTCCTGAGATGCTGGAAATGCTTTTCTGCACTGGGTAGAGAGGCCACAGTTAAAATGGAATCCCTGCCCTACAAAGTGAGAAGACCTTTGGCTCAGGGAACAATAGGTGAGGGATTGACCGAGCAGATAACCAAGGAACATAAGACATGTCCTAGTATAGAATGAGGCCCTCTATATCTAAAGAATAGTTGGAACAGCAAATGTCAATTGTCACTGTCTCCAGAAATTCTAACCTAAGTAGAAATTCACTGCTCAGGAAATTCTCCGATATTTTGAACCTCCTCCACTACCCAACTCCTGAAGGGGACATGAGGCTCTGATTCAGGTCAGGGGAGTGCGAGTGCTGGCAGATAGAGAAGAGCACCCTAAGCACTGTGGAAAATCTCAAATGGCCTCTTGGGTGGTCTAAGGAGGAGAAAAGAATGCAGAAATCCAATGTACTCCTATGGAAGTCACACAGAAGTTGATGCTACTGCCTTATGCGATTAGTTAATGAATCATCTGGGTCTGCATGGTCCAAGAACTCGTAGTCAGCTGTCTTTATGGGAATGACCTGGTGCCCATATCTGAGTGCTCAACGTGTCCAGCAATAGAAACGGGGGCAGCATGCAATGCTGCTGTTTTGGAAAGCTTTAATAAAGAGCTCTATATACTGCATTGTCCCTCATGCCCTAAGTTATCCCATCATGCTCTGGCAGAATGGCTCGGGAACTTCCTTTCATCTGTTACAGCTCCATTCTCCACTCTAGGGCAACTGAAGGGAGAAAAACTGCATTTTTTCCCTAAATAAATATAGTCAAATCCCTTCAGGGCACTAGATGCTTTCCTTAGTTTATTGATGAATCCCAGCAGATTGGAGACAGCACAGAATATATTGTTTAAAAAAGAGAGAGCACATTCATAGCTAAGCCATTTCCATTTCTATTCTACACTACACTACAAGAGACAACTTTATATGTTTAAATTGCAACAATTCAATTGATAGTTAAAATTACAGCTGCTGCTTTGAAACTGAATATTTCTCCGGAAAAAGAGACAGCAGTAAGAAATCAGCAAAGTCAAAATCCTCAATCTTATTTATAGCCCAAACAATGTGCACAGCATTACTGATGTATAATTACAACACTGTCCTATATTCTCCTGTGACCACATGGTTTAAGCAATAATCCTGTTCCTTGTATATAAACAATGCAGCTTTACGTTACAGGTGCCTCGCATTAGCTTGCCTACATTACTTAAGTCTTAGTTCATTACAGCACATTGGCTCCACAGCTGGCTGTGCTATTGCTGGAGCTGTTATGGATTATACTGTCTCTGTCTCCTGACCAGGTATTAATAGAGTTCTCCTCAGCACCAGCAAGTGATTAATGAGATGAGAAGATAAAATGCTCCACCTGCTGAAGCAGCCATGAAAACCAAATTAATGAGCGGTGGAGGGAAAAAAAAATCTTTAGGCTCCAGCATATTGTGCAAAGCAGATCAGCTGCTTATTTACCTAAGGTCCTAACGATGCTGTTTGTGAATGAGTTAGTGCTTTCTGAATTAGTGCACTAATAGTCAGTCAATCCAGAGAAAATTATACATTACTATGTTAATTAGTGTATACCATAAAAATGCTTAGCTGTCTTCAAGACTGTAATCTTTGGAAAAACACCTTTTACTCATTACTCCATTGTGTATTATTCAAGCACAGTAAATTGGCTATGAAAGCACACAGAGAAATAAGTGCATGGATGGATGAGAGGTTTGTATGATCAAGAGAGTGCTCATTGACTGTCAGTGGCACATGGACCTTCAGCTTCTTTTCAATAATATGCAGAGGAAGAGGGGAAGATTTACATTGTATTAAGCAGTTTGTAATAGTGACTATGAACCTGAGTTCAGAATGAGTGAGCCTATTGAAACTGTGAAAGTTATGAAGGCCAAGACTATTACAGAGTTTAAAAACAAACTGGATGAGTTTGTGGTGGGTAGGACCATCAATGGCTAGTGATCTAGCTTCTGCTTGCTAGAAGTTGGGAAAGGGCTGCAAGGGAGAGATCAATTGATGGTGACTTGTTCTGTTCACTCCTTCTGGGGGAACCTGGTTTTGGCCATTATTGAAAGACATTAGGCCAGATGGACCTGTGACCTGACCCAGTATGGATGTTCATAGGTTTTAATGTCCTTATGGAACATACTCTCAACTAGTAAACCATGAGAAAGCACTATAATTGCACATCCTTGAAATGTTACTTTTTTCTTGCTTCTTTCCTCACTATATTTATGGGCCTTTTTTGTTTATTTTAAAGGTAAAATTGGGCCCTTCTACCTCCCTACAATCATATTTCTACTATCTCTAATATGAAAAAGCACAAAAACATACACCCAAAAATTTACTTACTATTCCTACTATCCCATAGGTACCTGAGCTGTGCAGCATGCTCTGTAGAGCACAAATTCAGGCTCTACTGGATCAAGTGGGAAGTCGGTTGCAGAGTGGAAGCTGATGATGGAGAATCCTAAGCCTCCAGCCATCCCACATATAAGAGCTGTTAGCAGCCCCACATATCTTACAGACAGACAGGCCATTTCTGTCACAATCCTCTTGGAACAGTGCAACAAGGGGCTTGCCTCATACATGGCACTTGTAGCAAAGATACAATTTAGGCCTGTACTCATAATGCAATATTGAAAGACCACTGCCTCGGGTCGAGGGTAGCAGTTCAGCCTATGAACTGCAGTGCACAATATTCAAAGGACAATACTGGGGCACCATCCTCATTTATATAAAGCGCAAAGGGAAATGCCCAATTTATACTGTCGTGAGGATAAACTGCAGCAATAATGTAACTACCGGGATGAATTGGCCCATCTATTTTATTCTCAGCTTTATGCAAAATATTGCATGTCTTGAAACAAATTCTATCGCATACCTTTGTTCTGTCCTTGGCATACAAAATGAAGTCAGCTAGCTTTTTAAAATCAAAGCATGAGGGGCTAATGTAGAGATTTTATTTAATAATTTTTAAACTATTAACTTTTTCAAATTCAAATAACAGAGAAGTTTAGAAGACTTATGGTTTGCAGCTGATTTTTTGAAACCAACACTTCCAGCTTTCAGTGAACAGTCAGCAACTGACATCTTCAAGTGAGAGTTCTCACACTCAGCAACTGGCTGCCAGCGGCCTTTCCACTCTCATTTCCATGGAAACAAGGCAAGAAAAGTTTGTAGAAAGTTGTTGTTCTTAATCCTTATATTCACCCCACCAACATCCATTTCTGCAGACCTGGAAATTAGCCCTCAACGTCTAAGACTTTTGATTAAACTGATCAACTTTCCAGGAAAGTTCACCTGACTGTGACCTCCCTATTGTGACATTTTTCACACATCGTTTGTTTATAGAAAGGCTCAAAAGCATAGGGGGGTTATTTGTTTGTTTGTTTGTTGTTTTTCAGTTGCAACTTTGATCGTATTAAGCAGATGACTCATGGAAAGATGTAAATTATGTGATGGAACTTCATGCCTCACTTGTGGACCTTGACAACTGTGTGGCACATCCACATGTATGATATGAAACAGGAATTTAAAGATACCATCGTGGACAACTCAAGAAAAACCTCATGCCTGCACAAACTCACTCCCAGGGCCCTTCTACATGCCCCAAATATACAAGCAAGAGAACCCTGGTATAACTGTTGTATCTGGACAAAACACTTCTACAGAAAGAATATCCAGGCTTAATAGAAACCATCCTCAAACCACTCCCCGCACAAAAGGCCAGCTTCCCCCAAGGCACTACTAAATCTCTCCAGAAACTCTGCAACATTAACAGCCTCTTCCAGAGCATTATCTTTGCCACCATGGATGCCTCCTCCTTATACACTAACATCACTGCCTGCCTCAGATATCTACCAGGTAACAGCACACTTCAAATTCTTTTTGCATAATGATCCAACTCATATTGCCCACTCCACCTTAAGTGACTTTAGTGCATGTCACTCCTTACGTGTATCTGGCCCAGCTTAGTTAGCTTAGACCAAGGGCATCTGATCCACCCAGCCTTTGAGTCCAGCCTGCAGCCCACCAGAACCCTCAGGCAGGCTCCCTGACTGCTGCAAACCCTGGCTGCTCAAAGCAGCTGGGTTCTGGGACCATGTGCCTCTCTGACCCCCAGCACAATCCTCGCAGCTCCTATTAGCCAGAAACTGGCCAGTGTGACCTGCCAGGGTTGTGCTTGCAAGTGCATGCAGCGCATAATTCACTCTCCACATACACACAGATTATGAGGACCAGAGAGGCACATGGCCCCAGCTGCCAGCACTTTGAGCAGCCTGAGGGTCTTGCTGGACTACTAGATGGGAGCCACCTAACATAGACACCTCCCAGTCAGAGCCTGCACCTGGCACTCCCCTCCCACACTCCTACTCCCTGGCCCAGGTCACTGCCCAAATGCTCTGGAACCGCCTGCACCCAGTACCTTGGTCACAACTCCATCCCAGACCTTGCACTCAGGTCACAACCGCCACCTTCAACCAAACTCCCTGTCACACCCTACACCCTCTCCAGCACATCAAACCACTGCCACAAGCTCCTTCTGCACCCTGCCAGACCCCGTACCCACTCCATCGAACAGTGTGGCCCTTGACCAACTTCCAAAATCTTGGAGTGACACACCCATCAAAAAATTATTGCCCATGCCTGCTGAGATGCTCTGTTGCGCCCACCTTAGGAAGAACTCCATGTCATTCAAAACTTGCACTTTCCACCAACTGTTGGTCCAATAAAAGATAGTATCCTACCTACCTTGTCTCTATCACTTGTATTCAAGGGTGCTAGAATTAGGGATCACAGAAATCATAGGGTTGGAAGGGACCTCAGGAGGTCATCTAGTCCAGCCCCCTGCTTCAAGCAGGATCAACCCCAACTAAGTCACCCCAGCCAGGACCTTGTCAAGCCAGGACTTAAAAACCTCGAGGGCTGGAGAATCCACCACCATTCTAGGCAACGCATTCTGATGCTTCACCAGGAGGGTGGTGAAGTGGTTTTTCCTAATATCTAACCTACACCTCTCTCTCTTCAACTTCAGACCATTACTCCTTGTTCTGCTGTCCGACACCACTGAGATCAGTTTCTCACTCTCCTCTTTAGAGCTCCCATTCAAGAAGTTGAAGGCTGCTATTAAATCACCCCTCATTCTTCTCTTCTGTAAACTAAACAAGCCCAAATCCCTCAGCCTATCCTCATAGGTCTTGTGCTCCAGCCCCTTAATCATTTTTGTTGCCCTCCGCTGAACCTGCTCCAGCAAATCCACATCCTTTTTGTACTAGGGGGCCCAAAACTGGACACAATATTCCAGATGTGGCCTCACCAGTGCCGAATAGAGGGGAATAACTACTTCTCTAGATCTGCTCGAAATGCTCCTCCTAATGCACCCTAGTATGCCGTTAGCCTTTTTGGCTGCAAGGGCACACTGTTTACTCATCTCCAGCCTTTCATCCACCATAACCCCTAGGTCCCTTTCCATCGTACTGCTGCTGAGCCAGTCAGTCCCCAGCCTATAACAATGCTTGGGATTCTTCCACCCCAGGTGCAGGACTCTACACTTCTCCTTGTTGAGCCACATCAGATTTCTTTTGGCTCAGTCCTCCAATTTATCCAGGTCCCTCTGGATTCTCTCTCCACCCTCCAATGTATCTACCTCTCCCAATAGTTGTGTGTCATCTGCAAACCTGCTGAGGGTGCAATCCAGTCCCTCTTCCAGATCATTAATAAAGATGTTGAACAACACCGGCCCCAGAATCAAGCCTTGTGGCACTCCACTTGAAACTGACTGCCATCCATATATTGAGCCATTGACCAGTACCTGTTGGGCCAGGCCATCAAGCCAGCTTTCTATCCATTTTATAATCCAAGGATCCAATCCATATTTCCTTAACTTATGGGCAAGAATGTTGTGGGAGACCATATCCAAAGCTTTGCTGAAGTCAAGGTATATCATATCCACTGACTTCCCCATGTCCACAAAGCCTGTTACTTTGTCATAGAAGCTAATCAGATTTGTCAGGCAGGGCTTGCCCCTGGTGAATCCATGCTGGTTACTTTTGATTCACTTTCGAAGTGCTCCAAAATGTATTCCTTGAAGATGCCCTCCATTATTTTCCCAGAGATTGTGGTAAGGCTGACCGGTCTATAGTTCCCTGGATTGTCCTTCTTCCTTTTTTTTAAACATGGGCACTGAGTTTGCCTTTTTCCAGTCATCCAGTATCTCCCCCCGATCTCCAAAAGTCTTCAAAGATAATGGCCAAATGTTTGGCAATGACCTCTGCCAATCGCCTCCGTACCCTCGGGTGCATTAAATCTAGACCCATGGATTTGTGTGCATCTAGTCTTTCTAGATAGCTCAGAACTTGTTTCTTCCCCACAGATGTGTGCCCTCCACCTTGCCATACTGCATTGTCTAGGACCGTCATGTGGAAGTTGACTTTGTCTGTGAAGACTGAGGCCAAAAAAGCATTGAGTACTTCCGGGGTTCTGCTGCACTCCCTGGCTTGAAATAGTTTCCTTCATTTATCGGGTTTACAGTTTGGTTCAATTGCTCTCAGCAACCCCATTATACAAATTGTGCCACCACCGCATCTTGAGTTGGTTTTCCACCACTGT
This sequence comes from Carettochelys insculpta, assembly GCF_033958435.1. Taxonomy (NCBI): domain Eukaryota; kingdom Metazoa; phylum Chordata; order Testudines; family Carettochelyidae; genus Carettochelys; species Carettochelys insculpta. Next base: position 23,019,209 of record NC_134141.1, on the reverse strand, counting down.
AACACTTCGGTCTCCAGTAAATTCATTCTGGACTCACTCCCAATGTAATTAAAATTCAAATCAGTTCCATTTAATAGATATGGAAGTCCGGAGAAACTTCAGAAGCTCCTCTAAAATGGAGTTCTAAAGTCCCTTCAATGACTCTGCTAAAGCTGACCAAACGCTAAAGCCCTTACAGGTTTGGAAACCTACGTCTTACAACCAAACGAGGCTTTCTGAATTTGTGTAGGTCTGTCCACCAGTGAACTGTGTTAGCCAATACTGACTCGTATTAAAAATAAAAACAGTGTGGTGCAATTTCTCTTGCTGTCTTTCTAACAATGCTGAAGTCTCATTAGCCTATTGTATTACAAGCTATAAGAAATGCAGGTGTTCCCAATGTGACTGAATTAAATAGGAGCAACCCATATGTTATGTTAAAAATGTGATTTTTTTTCATTAGGCAATACATTTTTGCCAAATATGATTTGAACATCAAGTTATATAATGGGGGGGGGGGGGAATCACAAATAATGCATTGAAGGAAAAACTGTCCAAATTTGTTGGCTAAATTATTCATAATGAATAATTCAACCATCCCTGCACTATACAGAAATGTTCCTGCTATTCAGCACCTACTTATATTATTTCGTTAAAGCTCCTATTCCAGTGGCTCCAGGCAATTTTCAGCCACTGAAATGTATTAAAATCAGGAATAAAATGCAGAAGCACAATAAACTGCCCATGCAAAAACACCTAAACTAATACAATCACACTACTTTATGGAGCCACTACCATCACCACCATATTATTAATCCAGTCTGATAGTTGGTGTATCTGGAAGTCACTTAAATGGGATCCCCCATCTACTGATGAGTGGCAGAGCCCCGGTAGAAGATCAGAGTTGCATTTGGCCCCGGGATCGATCTGGGCAGTTCCCAGTATTCATGCTGGTGTGAGCTATGATTAAGGTATCATTTCAATTTTGAGTGCAAGGCCTGTTTTTACAGCAGTAAACCTTCTCAACAGTTCTTCTTTTGAGTTAAGTTTTCCATATCCTGGTCTCAACCTAAATGAGAATTACCCCTGGCTTTTAGGGGCGATATACAAAAGCAGGGGAAGGGCAGGGTAATAAAACAAGAAATTTGTTAGATGCTCAGGTCTGTACATCAGGTATACGTCCTAGCTGACTGAGTTTTATTGCAGGAGGTCTAGTGTAACTTAAACGGACCTCACTTTGTTCTTAGGTATACATACAGTTTTCTCCACAGTGAAGTAAAAAACACAACTTCTACAGAAACCTTCAATGTTCCCCTTGAGATTCCTGGCTTTGCCAGCAAGACTAACCTCCTTTTTCTCTACTGTCTGGGAGTATCTAATTTGGTTGAAAATGCAGATCTAAATAGTCTCACCTGTAACTCATTAATTCCCATATCAGAGTTCCTCACTGAACTACCTCTGACTGGGGGCTGAGAATTATTTCCCTAGCCCATTGCTTAACAGTAGGATGTCCTAGAGAAACAATAGGGTGTGGCAGGTTTTCCACAGTTGGTATTCCAAGACCTGTTCATGTTCTGTTCCTCACAGAGTGGCTCTGTGAACTTTTAATTCATTAGCTATGTCTTATTTTCTTTTTAAAAAAGAGTACACTGTTTCCCTTTGGTGGTGGTATAGAGTCAAGGTGCTTTCATAGGAACTATGCAGCTGACATCATCCCCCTTTGATGCTGTCAGCTACAGCTTGAGTGGCTTCTTGGGCAGCACCAGCAGCAGTAAAAAATTAAAGGAGTGATGGTCTCCGAGATACATGGCACTCAAGCCATTTATTTTATTACTTTAATTAACTTACTATGGCACTCTCAGAATACAATAGTGTAAAATATAACATGCTTTTTATTTACGTGAATAAAGTGAAGTCCCAATAGTTTATAGCTCCTTTAGAAACAGGATAGCCTGCTACTATAAATACAAGGACCATTTCCAAACATGGAACAGTAATTAACAAAACCCCAAACCTGCTTTTCTTTTACGCAGGTCTTAAAATGTGAATGGTAGTTTTATAGCTTTTATAATGATATTTTATCAAGCAAAAAGTCATGTCATTTACTTCCATTTTCCAAATGTAATCCACAACTGCATAATTCTTCCTGTCAGATTTCCTTTTATGTAAGTTTGTAATTTTATTGTGGTAGCATTCAAAAGGCTGAGCCTGAAAAGTTCTATAACATATGGCATATATTTAACATGGCTTGTGAATTAAAAATAACAGCCTGCCATCTGCCTTTGTGAGCAGATTTTATCAAAGTTTAAATGAAAGGCTCCAAAGATGGGAAGGTTGTCAATTAAAATATGAAATACTCAGGTTCACTACAGGGTAAAAGAGCTCAGACTAACCTTATTTGAACTCAAGTCACTAACAATCTAGTTAGCCAAGCCACCCAGTTTGCATAAAGAGACTATGCAGGAATAAGTTTTAGCAGCTTAGCCTTCATGAATGTACTTTGTTTTCTAACATTCTAAGTTAGCCTCCAGAACCTGACCAGTGCCAGGTGAGAGAATTCATCGGACCACAGAAATATAATATAGCACTTTACCAACATTTCCATTGCTTACTGTGCTCTTAGAAGAAAATTAGGGGTAAATTACAGCTAAATAACAGCACAGAACATGACAGCAAAGACTGGTGGCTGTGAACACACCCTGTGGGACCATGGGAAACTTGGCCACATCCATGATAAGTGGTCGTTCAGCTAAATGAAATCGTGCTGGATTATAGATATTTCCGGATGAGAGAGTTCTGGATTAGAGAGGTTCAATCTGTAGTTATCTAAATGCCTTTGAATAAAATCTTACTAAAACATTGTACTGGTTAAAATCTCATGGCCTCTATGACTTTGAATTTTGCTAAAACTGTCAGTATCAAAAATACATTCTTCCAGCTTTCTCTGAAACTGTTGAAATCAGCAGCTGGGTGAAGAACAATTGCCTACATGTGGCCCTAAACAAGACTGACATAATACTGTGGGAAGACCTCTGAAGAAATAGCCTTATCTATAACATCCCTCAGATTGTTAAATTTATCCACAGTTTAGGACAAATCGGGTTTCTTATTGGCACTGAATGCCGAAATAGCTGTAGTAGCAGAAAATGCCTACTCACATCAGCAACTCATTAGCTTCTTTAGCTAACACAGATCTAGTCTGCAGTGTTCATTGTTTCCATGGACTTCAGATTTGATTATTGCCAATCTTTATATCTACAATTCAAGCCACAAAAGCTCCAGCTGGTACAACACTAGTTGCCATGAGTCTCTCAAATTTTGCCCTCTTTACTGGCTCATTGAATATAGAATTCAGGTCAAGGTCCTCCTCCTGATACTGAAAGCCCTCCATAGGATTGGGCTAAGTTATCTGGGAAATCACATTTTTCTCCATGACCAGGCTTCTATGGCAGTTTCATTACATGAGAACAACTAAACTGTTGACCAATAAAGAGAGATCCATCAGTCAGGAGACAGAATTTTCATAGGACTGGGATCCATGCTATGGAACTCACCTTATCATAGGAGCTAATGGTCACTGCCCTTACTACATTCTATTATAAGCAAAAGTTCAGTTTAGCATGCCCACAATTAATTCTGAATGTACATACAGCTGCTGTTTTGTAGACTGAAAAAGAAATATTGTCTAGCATATTACCAACATGCCCACTGCTTACTGGGCTGTTAGAGGACATTTAGGGGTAAATGACAACAAAATAATAGCACAGAGCAATGTGCCAGGACTGGTGGCTGTAAACAAGCTTTAGGGGACCATGGGTCATCCGGATAATTAAAATCATGTTGGATTATGGATGTTGACGAACGAGAGAATTCTGGATTAGAGAGGTTTCAACTGTACAATCAATTGGATTGAGATAAATAGGACCTTACAATAGGGATTCCTAAACTCTTTGCTGTCAGGGTCCCCTTTGTGAAATGTATTGTAATAAATATATTGGGCTAAATTCAGCTAAGTCTGCACAGCCCACTGAACACATTTTACTAGAGGTGAGATTCTTCCTCTACCCCTAGTTCTGTTTGCTTATTTACCATTACCCTGCAGTCCCTTCTATAAGTTGATGTGTTGTATTCCACTAACTATATAAATATGTTGGTATGCAAACTTGGTGAGAAAGTGAAGTTGTGTGCATTTTTGGTTAGTAACTCAGCAAACTCCTTGCCTTATTTTAAGCATGTGATTAGGCTTGAGTGCTAATGCCCCGAGAATTGTGGGCAGAAGAGCAGTTATGTGGTTAAAGCACAAGACTGAGAATCAGGAGGCCTATGTTTTATCCTAGTCTACCACATAGCTTCAGTGAGCCTCTGAACAAGTCTCTTATACTGATACTGTTCCACCAGAGGTGTCATTATTGATTTCAATGAGGATAGATTCAAAGATTCAGCTGCAAGGGTTGATCTTCCATTTTAGCACAAGAGTTGGACATGTCTTTGGGTTGTACCTTTGCGGTTGCTTTTCAACCATTTCTAGTGGATTTGCCAACCTGAAAGGATTGTACTGGTCATTCAACTTTCATCAAGAGCAATAGAAGCAATCTGTGCATGCTGTGACTTTTGGTTTTTTGTTTTTTTTTTCCTGGAAGGAAAAAATTGCAGCATCACATTATGGTAATAATTTTGCAGAGCAGTGCAACCCTTCATTATGGTAGCCATGACACTGAAAAAATTAGAGCTGAATTTTCCAAAAGAGCCTAAGGTAATAAACTATACTATTCCCACTAAAATTTCTTTGTTTTATTATCCACAAAGAACAAGCAGTTCTATAGCGCCTTAAAGAATAACAAATTTACATATTAGGTTACTAGATTTTCAAGGGTAAGGTCTTAGCCACAAAAGCTCATTAACCTAATAAATAAATTTGTTGGTTGGTAAGGTGCTACAGGACTAGTTGTTGTTTGTGAAGCTACGGACTAACATGGCTACCCCTCTGAGTCTCTTATTAATGTTTGTTGTGATGTTAAAAAAATTTACATGAAAGTAAATTACATGAAAATTTACAGGAGAAAGTCATGAAGTCATACAGCAGTATTTAAGACAAACAAATATTTAAGCAGGACAAAACTAACTCAGCTCAGCTAGGGATACAAGCAGCTACAAAATAATTCCTTCCTATTTGAATTATCTCTGGGAACATAAACTCAGCTTTTCTCAGAATCTCCATCCAATGTTTTTTGCAGTGCACCTGGTAGGTCCTCAATTAGGCTATTTCAGACAGAGGGAGAGAGAAAGAGAGAGAAAATTCAAAGATCTGTGGTCTCCTGCTTATCTTTGAGCTACATATTTTTATTCTTCCTGATGTTAATGCTTAGAACTGGTTGAAAATAGATTTTTTTTTGTTGAAAGGAAAATGCTGTTGTTTCAAAATTCGTTCCAAATAAGACTGAAAACCCCAAATATTGCAGATTCCTGCAGAAGAAAAATAAATGCCCTCCATCATGTTCCATGTTTTAATCGGGCTTTAGTTTAGAATGTGATGAAGGGCATGAACCATTTAAATATTTCATTTCAATAATAAATCATTTCTGAAAATGTGGAAACCTTATTATATAATACAAAATATATATGAAGTGTATATATAATGTTAAAGGGAACATTTGAATATAAAGTTCAAATGAATCAAAATGCTAAGTGAAAATGTTTCATTTCAGTTTTATCAGAACTAAATACTTTTTAAATATCTTCTTGGTTTGAAGCACATCTAGGAGAGTGCTGGTCTATTCCATCGTTCCGTGGCTTACATTTCTCAGGACTGAGGTGCCACAGCATCTTTTGCCACCTAACAGACATGCAGTGCCTCCATCTGATTTCTGTAACACAAGACATTGTATCTAAGGCTGTGTCTACACTATGAGATAAATTCAAATTTATTAATATCGATTTTGTAATTCTAGAATTTATAGGTTCTAATTTTACCATCCACACCTCCCCACATGCTCCTCACAAAGTTGACTTATTGCTGCCACACTCAATTGACAAACATCAACTATAACAGTAGTGCATCGTGGGAATCTATCCCACAGTTCCCTCATCCCTGTAGCAGTCTGGGTATGCTCACTGGACTTTGAGATCATCTTCCCACACAGCATTTTCCTCATTCCCCTCCTGTGATAAGCAAACATCTATTTTCCTTATTGAAAGGGAGGAAAATTAGGACATCCACAGAGGTGGCAAAAAAGTTTACAGAAGTGTCTTTCTTCTTTAGCTGAATTCTCAGTTGGCCATCCCCTGTGTGCCTCCTTCCCATGATTGCATCTGATCCCTGAAAATAATACAGGGACCCTGACTATATTCTCAAGAAAGAGGATAGAAGAGTCTGGGGGGAAAAGTTGACTTCCCTCTTCATTACACAGACATTGCCTACATGGATGATGGCAGTTAAATATCCCTAAAAAGCTTGAAGAATAAGATGATAAGAAAGTTTTTCAAAAAGAGAGTTGCTGAGGGGAGATTCTTTGGCTTTCCGGTGGACTATAAGCCTTTTTTGCAATGACTGTGTTCTCAACTGACCATTCACTGAGTGTCCCCCCACCCCCATCATTGCATCCGATCCCTGGAAATAATATAGTTTTGCAGACTGCATTCTCAAAGTTATAAGAAGGGAAACAGAAAAGTCGAGGAAAAAAAGATTTTTGACTTTCCCCTTCACTACACAGATATTGCCAACATGGGTGATGGAAATATCAAACCAGCAGGTGTCTGCAGTGGACAGCAAGCCCCTGAAAAGACTTTTGGTGAGGTCTGTGGGGCGGGGGGGGTGCTGTGATCTGTGGCTGCAGAGCCATTTGGAATGTTGAAATAGTTGAAGTAGCCCCCCTTGACTATCTTAGCTGCTGGGGGAGACTTTCTCTGAGCAGCTGCGAGCCCCCGAATATCTTAGTTGCCAGGGGAGACTTCCTCCAAGTGGCTGCAAGCCCCCAAAACTCTTTCCCACCCTTGGAGCCCTAAATGCATGCAAGCTAGAACATGGTCAGCATGGCAGCTCTGAACAGCAGGCACATCCTTTTATTTGGTTCAGGGGGCTACCCATGTGATGTGGCTGAGTGCAGGAAAGACCCGGACTACGTGGTGCCTGGGGGGGGGGAGGGGAGGGGGGTTCGTGCACAAATATAAACCACTGAGAAGAAGTTTCGTGGCATCTTATGCAAGCATGACCCCACAACAGCCATGTTGTCACATGGTGTGGCAGGGCAACACCTGGTGCCAGGCAGCACAGGAAAAAATAACAAGAATAGAAACAGAACCGCAGACTCCCTGCAGGGGATATTTGTAATGGGTAGATGCTCTTACAATGTTAATTGTAAAGAAAAAAACATTTCTCAGGATCTCATACAAACATTAGCCCCCCAGCCACAGGCTTGCTTCTCCTGCTTTGAAATTCATAATCTTCCTGTTACCTAATTCTGACACACCTGGAGAGCAACGGCCAGAGCAGAGCACTGAGGACCATCGTGGGTTACACAGGGGACACCTCTCGAAGCTTAGAAATTCAATTTTAAGATGTGGTGCCACATTGGCTTTGAATAAAACTTCTGGATTCGAGCTTAACACTATACCCATCAGGTAATGACGATATTGTAATCTCAATATTAGTGCTCCCAAAATCGAGCTAATGGTATTTAAAGTGAAGACAGTCACATGGTAACATCGAATTAACTAGCTTAGGGTGGAAGAGTCTAGTAGCTAGATGATGCAATAATTGATATGGGAGGGGTTCAGTCAATGAGAGAGAAAGTACACTGACTCTGAAACCTAGTTCCTTGTTAGATGCAAAGAATATTGACTGCAGGGTTTCACCAGTTGAAAAATGGGTATGGGAGAGGACTTTGGCAAGTGGAAGAATGTTTAGGTGCTCCTAGAACATCCTTCAAGAGGCACTGAACTCCTAATGAATCACTGAATGGGTACATGCTGGCACATACCTAACAAAGCCAGGTCCCTAAAAGTGTAGATCCATGTGCGCCTGCATACTTGCCACATGTCTGGATCCAATTCTACCAAACATTTGATGACCCAGCCTTCAAACAAAGGAAAGAGGAAGGCCAGAAACACTTTAAGAACTATAGTAGAACTCAGGTGGCCAGTAATCAAGTAGAAGTAACAGAACGTTTGGAACTCAAACCATAAGAACAATGGCATGGAAATGAAGGGGGAAAACTACCTTATCGTGACAAATCTACATGGACAAACAAAGCTATGGAATGCTTACATAACAGACCAGAGGAAGTCAGGCTGCCTCCCTCCTGTTGATTTGCTGTGTCGCTCGCCGTAGGCATTGACTGCTTTTCATATTGATACACTTACCGTATTTCCTGTGAAAATGATTGTGTTTGTTTTCAGAGTTGTTGCAAAAGAGACTCCTCAAGAAGACTTTTTGTTCTAATAGCCTGCAGTCATTCTGAAATGAGTAGCTCATGATTAAGAGGTCAGTTGTTACCAACAGCAGCAGACTTTGTTGGTGTTTGTGTGGGTGAAGTGCCTGCTTGCAAAACAAAGTTTCCATTAAAATAAAAATCTAACTCTATCTTCCTTGGAGTATTTTGCTGCCAGTTATTTTTTATCCTGGCTTTTCACTGTCATCTTCTGGGTTTCTAAAAAAATGTACCATCAAAATTGTTTCCCTTTGCAGCTGTCAAAAATCTTTAATTTAATAAGAATCTTGCAATTTTGAAGAGAGATGGGATTCTGGTTTTTGAAAAATGTACAGTTTTGCAAAATTATATAAAGAGTTTTTAATTCAACTGGATCATTTAAACCTTTTTAGTGGATTGTCCATGTACAAGTCATTGAACTAATAAAGTTATAAGCCAAGTGTTTTGAAGCAGTATAGGAATAAAATATATCCCTTTAGAGCACACCTTCCTCAAAACCAGAGGAATTGCTTAAGACTAACATATGAAAATATTGTTGCTTCGTGTGTCCCTAGAGCAGAAATGGACAATAATTTCTGAGGACGTGGCAGCACACCAAGAATTTGGTAAGTGGTCAAGGACAGCACTCTTCCATTATATTAATGGAGGAGGTGTGAGATAGAGGATGGGTGCAGAAGCAAATTTGGGTAGAGGATTGCAGCCAGGAAGGGGTGTGGATGCTGGGAGGGAGTTTGGGTGAAGGAGGGTATGTGGCCTGGGGCTGGGGATTGGTTTGCAGGATCTGGGAGGGGATATGGGGGCAGGAGAGTATTCCGGTGTGAAGGAGGGGGGCAGGATCTGGGAGGTGGCGGTGACCTGGGGCAGTGGTGCCAGGGTTTGTGTTGTGATCTAGGGCAGGAGGGTGTCGTGAATGGGGCAGGGAATTGAGGTGCAAAAGGGAATACAGGGTCTGGGAGAGGATTGTGTCCTGGCAGGGAGCTAAGGTGCAGGAGGAGGTGGGGTCCTAAGTGTAGTCTCTGGCCGAGAGACCCTTACTTTAGGCAGCAGGACCATGCATGCTGCTCAAAGAAGCCAGCTGCAGGGCCTATGTGATCTCTGCATGCTACAAGTGTCCCAGGGGGTGGGAGAGGAGGGAGCAGGACACACTGCCTGCACCGCAAGCAGACCCCAGCCAATGGGAACTGTGAGACTGGACTGGGGGCAGGAACAATGCATAAAGTTCTCCCGCCCCACCTCCCCTCTCCCCAGGCACATGGCACAAAGAAACCACATGGCCCCCACTCCCACTGGTCCACGGGATGGTGGTGGGTCCAATGTGGCCCCGCGGCTGTATTTTGCCTGCCCTACATCAGAGGCTTGATTCAATGGGAGAACTGGAAATAAGTCTTTCCGTTGACTTCAATGGGACTCTCAAGAATCCCTGATTGAATGTGTATCTAACTGCCTGCTTGATAACTTAATCTCCAGGCCTCCTGGTCATGCTCTTTCACCTCAGTCTGGCATTGAGTACACCCATGAGCTTCTGTCATAGAATAAGATTATGCTAAGAGAGATGGAAAAATTACAGTTAATGTGGCATGAGGTCAAAAACATTACCAATGCAACATTTTGAAACATTTAGTCTTTATATTGGTTCCATGTTCTGGTGATGCTTCAAAAAAGTTTAAGTGCCATATTGAACATCATGAAAATTTTCATTCCATCCTACAGCTATAAGTAACTCTCCTATTGAATGCAACGTAAGTTACTTTAGTCAGATGAATTTTAAAATACAGTTTAGGAGGAAGTTTAAATGCTCCATCAATCTTGTTATAGTCCTGCTGCACAAGATGTCTTTCACCTATGCTGGGGACAGAGAAAGAAAAATAGATTCCTACAATCCATTGAATATTGACCCTTGATTTCCAGATCTCATTCTTTTATAATTCATATTTAAAACCCTATGTTCTTTTGAAATGACTTAAAAAAATCAATGCTTACATAGAACCTATGCAAATCTTTGCAATGGAGCAAACTAGCCTGTCAAGCAGCAGAGGCATTAGAAATTAATTGGCACTGGCACTCACTCTTCCTAGAAATTAGCTAACATTATGGAACAGCCAGTGATCAAACTTGTAGTCAAAATCAAACCACTTTGGGGAACTACAGCCAGAGTTTTAATCTCAGCTCCTGCCACTGGCTTGCTGCGTGGTCTTGGTCCCCATCTATCTTCCTCACTTAATATCACCGTACAAATAATAATTCTTACATCACTGTGGTGTTTCAAGAAATAACTGATTAATATTGTTCAGTGTGGTTTTTACTACACCCACCTGTTGGAAAGAGAGGGGGAAACCAAGTAAAATGATGACAATTTTAAAGGGAAAATAAGAAGGTGTGCAGACAATTTGATTATTTGGAAGCTACAAAGTATTGCACACACTGGCAAGCACGACAAAAATGTAATATTATATAACAAAAACTATGCAGCAATATTCCTTTAACATTAACAGTTGTCCTACCATTTCATCAGTCCTAATGAAACCAGATCAATACAAAGTTATGAATACAAATCTGTCCTAGGGTTTGCTGATGTGACTCAACTGTCCCATAGCTCCATACACTGTGAATGGTGTCAGACTTCAAATGCCGGAAAAATATCATAACAGGAGAGTCCAATGCAGCAGATTTTAATTCCCCAAAGTGGTTTGAATTTAGCTATGAGTTTGATCACTGGAGTGTTCCATAATGTTAGTTAATTTCTAGGAAGAGCAGTGGTAAAGGTTCAAAGGAGATTTGATTGTAATTTTTGCCTGGTAAGCATCAGAATTTTAATATTTTATAATAAAGAATGCCACCTCCTTTCATTGCCACCAGTTGAGTCAGATGCAGGCGACACATAAGTTCTCTCTTCTTTGAATAGGAGCTCTCTAGCACCACAACAACTAATTCAAAAGTTCTCAGGTGCCCTGTATGAATCTTATAATTTCACCGACCACTGGTATTGCTTCTGTGCTCTGTAATAGTTAAGCTAGCTGTGGTGCTCTTTGCCCACCTTGCTGCCAACCAGTTCATTAAGTAGGCTTTAATCTAAAAGGATGATGTTTGCTCTGAACTCTGACTGTTGCCAGTAGCACTGATGGTCTGTAAGGGGATAAAGGTACAAAATGGTACATCACTAAATACCCTCTTCTCTCTTAAGACTAATAAAAGCCTATAAGGTAAAACTTACACAAAGGCTGCAGGAATCCTGAATAAATAGTGTTTATGCAGAGATGTAATGAGAGAAAAAAAAGAATACCCCCTGTCACATGGACAGAGTGTAAGGCAAACTGTATATTAATTCCATGGCTACTGCTCCAGCTCCTCTTACCCAAAGCTTATGACTGGAAGTGAAGAAGTATGCAGCATCCAGTGGAAACTTGAATGGGGTGAGAGAGAGAGGACATTTAGACAGTAAAGAATAATTGAGTTGGAATTTGGCCAGCACGCTTAAGTTAACAGCCCCAAACAGTATAATTTATCAAGATCTTCATTTTATACTCATCTAAATAATATCAGACCAGCTGTGTCTTTGCTGCATTGGTCTAAATCTAGGGTATTTCCACTGAAACCAATAGAAATTGGGTGTATTTTTGCCAAGGCATAGGAGTGCAATATATGGCCTACAAATCCAGCAGCCTACTGTCCCCAAAACCATAGTGAGATATAAGGGGTGTATGATCCCGTTCAGAGTTGGCATCTGTTCCTGCATTATGCTGAGTTAGGCAGAAATTTAAGACCTGCCATATAAATCTTCTTGTCTATAAAGATGGAGAAAGACATTGAGAAGAGCTGTTGATGGGTCTCTCTAGGACAGACTTGAAAAGAGCTATTGCTGTCTGGGAGGAAGAGCTGAGGGAGTGAAGAGGAAGACACCTTGGGCAGGGAAGATCATTTATGTATGTGGGCTCAGATGTTCTCTGGATACTTTCCACCCTGGATACCATAGCAGTGTCTGCTGCAAACCCATTGTATTGTGCTTTCTTCCAAGGTCTCAGATTGGGACTGTTGGTAGTAGAAGAAAGGATGTTCCCTCCCCTTTTAGCTGATTACATACTGCAGTTGGGTTGGGAAGCTGGTTGAAACCCATTTGAAAGACCCTGTGATTAAGTAGCCAAAGACTCAGCTGCTTTGTTTATCGATTGCATACCTGACTCCGGGTGGGAAAATGAATGAGAGACTGGATTCAGTGCTGGAGTCACTCTGTCATAAGAGCATCAATTTAATAATGACTCAGAAGGAGGAGAAACCCCAAATGAATTACAAACCTAGTTTCTGGCATCAACCTTTTTCTTTATCTGGTAGCATCCCATCCAATTATTGACCAGCTCCTACTGCATTGGTCTTGTGCGATCTGAGAAGATCAGAGCCCAGGAAGGATGGTACAGTTGCAATAACTAAGCAATTTAATTTTTTTATAGTTTTGTAGAGGCTCAAATTCTAGCTGAGACTCTCAAGGGTTTTTTTTTTTATTTTTTAAAAAAGAGAAATAAGTGCAAATAGTGATACAGGGATACATTTGGAAAATTAAAGAAAAAGATTGCTGTAGCATTGCCTCTGCTTTTAGAGGGAATTATCCAGCTATATCCCTGCCTACTAGTTTTACCAGTCAGGAAAGCTGGAACCAGAGTTTAATAGTATTTAAATCAGGGTAAATCCAGTGTGAGTCCATTGAAAACAGTGATCAGATTTTTTGCTGTGGTTTTCCTGTTTTCATTCATAGCAATTCCCCCATTCAGACATATACATCCATTATTGTAAAGCTGACACAATTCTTTTCAGCTTCTTTGTACTGTAAGATGTTTTCCACATTTGAAGCCTGACTTTCCCTTCCCATGGGAAATCCTACAGGTAGGAATTAAAGAGTTTGAGATGCATGTATCTCTTAGCATTTCTTTGGAATCCTTCTGACCAGTGGCACTTAAAGAACAAGCTCCAGGTGCAGGCTTGAAATTTTCACATCATCATGGGAAGGTGGAGCCTTTTGCATGGATGTTTCAGGATTCTGTCCCTGGCTGTGCAGCTCCAATGGATAGTTACTTATATTTGTGTAAGTTACATAATGCAACAGAGGCAGATCAGAGATTATTTGAAGTGGGGGTGTCTGAAGTTTAGAAAGTTCTGAGATTTAAGTTGGATATTTACTGAACAGCCTAGAGTTTGCAAGTCCTGCAAACATGTTTTCTTCGTGCTTTTTAGAACTGCTGCTTCGTGGGAGCCCAGAGGCGTGACAAGCCATATAAATGAAAAGCAGTGAAATAAAGAATTAGTTGGCCAAGTCTGTGGGGGTTATGTCAGAATAGGCTACAGTTTTAGACAGATGGACTTTATTTCATCAAAACCTGTTCACTTATCCCGTCATAAAAGCTCCACTTTGAGTGTATCTAACACAATAAATAACGGTAATCTTGCCCCTGCAGCTGGGTCTGAACCAAAATGCTGTATCTCAACAACCTGAATTTTGTGACAGAAGTTGATCTTTGTTCTAAATAGCTGTATGTAAAAAGTGAAAAGTTTGCAGCGAACACCGCCAGCTTCTTTGCAGGCTAATATAACTCTTATTAAAGTCAAAGAGAAGTCTACCAATGACTGCAACAGGAGGTGAATCAAGCATTTATAGCATATAACATAGGTCAACTCTGTTCCTTTTGAAGTTAATAGCAAATCTTCCACAAACTTAAATAAGTGTAGAATCAGGCCTTGGGTTTTTACCCTGAAGCACATCTAAAAAAAGCATTGATATCATTACAGAAAGGACAAGTGTTGATCTGTGATCTAGTAATGACTATAACTTTCTCACCTTCTGTTCTCCAAAATATAGTGCTCTGTTCTTTCAAGGTGAAAGAGCTCCTTTAGGGACCTTTTCTTCTTCTTTTGGATTGAAACTAGGAGAAGTAATTGTTCTGCCAAAATTGACTGTGTCACATGTGGTCTAGTTTTTTAACATTCCCCTGAGCACTTTCTTTCTCCACTGGGTGTTGCAGCTACCTTGACAATGTCAGAGCTGACAGTATTCAGGGCTCAGAGCAATTTTTGGATGTTGTCACCTATTATAAAGAATTAGTACCTTTGTAGTAATACAGTATTTTCAGATTTCTATGTGTATCTGAGTTCCTGTAACAGACCTTTGGCTCAAAACACAACCATTTCTCTAACATAGGCCAGTGTCTTTACTGGACCTGGAATTTAGAAACCATTGCTTAACAAAATCTTCCATTTCATACCCCCTTTTTTTAATTTTTCCAATGTTTGTGACACCCCCTTACTTAGTCTTACATTTTATATCACAGTAAATTTCATTGCATTAGGCAAAATTCAGTAAAGCCTGTGCAAGAAAGAGCACATAATCCACTCCAGCTAAGCAAGATGTTTACAGCAGAGTGGTGGATTTAATCTCTGCTGTGGATCTCAAGTTCTAATTTTCTCTCTCTCTCTCTCTTTCTTCCCTCGTATTCAGTGGTTATGTCTACCGATGTCCACAATATTGATGTGACTGGTACATTTGGTAATGAACCATGGGTCACACTGAAATTCCTTTTTTTATATAAGTGAATAGTTACTTGCATGAATTCCTTTGTTGACTCCAATGGGATTATTCATGTGAAGGGGAGGAGTGCAATTTTGCCCAAAATAAACAGAATTTAAAAAAAAGGCGAATGGAGTGGCAAAGACTGTGGTTACAAGCATAGTAGTGTCCTTATACTTTTCAGAGGGAGGCAGCCAGGAGTTAGATCTCTTTGTGGGAGTCACATTGCCATGTTCTCCATTCAGTTCAACAAATCAGATCTAGATAATAGAGTGAACTGGCTAGCAGTGTTGAAGCTGTACCAATACAGTAAATAATGTTTACTGAGAAAAGTACAAGTGCAACAGACTTCAGACCAATAGCCAGGAGAGAAGAAAGTTCCTTTTACAAGTTTCTTCAATTCCACCTCTGTCAGTGCATGTCTACCTTCCTCTATGGTTCTAGAGGATTCTGGGGAAAATGTGAACACTTAAATTGTTTTGTTTGCTGTGAATGAAGACAAATATTTGTAATATTGCACTTTTTTACTCGCCCCTGCTGTTGGTCTGGTTTCCTAATGGCGTTAAATGTTTTTCACTAGTTCCACTTCAGATTCTAGAGACGATACTGTTGACTGTAAAATTTCCGTGAGGGACTTATTCTCATTTACTATATCATTGTAGGTCAAGAGTAATTCCAAAGAATCCAGTGTTTATATGAACAGCAGCATACATAACTTTGGAATCAGTGTGACGCATTTAAGAAATGCTCCCACCACAGTATATTGTGTTGTCCTGTGGTTGTCAGGAATTCCTCTACCAAAAGTGTGTGTGGGTTTCTTTCCCTTTCTCCTCAGTGTTTTAGGGTTTTCTGAGTTGTCTGCTATGTGAGAGGACAGAGAAACAACAGCCTTATGACACAAGGGGCAAGTGTCAGTAGCGGCCCCAAAGAGCTGATGCTGAGTATTGGAGCTGTCTTTGGTACTTATGAAGACCATGAGAAGCAGTGATGTCATGGTAAAGGAAGGGGCATTGCCAATTCTGGGGGAAATGTGAATTACTGAAATTGTTTTGTTCCTTGTGCCTGAAGGCAAACAGAAAAAATCAACAGTGAGAAGTAATAAATAAATAGTAATAAATCAATAAATAGAAATATTTAGATAAATAACTTCTGAGTGATAAGGCCCAATTCTCTTTCACTTACATTGGTTCTATACCAGCATAACTTCAATGATGAAGCAAATTAAGTTGGATGTGTCTCATTCCTGTGAGTATCTAAGGAGGTTCCCTGCTCTTTTAAGCTTAGACTGTTTTGCCACTCCATTTCCATCTGATGGCATGGGTTTTACCCACAAAAGCTCACAACCTAATCAATTTGTTAGTTTCTAACATGCCACAGGACTGCTTGTTATTTGTTAAGTTGCAGACAAACACAGCTCCCCCTCTGAGACTGTTCACTGATGAAGTGACTTCTGATTTACACTTGTGGAAGTGAGAAATCATTGAGGCTATAGGTCTGGCAACAACCATATTTTAGGACTGTTGCGTACACGTACTTTTTATACTGCACTCTGGGTTAATTGTTGCACTGGTGTATTACAAAACCAAAAAGAAAATTTCATCCCAAAAATCAGTGGAGTTTCTCTAAGTGAAAGCAAACAGCTGAAAGCCTTAAAATTGGGTCTACTGATCTGCACAGAACACTGTAAAGGTTCTTTCTCTTCTGTGGCTTTTTAGTGCAATTTGAAGGTTGAGATATCTATGCTGGGGCTTATATTTATGGCTGGACTGGGTCTTATTTATTCTTAATTTTGGGAAGGCTGCTAGGTTTGCTTATCTTTGTACTAATGCAATTGTATTTTAATGTGTGGCAAGTTGACTAGGTTCCTAGATAGACATTTATTTATGTAAATATATAAGAGCTGTATTCTCAGCTAGTATTAATCAGCTGGCTCCACTGAAATTATGGAGCTACATCATTTTATACAAGCTGAAGATCTGACCCTACATAAATAAAGATGAGAAAACAATGTACTTGTCTATTATATCATCCACAAAACCCAAGCAGTTAGGAGCAAGGGAATGAATAGTTAAGGGGACCGTAAATTGCATCCTGCCAACATAATAATAAACTCATTATTCTTATCAAGTACAAAGAAATACATAATTCATCCCCATACTACAGCGCTAAACTCTGACCCACATCTTGCTGTTTTAATGTATTATTTTGATTATGATTTTTAATCTGTTCTCTTTTGGTTGGGAATTACATCACGTGATATCTTTATCTACCAAAAGAATATCTTAGTACTATAGTTATTGTTGCTGTTTCCTTAGAATAAGGTATCTGTAATTTAATATGAAAAGTATAGGACACTGATTCATGTTAAAATTGTGTCTGTGGACTTATGTTTGAAGCCGCTAAAGTGTCCTTATACAATTATGTTTGCTTTTCAGGAGGCTGTTGTGTTAAGGCCATAAAGTTTTTTTAGAGTACTGACAAAATAATAGTATATATTCAGTATATCCTGATGTACTATAATTAAACACGCATTTCTAAGTACTTTTTAAAAAAAGTGTCTACATGGAGAGTGTTAAAGGATGCCAACTGGAAGACACAATGTGGCCATAGCACTCAGGAGAATTGGTGCCATAATAGTTAAAATTGTTTTTAAACATTGAATGAAAGTGGTCATCATTTTATACAATTAAATGAATGAGCAGCACTGACCAAGTAAATAATGGTTGGAAAACAACATGTATTTTTATTTTTGTCATTATTTCCACCACAATAGACTGCTCCAACAGGCATCAGGCCTAGAGGTTAGTCTTAACTATATCCTTGACAGGCTTCTCCACTTTTCCAAAAATCTGGTTCTAAGTCATGTGAAACAGAGTTTACCTCGTACATAGCATGCCACAAAGCTGAATAACTGTACTGTTTCTAGTAAAATACTTTGTAAAAAGTAAAATAGC
Organism: Carettochelys insculpta; assembly: GCF_033958435.1. NCBI lineage: Eukaryota > Metazoa > Chordata > Testudines > Carettochelyidae > Carettochelys > Carettochelys insculpta. The sequence goes on along the minus strand of NC_134141.1, from coordinate 23,001,303 downwards.
CAATAGAGAGGTAGAAAATGTTATGCTTCGATTCAAAAGCCCCCAACAAAGATGATAATCAGTCACATACAGCTAGTATTTTTCTGCTTTGTTTTGAATTGTCTCCACCAATTACTACTTGACACTCTTTAAAGAGTTATATTCTTTCAAGGGTGCTCTGGAATTGGAAATACAGACTTTATTAAAATTAAGTATTTCTTAATGAAAACATAATTTAAAACATGGAAAAATTCCCAGTAATGAATAACAATGAAGTTTTATAATCTGTGATAAGTGGAAACACATGAAAGCAAGCAAATGTATATCTCTGGGAACAGGAGAAGAGAGAACAGTGATCACACTAAAGCACTTAAATTCAAAATAATTTTATTACACAGCTGATTTTCCATCCCAAAAGCACAAATAAAAGTGTCCAGAAGAAAATTAGAGCTATTCCTGATATCAAGGCCTAAGAAATGAGTACCACATAGCGCCGGCAGTTTTTGTAATAACAAAAGGACAGCAAAAGGCAATATGCATGTCAGTTAATAGCAAATAAAGCTTAGCTGTCCCACCTACCTGAAGGGAATTTTTATATTTACACCAAATACCTCATTGCCAGGAAGTTGTGGTTTGCTCTAGCAGATACAGTGCCTTGGGAATTTCGAATGGAACTTGAGGGCTATAATTAGAGAAGAACTCTACTCCTTAACATGAAAACTCATCAATAAAATTGAAGCTGAAAAGAGGAGATGGCCCAGAAAAGTGTGCACAAAATAAGATCTCAATTTAACAACGTTCATATCACATACATAACTTGAAACAAATGAGGAGTCCTACGGCAGCTACTGATGTGCTTAAAGCTTAACACTTGCTTATTTTGTTGGATGGGGAACTTAATGAGGAAAACTGTAAATTCTATATCTGTATAAAAAGGATATAAAATATAAAACCACAAAGCATTTCCCAAGGCATAATGAATGAAATAATTTTGTGCACTGAACACAGATATTTTTTATGTATCTGTTGAATGCTTGTATACTGTGTAAAGGGAACTTATTTTCAGTTATTAGAATGTAATAGAAATTATAATAGTTAAAGATGCAAAAAATATTTTGAAATTGTGGCAAAATGTGAGAGATTATCTAATTTTGTTGTTATTTGTAAGGAAGGTGTACAGAGTTGTTGACAACACAAACTTATTTTCTTACTGTGAATAAGCTGAAAAAGTGAAGGGTTGAAATATATCCCCTGTCCATATACCTCTGAATCCAAGGTTGTTAATCCAGGATTGAAATTACACCAATGTGTCAAATACACAAAGTAAAAGAAATACAGTGAGGCTTAAACAGTGTAGCTTTTGGATTACTAAAATGTAAATGATGGCTAAGCCTTCCAAAAATGGGTATTTCTGGACTGTGATAGACTTCAAAGAGTTTGATTCAGGCATGAGGGTCTTATGTCCATTCTTACATGTCTCAGTTAATGGCCTGGATTAAAAAGGTGCTGAGTGTCCTGCAGCTCCCATTGAAACCACACTGTAGCCTTAGTCTCTTTCAGGCAACTAGCATCTGCATGTGTACTAGCTTGGGACAGCATGCCAATGAGACCCTGGTCATGGAGGGACATGAGTTTCAAGACAGCTTCCTGCTCCACCATTGATCGGCTACTGATCAGAATCTGGCTCTAAGTGAGGAACTTGGGGGTTGACCCACCATGGGCTCTAAATAAGCATCATTCCTCATTTTGTTTCAATCAACCGGAATGAGTTTTTCCAACCATGATACAAACCACAGTTTCACGAAGAAAGATTTTTGTCTTTATTATCCCTTAGATGGAACCCATTACGGCAGAACTAAAATTATTTTATCACTGAATAAGTCAAATTAAGTGGGACAATAAAGCCTCTATTTTCTTACGATCCCAACCAATTAGTTAACTTCTTTTTACAATACACGTCAAAGCTGGCAGAGAATTAAATTAGTGCTATTCTTTGGAGTTAGTGGTTGGAAGAGCTGGTGTACTTGAGAGTTTTATTCTGCATTTGTAATTCTGCTGCTTGGAGATGTGAGGGTAAGAGTCTATAAATACAGACAATGCAGCAGCTTGTCACTGGCTATAAATCAGCGTTGCTATTTTGAAGTCAGTGGGGCTACACTGATTTACACCAACTGAGCATCTGCCCCCCAGTGTTTTTTTAATGTGTGAGTTCTGTGTGGTCTAAATGCTATATTTTGGTGCATTAATATTTCAAATCTTTTGTTTTTCCTTCTTTACAGTATATAGTAATTTTCCTTCTCCTTCCCTCCTTCCCTTTGCCAGTTTGTGGTGTTTGTGAATTTCGGGGTGTTTTTGTTTATGTTGGAGTTTTAGTTCATTGGGGGGTTTGTTTGTAGTGGTTCTGATTATTCATTACAAAAATCAATGTGTGTGAAGATTTCTTCTGGCTAAAATATATATATTTAAGGCTGTCTTTTCTATATTAAGTATATTGGGTGCCCAGTTGGTATTTTTGTCTCTGTTGTCTGATTTGCACTGGGGCTTGAAGGCAGACACTAAAAAGAAAGGATATACCTCGTCAGAACCGGAAAAGATCAACCAGGACAGGGGACGCTGGTGAATGGTCATCAGTGGCCTATGCACCAAGATGTAGGAGTGCAAGAAGCTTATTACTACCACTACTATTTTTTTGTCAGATCTTTGTAGCATGGTCTGATTTAGCCCCAGTTCTTTAGATACTTGCATGCTTAACTTTATGCCCAAGAATAGTACCGCCATAGCTAGTAGAACCACTCATAGGTATAAGATTACCAATCTCCTAAGTATTTGTGGTATTAAGACTTTATTTTGTGCCTTGTGCAGCATTGTGAACCCTTTTTAAAATTGAGCCTGATATTCTGATTGCACATACCACAGAGAAATGGAGAATTGGACCCGCCATTTTCTTCTAAATCAAGAGATTTCTCTTGTCATTGTAATAAGAGGTATTTGATTATATCTTCGAATGGCTTGTGCATAATTGTTTTCTGCATTACCACCAGAAAATTTCTCATATAAACATACTTACCTGTAGAGTTGAGACAAGGCATAGACTGTATGATGAAATCTCAGATACATTGTTCTGTCTGGGCAGACCCTGCCTTCAAACTAGCATGTGTGGGGCTTTTATTGTTTCCAGAGCAACCGAATAGCAAATTATTCTATTTATTTTTACCCTCATGACTATTGTATTTTAGTTTAATGTGGGTTTTACTGTTTTAATTATTTTAATTGTAAAGTCACCCTCAAATTATTCTGATTATGGGAAAAACAAACCAGCAGTCATACAGCATTTTAAAGACCAATAAAGTAGTACACTATTTTGTTAGTCTTTAAAGTGCTACATGACTGCTGGTTTGTATTGCTAGAATACAGGCTAACATGACTACCTCGCTGTTACTATTGAGTATGGGCAGAAATGCTTTATAAATATTATAAATGCAAAATAATAATGAGTTATGCATGTATGCTCAAATATTGTACCTACGTTATAGTTTTAAAAATTTGACCAGTATACACTGGATTGGTTGTTTTTCCAAAGTCTGTTTTCGTGATTATAAAAGGACTTTTATAAGCCAGGAAAGATAACTCTCTAGACAAATCAAAGTATTATCTATATTTTATGAAAAACAGGGAGAAATGGTCAGATGAAGCTCCTGACTCAGTGTGAGATGCAAGATACATGGACCTATAGCAATGAAATTATCATTTTCACTAGGTTCAAGACTTGTGAGACCCCCCTAAGGACTATCAAATAATGAATAAAATATCATCAACAGTGATGAGTTATTCATGATGCTGTTTTTTGCTATAAATCCAAATTCTATTTTGCTGCAAAAATGTTAGATATTGGAAGCTGATAGTTTGCACATTTTTATCATTTCTGGAATATGTGCCATTTAAAACTGACCTCTTAGATCTGCATTAAGCCTACATTTCCTTTTTTACAGGTCACCACATAAAAATAGGCCATTAAGATCCTTCATATAATTTACCTTTATTTTGAGGTTATACAAACAAGAATATTCCATTCTTTATGAATGATAAGTCAATATTTAGTACTTCCGTCATACAGGACTGCTGTCCACTCCAGCATCTTGATTGATCTTTCTACATCCACTGACTCTGAAGAATAGCCTGAACTTAATTTCATGTTTAAAAAAAAAAAACCAAAAAACAAAAAAAAAAACTTATTCCTACACACAGGGATTTTTGAATGAATTGTTAATAAAAACAACTATCAAAAATGTATCATTGGAATAGGAAGATACCAAATTCCAGTGTTGTTTGTTACCTGTTCTGAGATAGTTTTAAAAGTTAAGACATTTGCAAGTGAGGCTTGAATTCACACCAATAGGGTGTGGAGGAGGAATGAGGAAGAGGCATGGGTGTGTTACAGACGATGTGTAAACTGTAACCACAAGTTACCAATCTTGTGAGTCTGGCTTAAGTGTTAAGGAAAAGCTGCAATGTTCTGTTTAAAAGGTAATGTGAAATAACACAGAACACTGACAGGTTCTTTTGCAAGATCATGAGCCCTTACTTGTACACAGAGTCTGAATGATTTAAAATAGGATTCTCCAGGTTAGTTTCATAATGGCAGAGTCCTTCTGAGAATTGGGCTCATTGTCAGCTTGATTACATGCATCAAGACGGAGATCAGGATTGCAACCAGAAACAGAGAGATCAGTAAGAAATTTCTATTCCACTTTTTATTTAAGGCCGTATCTATGTTCCCCCCAGCCCCTGGGCCTCTCTGATGACATCTTTTCTAGATGTCTTCTGGCTGCAGTGAAACAGTGAGAGAAAGAGAGGAAAGGGAATTACATGCCGTTGCATCTTCCTGTGCCTCTGGCTACAGCTCTGATCTGCCTGTATTCACGCATTATTAATAATTACTATCTGTTTCTGTTCCAGTAGCACCCAAAATGGGTGAGATGCCATACAAGCATATGTAAGAAGACATTGTGCCTGTCCTAATAAACTTAGCTTAATATCTTTAAAAAATATCATCAGGGTGTGATTCCTCATAGAAGAACTAAACAGACCATTCATGAGTGGGTATAAAAGACATATTATGAATTTCAATATACAAGACAGTCTCTTTTTGTTGTGGTCTAAAAAACAAGTCAACACCGTGCAAAGATGCTTTCTCAAATCTTTCCCTGTCAATATGTATATGATTTTTTTCTCTCACTGATATATTTAAACTACTGTTTTTTGTTTTGTTTTGTCTTGTTTTTTTAAAAAGGCTCCAATTTTGCACCCAGAATTCATAGTTTGGGTCTACACATCAGTTACTTAGATCTGAAAGTGCTATCATTTGCACACACAAGCACCTATGAATACAAATTTGTGGGTGCCAAATTAAAGGACAAGTTAAATCCCCTTTAAGAATTTTTCCTTTTATGTTCTTTCCTAAAAGAAATATCTAAAGCCTATGCCTAAAACCAAATGTTTGTCTAGTATCAATAAGTTATGACATTTTGCTGTTGCACTTCTTGATATCAGACTTCCAGGAACTAGTACTGGTGTAGCGGTCAGATCAGCAATTGGAAGGCAGAACCATCTTGACATCTATCCTGAGTTATAAACATTAGCGAACTAATTCCAGCCATTTAATTAGTTTTTGAAAGCCAAACCGTAAGGGCGTGACATTTAAAAAATTAAAAAGAAACCAAATATCATACAAATCTACTTGCTGTGTTGTTCAGCATTGTCATGATCATGAGGGTTAACCAACAGCCTGGGAGAAAAAGGGTTAACCTTCTTAGCCAGGTGGAGTTGGCCTATAGGAATGTAGGTAAGAATTGAATTTTTTGGCTCCTCCCTTTTCTGTCCTCTGTTGTTGCTTCTTCTTTCCAGCCATGAGGGAGACACACACAGAATATCTCCTTCCAAGAACAGGCCCTCCAATCTTCTTTAAGTAGGGTAAAGTTTAGATAAATCTGTTAGGCTTTATTGTTTTATGGTTTGGGAAATGGGATCTGATGTCTGTGCACTTTTTAGAAATGTTATTTTACTCTCCTTTAACTAAGTTCTAGGCCCGTGGTGGAGACTCCCCATGTGTTTTACTTTGTGACTCTTCCATCTAGTCATGAGGCTTGCAACATGAATATTGTTGTAATAATAAAAGTTCTCCCTTTTTCTTTTTGTTAACCTGATATTGGTTTTTGTGTGTGTCCTGGTTTTTTTACTTTTGGGGCTGAGATTTCCCAAGTAGTCTCTCCCTGGTTTCCTTATTATTACTTGGGTGGTGGCAGAGAATTTTATCCCCAAAATCTAAGGTTTTTAGGATTTTTGGGGGGGAAGTTTATACCAAAACCTGGTAGATAAGGTTTTTGGAGGTACTTTTGCTGGCCCCCACTTCTGCATTTGTCTTGCTAGAGTGGGGAAGGAGCCATGACAAGAATAAACAAATGGATGCCCATGAAATGAGAGAGAGAAAATGGAAAAGGCATGGAGCTGTTCCACTCAGGTGTTTCCTTTCTAAGTGACTTATCTAGAGCTGTTCTTATGCTGTGAAGTGTTAAAGGTTAGCATGCTATACAGCATAGACAGCCAGAATGTATTATGTAAGAGTGTATGTGAAGGAAAACCAGAAAAGTAAAGGAATCTAGCCCCCTCTGGGTACTATGTACTGAAGAGAGAGGGATCCGGATATTACAGGCTTCAGAGCTTCTAAAGCCAGAAGGATACATCTGACCTCCTACAGAAGACAGGCCATATCATCTTACCCCAATAATCTCTGCATCAGTCCCTAGTTTTTATTTGAGATGTAGCTTATATTTAACAAAGATATCCAGGCTTGTGAGATTTCAAAGGATGGGCAAGCCATCACAAATGGGGCATATGTAAAATTCCCATTTTAAAGGCCTGGACCAAATGCTGCCTTCAGGCGAGGAATTACGTGAGTGGGGGTGCTGATTTGGGTTATGGTCATGTTATCATCTTTGTCTTTGCACAGTCCACTGCTCCCCCATTTCTTCTTCCATGGAGCAGAAGGAAGGTGCAGTGAGGAGACTGACCACAACGTATCCACAGGATCATGCAGCAACATGTGTGGATCACTGAGGCTGTGTCTACACTACAGTGTTTTGTCGACAGAAGGGACCTGACTGGAAGTCCTGCAAACAGGGCTGCTTGGTGAACCAGAAGCCCCCTCTGTTGATAGAAATGTCTACACTGCACTTCTGTTGACAGAACTCTTTCGGAAGGGGCATGGTAATAAGCAAGTGGGTAAGATGCTAATGAGGCACCGCCATGAAGACGCAGTGCCTCATTAGCATAATGGCAATGACATTCTGACTGCTGTCTGTCAACAGAGCAGATTGCTCTGTCAATCTGCTTTTATGTGTAGATGCACTTCTGTTGACACAACTCCGTCGACAGACGTTACTATCAACAGATACTTCTAGTGTAGACATAACCAGTGAGTGTTGTCTGGGTACTCCTGGTACCACAACCCTTTGCAGGCAATACAGCAGTCTTTGTCACAGCAACAGCAAATTTCTCAAAAAATAGTCCTGGGCCTGAGCTTTGCACTACAGTCCGAGCCGCTCCCTAGTCTCAGTATGCACCTTTGCAGCACTATACATCTGTTCACAGCTGGATGAGGGCAAAGTCCCCAGTGCACCATCCTGAACATGACCTGGGGTCCTTCACACTTTGTCAGCACTGCCAGATCACTTACTTAGTTAATCTCTCTTTCTAACCACCAATTTATGATGGAATACATGCCCATATTAACACCCTATTCACCATGGTAACAATCTTTGTATAAAAAACACACCTAGTGCACTAGTAGAAAACATAATTATCTGGCTGGCACTGACCAAGAAAATGTGTGTTGCAACACTCTATGTAAAGTTATAAAATGTTCCTATATGACGTTATTAACACATGTTCCAAAACCCTCAGCCTTGCCCAAAAAGAGTTTGGCAAACAGGTCTATCCTTAAAGAAGGAAGGCATGCGCTGCTTAATTTTCATTTAATCCATAAACAGAAACATCATGCAGGAAAGGACCCAAAGGAAGCTCACACAGATGAGTAAAGTGTGGAAGGAACATCCTTCCACATAGATTCTTTGTCTCCTAATGCCCAGCTGGAAATGTTCTTCAAGAGAGGGACTGAAACTATAAAAAGCCAGGAACAAAGGCCCCAAGACATCACTCTCTCTCTCTTTCTCTTTCTCTCCTTGTTCCCCCTTCCCCCAGCCCGCCCCATTGCATTCACTGTCCCCGAAGTGGCAAAAGAAGCATTCATTGGACTCTCGGGCAGGGGTCCTGAGACATAGGGATTTGATCATCAAGACTGCTAAAAGCGTGTGGTGAGAATTTTTTTTCTTGAATTTGGTATGGTTTATTAACTTAAGCATTAGGAAACATCTTTAGTTTTCTTGTAACCATGCATCTATGCCTCATTATCTGCACTCACTTAAAAAGCTCTCTCTTTGTAGTTAACAAATTTGTTTTAGTGTTTTAGCTAATCCGATGTGGTGAAACTGGTGTGTCTAAATAACCCTCATTCTATAAGAAATAACATTTAAATATTTTGTCCTGTCCAGGAGGGCAGGACAGTACAGGATACACCCAGACATTTCTAAGGGAAACTGTAAGACTGGGAGTGTATTGGGCCACCCTAAAGTATAACCAAGGCTGATGAGAGCCACAGTAAAACCCAAAAGTAGCTGGTAGACAGCAGTTATGCACAAATAATCTGGGTGCAGCTTACACGCTGAAAGAGTGTTTGGAAGTGACCCAGCTGGGAGCTACTTCAGCAGCATATTGTGAAGACCCAAGACTCAGGGCCATCCATAGGCATATGCAAAATATGCAGCTGAGTAGGGCTTCTGAAAATTCGGAGCACCAAGTTTTTGGGTGCCCCTATGCAGCTGTGTGTTCTTGCATGCCTGAGATATGCCTCTAGTGATTCCTTTCTGGTTCCTCCTCACAGCTGCTCTCTCTTGTCTGCTGCAGAGCTTCTGCCATCCCCTTCCCCCGACATCCTCCTCTTGGCCAGCAGCAGCTACCTAATGATGGCTCCCTGCTACCAGACTTGTGGCAGAGAGGACCAGGAGGTTCTGCAGCTCCCCTCCAGTCCCAGGTGTACCCTGTTAGAAGCTGCATGGGGTGGGTGCAGGAAACTGCTAGAAGCTACTTCTCTCCCAAAGGAGAAGTAGTGGGGAAGTCCCAAGCCCGAGGCCTCCTGGGAGAAGCTGCACTGGGGTAGGGGGCCCTCAGTCGCATAAGGTCTCATAATTTGTAAGGACATCCCTGCCAAGGATAGCTGGCCACAAGTGACATGGCTGCTCATTAGTGTGTATTATATCCTTGTGTGTCACACACATGCAGGTCCAATATGTGTGATTGGTTTGGCTTTCCACTGTAAGCCAGGTTTCTTGGTTCCTTCATGAAATGCAGTAGCCTTCACTATGTTGAAAAGGAATAGAATTATATACAATCTATGTTCTGAAATGTCAGGGTTCCAATAACAAATGCTAAACAATAATGAGCAGTGAAGAAACCTGTATAATAGAATGAATGAATGAATACAGCTGTTACTGGCAAAACTAATATTTACACATCTCGATTTCTGTCTGTAAAACTAGGTGCCAAGACACAGTGGATTTCAGCTAAACATTGATGAGCGTTCATAATATTTATTGTTGTTAGTATTGTTCAGCCCAGCTGCAGATAAATGTGTACCTGATTACATTGCAGCCTATGGGTAGTACATACATAGTTTCAAGATTGAAATATAGCAGACTTTATATTTGATCTACTCGAGGGTAACATAGAACTCTATCTGATCCACAGTTCTCTGTCATTACTGCCAATTATCAATCTGTATGTCTCCATGAACTGCATCCTATAAATGTTTTCCAGTCTAATATAGGGAACCAATCCAACCCCCGTTGTAATCAATAGAAAGATTTCCAGAGGGAGTGGGTCGATAAAAGAGAGACATCTAAATAGAGCTACATGTATAATTTCTGAAACATTTCATCTCTTTTTCTATTTGTGGTTCGTTCATGAGCATATTGTGAAATCTTAGATGTATTTACTGTAGAGGCTTGGTAATATTGTACTACTAATACTAACAATACTAATAATAATAATAATGTACAAAATTCATCAGTTTCCTCCAGGAAATAATTCTTAATCTGCAGATTCAGATTCACATTCAGTTTTGACTCACCTGGAGTCCTTCACTCTGCCAGATGGTCCTCTTCCTTAATCATATGACTGACTATACAATTGGAGGCCATGTCTATGCTACAGTGATCTTCTGAAAGTCTATCTTCCAGAAGATCTTTTCCAGAAAATCATCTACTGGAAGATCACATCTACATACAAAAAATGAATCGAAAGAGCAATTTGATGTTTTGAAAGAGAGCATCCATACAGCCCCACTCTTTTGAAATAACAGGCCAGGGATTGAAAAATCCAGCACCATAAGGACTGCTGTTTTGAAAAAAGGGCCCACAGAGCATCTACACATGCTTTTTTCTGAAAGAATCTTTTGGAAAAAAAGGCACTCTTCCTGATCTGGAGTGGAAGATGGGTTCTGGAAGAAGAGCTGCATTCCTTCGATTTTGGATCAAAAGCAGGTGTTTTGTGTGTAGACGTACCATGGGATCTTTCAGATAAGCCCCTTTTTTCGAACAGTCTTTCAAAAGAACTTGGTAGCTTAGATGCGGCTGTAGTAAAATGGAAGGCATAAACCTATGCAGCACAGGCCTGGTGTGAGGCCTGAGACCTAGCAACAATGGACAAAACATGGCTCAAAGCAAAGCTAAGCTGTGGGCAAGAGGCAGGCCTCTGCTAACAGAACTTGGCATAGACAGGGCTGGGAGTACAAAATACTCATTAGTGATTGGTCCAGCTGCAGAACACTAATTGGTATAAGTTGAAATCACAAGGTCTCACCAGCTCATTTAAAAGACCTTGACACCTATTGCTTACAAATACAGACCAGGTTCAGGAAAGGGCCTAAAATGACAGCATGATGGATAGAGATGATCTTACCAAACCACGAGTTACAGGAAGATGGGTGGTATCTAAGTAGTGTCAGAGGGTGGTAACCTGGTACGCCTGCAGTGAGATGTCCTTTGTTTGTGCCTGTATATAACATGATGTCTTAGGGACCCTCTTTGTCTGACCTAGCAGGGCAGTGGAATTCCCACTGGCTGTGTCAGTCCATTCCTGCATCTGTTCAGTGTATCAATACAGTATATTATGCTTGGCAACTGTTGTTTGTACCTTGCTTGACAGTAAACCCTGGCTGGGCACTTTCGATCCTTATCTGGTCTGTGGTCTTTGGGGGACCTTGTGGGGTCTAGCTGAGATTATTGGCCCCTTATCATTGAACATACATGCAAGTAGCCTTCTGGTTATCATCAACGGAGCCAAAGATCCATGAGGACGCAATGGCAGTAAATCCACCAAACTACAGTGGCTATAGAAATGTAGGACTGGGAAGGATCATGAGAGGTTATCTAATCCATCCCCAGTGCTAAGGCAGGACCAAGCATGCACAGAACATCCCAAACAGGCTTTTGTCTAACCTGTTCTAAAAACTTCTGATAACAAATATTCTACAACCTTCCTTGGTAGCCTATTCCTGCTTTTAATTGTCCTAAAATGTTATCTATTATCTAATCTTAATTGTTCTTGCTGCGGCTGAAGCCTATTCTTGTACTACCTGCAGTGGATATGAAGAAGGATTCATCATTCCCTCCTTATAAAAGCCCATAACATATTTGCTGCAGCGATGTGATGGTTAAGTGAAGAAATGTCTGTTGAAACAAGAATTGCGTATGGTTTGAGAAATTATATAGAGGTAGCCAATAACCAAAAATGAAGCTGTTAAAATTAATTCATTTTATGTCTCTGCAGAGACTAGTTTTTAAAAAGAAATACACTTCTGGAATCAAAAAGTTAACACCAAAGCTTCCCAGGCTGGTCAGATTTTAGTCTTACAGTACCAGCCTTGACAGAGATCACTTAAATGAGCTTTTCATGATTAACACAGTTCTTAATGCCAGAACCTCAATTGGTTTAAATAGCTCAAAGTTATTTGACACTACCAGACAATCTGCCCATAGTATTAGGGCTACAGTGGTCAAACTTGTCAATTGCCTTATATAAACAGGTATGTTTCTCTCCATATTAGCAGTAGTCTAACTGTTCAATAAGATCAATGAAGTGAAGCTCACAATATGCTTCAAATAAAGTTACTGTCCTTTTTTTTGAAAAAAAATTCCAAAGTGGCAAGTTTTTAAGGGGAGCCACTTACAGTTAAGGTACTGTCAGCATCTGTTTTGAACATAAGAACAGCTTTACTGGGTCAGGCCAATGATCAATCTAGCCTCAAATCCTGTTTTCCTGCAGTGGCCAATGCCACGTATTCCAGAGGCATGAACAGAACAAGTAATCATCAAGCAAACTCTCCCCTGTCACCAGTTCCCAGCTTCCGGCAAATGGACAGTAGAGGGGAAAAGACTTTTTCAAGGGGATATCAATCTAAGTAAGCTGTTCAAAATCCAGGGAAGAGCTGGCCAGAAAATGGAAATCTTGTCCCATGACAAATGTAATTTAAAAAAAAAAATCTGTAAGGCAGACTGCTAAGGCAGAGTGTGTTTACTCCCCAACTCCCTGCTCAACCTGTTGTTATAACCCAAAGAATATTACATCATAAGATTTGAAAATCATGTTAAGAGACTGCTTAGTTATGGGCATTCAAATCTGAGATTCAAAATCTGGGTATGAACTCAGATTTTAAACATCTCCCCTAAGCATGAATCCAGACACTTACTGTTATTTCATCAGAGATTCATGTGGATCCATGGGATTTCTTTTTTTTAAAGCTAAAGTGCAAAAATTTCTGGTTAGCTGGTTTTCTTTTAAAGCATGAACAATTCAGCAAGACAAGGCTGTGTTTTCCCCTGATTTATTTAGTGGTGATGAATAATGAAGGTGTACAGAACTGCTTTAGTTTTCTTTCCATTCTACCTTTCACAGACTGACGTTTTCCCACTGAGAGCTTTGGAAAGAGTTTAAGCTTTAACTCACAATTTTTCTCTGATGAAAGGGCTTCATGTCTTCCACCCTGACCTCTGCATTCACTATACAATGCACTGCTTAGGAGCTTTCATTCAGCGTGAACAAAGCAAAGGAGCATCTTACTCTTAATTGACTTAGGTGTGATATTTCTAACATTCAGTGTAAAAAAGTGCACAAAAAAGACTGTTTCACTTAAGTACAAGTTTGTGTGTTTCTTTTCTGTGGCTGTGTTGTCTTTTTCTCTCCCTTTTTAATTTTGCACGTCTTTTCTTCCTTTTTTTAAAAACAGCAAGTATTTTGTTAACATGTCATGTCATTAATTTACATGTAAGTGAACATCAGTGCAGAGAAAAATGTTAACATTCTGAAGTTTATGCGCAGCAGCAGAATTGCTGTGCAGATTGGGAAAATAATCTCAACAACATATATATAATGACATGTTCTAAATTAGCTGTTACCACTCAAGAAATTTTTCTTGGAGTTACTGTGGATAGTTCTGGGAAAACATCAATTCAATGTGCAGCCGTGGTCACAAAGGCTAATATTAGGAACCATTAGGAAGTGGATACAAAATAAGACTGAAAATGTTATGATGCCACTGTACGAATCTATATTGCACCCAAGTCTTGAAGATTATGTCCTGTTCTAGTCCTCCCTGTCAAAAAAGCTGAAGTTGAACTGGAAAAGGTTCAGAGAACATCAGTGAAGATGACCAAGGATATGGAATGACTTGTGTACAAAGAGATTAAACAATTCAAAGTGTTGAGCTTAGAAAAGAGATGACTAAAGGTATGGAGGAAGGGCAAGGCTAACAGAATTGCTGGTCTCCTGGGCAATGGCTCTGTACTCCTAGAAGGGGAAGGGCAGAGCTAGTCTACCTTCACCAGCACATCAGCACCAACCAGTCCTCAAGGCTAGGGCTCCCACAGTGATTTAAAGGGCCTGGAGATCCAGCTGCAACCATTGCCACAGTTGCTGTGTCCTGGAGCCCCAGGCCCTTTTGAATCACTAGGTACAGCGGTCCCCTTTAACTCACCACCCACTATTGGTAAGGTCTGACAAAGTTAGGGAGGGGTATGATACAGGCTCTGAAATAATGAAATGTGGAAAAAGTGAAGAGTGTTATTTCTCTTTTCACATGATACAAAACACAGAAATAAAAAAACCTAAGAAGCAACACATTTAATAAAAACATCAGCGAGTACTTCCTGATAGATGCAGAATTAACAATGGGATGATGTTGTTAGCTGGTGGCCGGGTAATGTATGGTGAGGTATTCCCCTGGGTCCTAAACAACCCAGTTTTTTACTGTTAGAGCAGGGAGCTCCTAGCACTCTCACCCACGGCCAGGCTGTGGTAACCAAATGGTTAAAGTTCTTTTTGTTGTGCCGGCTGTGTTGGAGTGACAAAAGGGTAGCAGAAGTCAGGCTTAGATCTTAACTAGTTACAAGTTTATTTAAGCTACAGTTATAAGCGTGCGGTTACAAAAGGCTATTGTTTACTTCATATATGCTAGCAAAGTACAGGTGTTAACAAGTTACGTTACAATCCAATACAAAGATATATGTTACCATCTAACACAATGATATCTTGATACAATGACGTCTAGTTACAGAGCTCTAATTCTTTAGCTGTGCACAAAAAAAACAGAGACCTAGCATGGGTATATCTTACTCTCTCTGCGTCTCTCGATACCAGCGTAGCCAAGCCGGATCGGTCACTCAGTTCCACGGAAAGACGAATACGAGGTTGGGCGTCCCCAGTTGTGGACCTCGGGAGGCAATCACCTGGCCTGACCAGCAGGTAGTTGGTGGAATGCACTCAAAGTTAGAGTTCTGCTGGGCCCACCTTTTATACCCCCTTAGGTTACGTATTCTCTTTCTTATCTAAGGTGCCAGATCATACTGGTCTGTCTTTTGTGACACCAGTTTGTTACAAGGGCATTTCTTACTTAATTTGCACTTGTAAGACAGGAGATAAGCAATTTGGGAGTACAGGACATTCTTTTTGTGTGGGCGGGGACTTCCTCTTCTGGGATAGTATGTGTGTGTGCATCAAATTCATCAATGCCAGCTGGGGTGATTTCTTGAGGGTCCCCTCCCCCTCCCGCCCCGCCTCTCTTGTTGACAGTTTGGCCTGTTAGCCTTCTATCTGTACTTTCTGTTTCTCAGGGTCACGATCTGCTAGCACATCTGGGCCTCAATAAGGGCATCAAAGACTGTGCTGTCAGCAGCCGTTTCCATGCCCTGTGTGCTTCTCAGTGGGGGCGGGGGCAGCGAGCAAGCTGGCTTGTAAGGGGGAGACTTTGTCTGGCTACAGATGTGATGGCCAAAACTATAGCTGGGTTAAAAAAAAAAGAACTAAATCAACTTATGAAGGATAGTCCATCAATGACTATTAGCCAAGATGGTCAGAAATGCAACCAAGGTGATTGTAAACCTCTGACTGGCAGGATATGTCTACGTTACCTGGAAGATCTAACCGCTCGGGGACGATCTTCCAGGGT
Organism: Carettochelys insculpta; assembly: GCF_033958435.1. NCBI lineage: Eukaryota > Metazoa > Chordata > Testudines > Carettochelyidae > Carettochelys > Carettochelys insculpta. Next base: position 22,985,711 of record NC_134141.1, on the reverse strand, counting down.
TCAATTTTGCACACATCATAGGGATGCATGACATCAGCCTATCAGGGGTTGGCAGTCGGGCCTTGTGCTCATTGTAATCACAAGGAATAAGGGAGGTCAGTGGGAGAAACTCTCCCATTGACCTTCCTCCGTAAGGATGGTCAGGTAAGTTGAATTCAGAAAAGTCAATTCTAACTACACAATTGCGGTAGCTAGAATTGTGTGTCTGAAATCGACTTATTTTCCTAGTGTAGACCAAGCTGTAGAAGCTGGCAGAGGAAGATAAGGTGCGTTGCTCAATCTGCCCTTTTCTATATACTCCCCCAGTGCAATGATATTAGCTATTGTTGGAGTCAGGATGCCGAGCTAGATGGATATTGGTCTGGCCCAGTATAGCAATTCTTAGACATATGGCATGGAGAATATCTATTCAGTGTATGTTACTGTAATATGCAATATGACACAGTTACCTAGAAGCTATTTTATGTTATATGACTGCTCTACAGTTCAAAACAAACACTGTTCATCCTCCATCGTAAATTTGGAGTTAGCCTATTTATGTCAATAGCTTGTGTTTATGGAAGTAGAATCAGGCCAAATGTGTAAACATTTTAATTTAATCAAACTTCTACATGAGCAAAATAAATAGGCCACAATCCTTTCTGGCAAAATTCAGTTAACTTCAAGAAGAAAACACCACAATTTAAGTGCACAGTGTGCAAAATATGTAGTTCCAAATTCAGGTCTGGTATAAGTGAGTAAAATTCTAGTAGATGTCAAATGAATTCGGCATATTCGTACTGGTTTAGAATTTGGCCTACAGCTCATACACACAAACAAAAACATGATGGCATTGGTTTCACAGTGATGTAATTGTACTGGGCCTGATTGTCCACTGCCTTAGATTAATTTGGTGGTGGTGTAATTTTATTGAAATCAATAAATTTATACTGGTGTAGCAAATTAGTCACATCAACTTAAACGGTGCTATTCCTTATATCAGCATGAAGAGAAGAAAGGCCATGATGTCTACCACTATATTTATGAATAATCAAAGTAATATTTTAAAAGATATTTTACATTAAAACTGGCAGATATACCTGGCATTGGTAACATCCTTAATTCATTTAAGCTTTATTTTAAAAATAGAAAGGAAAATCTACATGCTTTATTTAAATGATTGTATTGTTCAAAAATAGACCATTACTTTTATGAAGTTCATTTTTATTTTAGATTTCTTTTAAAAGGGTCAGTTAAGAATTGTCCATTTAATTTTTTATTTTTTGAAACAAGTGGAATTGTATAAAATGTGCTTTTTTTTGTCCCTATAAACTCTTATCATTCACTTTATTTAACAGAAATGGGGTATTGTCAATTTGGTTTCCAATAACATTTTCTTCTACTTTCAAACGTTAAGCACTGGTTTATCTGTGCCAAAACAGAGCACTACTCCAAATTTCTCAATTTTATCTCTTTTCTATGACGTTTATCAAGGAAAAAATCCTATTCCATGTTATTCCCATTTTTCTAGCTTATCTTGGTTCAGTCTTTTTTCAGCTCTCACTCAGCTATGTCATTTTTGAAGTCTGTCCTTGATTTGGCAATTCTTTTTCTTCTGTATGATTTCTGAGGAGCAATCTAATTCCAGGCATGTCCCATTTTCCTGGCAAAACCAAGCTTTTATGTTGCTTTAAGTTATAAGAGGAAACTATATACCAAATCTGGTGGCCCTCATCCTTAACGTGTCGGAAGAACTCTTGATCAAACACACAAACTCTCTAAAACATATAATAGATAGCACAGAGACCTTCTAATATACCTGATTTGAGATGAAAGTTTGGTATAAAATTCTTAGTGATCCATTAATTTGTGATCTTATTCTGAAGGTAACGCATCTAGCACAGTTATTTTGTATTCATTGCTCAGTTTGGTACCCTACACTGGAGCAGATGCTTACAGAAATCATCTTTAGAAGGCTGAAGCATGATGAATCTCCTGCCATTTATAACATGGGAAAGAAAGTGAGAGACACATATTGACCCTGTGATAGATTCTGATCTCAGTTATGCTGGGTTTACTCATTGACTCTTCAAGGTGCCTGTTAGACACACCAGTGTAACTCAGATGAGAATCCTTTATTTTGTTCTGTTGATCTGCTTTTGTGTGTAGATGCACTCTGTCAACACAGATATTACCGTCGACAGATGCTTTTAGTGTAGACGTGGCTGAAGTGTGAAAGGAATTTCCTGGTAAAAGAAAAACCTGTAAAGTATGTTCCTTTTTTCTCCTGTTCAACAGCCATTTCAAATCATAAATTGAGTGTTTTCAAATCAGAACTTGAGGGTTTGAGTGTGGGTGTTTTCAAACTTAAGATCTGGTCAAAAATGCTGTAGTTAATGCATTCTGAAGATCCCAAATAAATGACTGATGGAAACTTGCATATTGCATTTACTAGTATTCTTGTCATGAATTTATCTGCTGCATTGAACAGACGATCCAGACAGCTTTACCTCTGAATTGGTATCAAAATAGAAAAAAATGTTGGGCATATTAGTGAGGTGCTAGGTTTCACTTATAGGGTAGTATTTAAATAACCCACATAGGCTACCTCTACACTAGCATTCCCCTTTCAAAAGAGACATGCAAATCAAGGAAATTGAAAATACAGATGAGACACAGATTTACATATCTGGCATCTCATTTGCATATTCTTCTTCAAAAAGAAGAAAAGCAGTATAGATGTGGCTCTTTCGAAAGTAAACCCCATCTTTGAAAGAACTCTTCTTCCTATTTTTTTTTAGGAAGAAGGGTTCTTTCGAAGATGGCAATTACTTTCAAAAGAGATGAATTTACACTGCTTTTGTTCCTTCGAAAGAAGCACTTCTGAAAGAATAACATGTAAATGAGGTGCCAGATATGTAAATCCATACCTCATTTGCATTTTTGATTTGCTTCATTTGAATGCCTCTTTCAAAAGAGGAATGCTAGTGTAGACGTAGCCATAGCAATGTTTAAACTTGCAACAATGGACTACCAATAGTGGCTTTTAAAATATGAATTGTCCTGCATAATGTTAGATACACAGTATTGTACGGTGTGTCTCTGTCTTTCTTACAAGAAATTAGAATAAACACTTCTAATATGATAAAAAGTAAGCAAGAACTTTGCCACTGTTACAGTTAACTTTAAATAAAGGTACAAGGACCGCTTTCAATTCTCTTTTAGTTAAAACATGCAATGATTTTATGGCATGCATGATGATTGATTTTGCTTAATTAACATTATGCATTTAGGAAATTAGCATTGCATTTGAGCCTTAGTATATAGTAAATCAATGGGAGTTTGGACATTGATTTCATTTGATACAGACGCCAACCTGACAGGTGCAATTCAGTTCTGGCATATATATGCAAAACTCCCATCAACTTCACTGTGAGAAAATGGCCACATTATGTCCTCAGATTATATATTCATTTCTTCTGAAAATAATTTTTGGTCAGGATAATATCTACTGTGAATAAAATTATATAAACCCACAATCACAACTGGCTAAAGTGTAAACAGTATAGAAATGGTAAAATTTAGTTAAACTTCAAATATTCAGTTTCCTCATTTCGCTCACTTAAAGGCGCAGAAAAAGAAAGAAACCCACAATAAAAAAGTCTTCATCTGCTCTATGATGAAATTTTTAAAGTGTGAATATCTGGCCATATGTTCCTATGGTTTGCATGCCGAAAAGCACATAGCAATTTGCTCCAAAACCTGTCTTCTGCTTTTATGCATAATCTATAGCCTCCTACTTGGTATGGTTGGTATATTTCAACACAAAAATAGTCTTGCATAGAAAATTTCTGAGAGAACAGCAATATAAAAAGGTTGTGTGGCTTGAAGAAAGGAGGAAAGAGGCAGGTCAAAGCCAGAGTGTTAAATGTCCTACTTGGGAATACAAAGATGAAGTTCTGGTCCTAACAAAGCCGATGGGAGTTCTGCCATTGATGTGAACCTTTTCTTTCCTATCCTTTATACGTGAATTCATGCCATGGTTCACTTTACTATCTGAGCACCTTCCAGCAGTTCATTAGGCAACATAACATTTTTTTATCAGTTTGGTCTCTCATTCTCTCCCTAGGGGGAGAAATAAGGGGAGCATTTGTTTTGGAATTAGTTTTTCTTTACACATGCACAAGTTGTATGTCTATGTTAGAGAAAGCAAGGGATTTGTGTTGTGATGGTCATCAGTTCCTACGAGAGTTCATTACACCATCTCAGACCAGCCCTTGAGAAAGCTCATTCACCAGCAAAGATGAGCTTTACTCTTCCCATAGAAAGCCCTGTTGTTCTAGAGGAGAAAAGCTGTTGACCACAGTCTGTCACTGCTCTTTAGTTATCTTTTAGATATCCTGGGCCCAGGTCATTTTGCTCCTTGGGGATAAGGACCAAGACCTTGAACTTGATTCAGTATTCTCTGGGAGACCACTGTAAAGAGAGGAAAACAGGTTTAAGAAAAACAAAATGATCTTACTGGGTCAGATCAAGGGTCCGTGCAATCCAGTATCTAGTCTCTGACAATGCTAAAGGCTTTTGGAAGTTGGAGGTTTAAGAAGGTTGGAGGTTTATGGATTTGCATCCCTGACCAACAGCCATTGATGGTGCTATCCTCCATGAACCTTAAAAAGAAATTTTGAACTTGACTATACTCTTGGGCTATGTCTACACGTGAAGCCTACTGCGAAGCAGCTTATTTCGATGTAGCGATGTAGCGACATCGAAATAGCCTTTTTCGATGAATAACGTCTACACGTCCTCCAGGGCTGGCAATGTCGATGTTCGACTTCGACGTTGCGCAGCACCACATCGAAATAGGCGCAGCGAGGGAACGTCTACATGCCAAAGTAGCACATATCGAAATAAGGGTGCCAGGCACAGCTGCAGACAGGGTCACAGGGTGGACTCAACAGCAAGCCGCTCCCTTAAAGGGCCCCTCCCAGACACACTTGCACTAAACAACACAAGAGCCACAGAGCCGACAACTGGTTGCAGACCCTGTGCATGCAGCATGGATCCCCAGCTGCGGCAGCAGCAGCCAGAAGCCCTGGGCTAAGGGCTGCTGCACACGACGACCATAGAGCCCCGCAGGGGCTGGAGAGAAAGCGTCTCTCAACCCCTCAGCTGATGGCTGGCATGGGGGACCCCGCAATTTCGATGTTGCGGGACGCGCAACGACTACACGGTCCCTACTTCGACGTTGAATGTCGAAGTAGGGCGCTATTCCTATCCCCTCATGGAGTTAGCGGCTTCGACGTCTCGCCACCTAATGTTGATGTTAACTTCGAAATAGCGCCCGACATGTGTAGCCGTGACAGGCGCTATTTCGAAGTTAGTGCCGCTACTTCGAAGTAGCGTGTACGTGTAGACACGGCTTTGGACTTTACAACATCCCCTGGCAATGACTTCCACAAGTTGATTGTGCACAGTGCAAAGTAGTTATTTGCGTTTGTTTTAAACCTCCCGGTATTAAAGTCATTGAGTGACCTCTGGTTCTTTTGTTATATGAAGGAGTAAATAGGCGTTTACTTAGGCTGAATCTATACTTACTCGGCATTCAACATAATACAATCAATCCCTCAAAGTTCAATTTTGCTGCGTCTGTGAAGACATAATAAAATTGATCTCTCTGGACTTGGCCATCAACCCTGGTACTCCACACTGTTGCATGGAATAAGGAATATCAGTGCAAGCCTAAAGAGGCCCAATCCATAAAGGGGCAGGAGGTCGATCCTGATATGTTAATTCTAGCTAGTCTAATGGCATAACTAGAATTGCATATGTGGGATCGATTTGCTGTCCTTGTGTAGACCAAGCCCTATTCACTTACTCCATATCGCGCATGATTTTATAGTATTCCGTCATATTCCCACTTAGGCTGCATCTACACTATGAGATAAATTCAAATTTCTTTATATCCATTTCCTAATTTTGGAATTTTTAAGTTCGATTTTGACCATCTTCACTTCACACCTTGCTCTCCACAAAGTCGAGTCATTGCTGCCACGCACACATTGGCTAACACTGACTGTTGCAGTAGTGTATTGTGGGAAGCTATCCTAAAGTTCCCTCATCCGCATCGAATTCTAGGTATGCTCTCTGGTCTTCACACCATCTTCCCCAATTACATTTTCATCATTCCCCTCCTAATCCCTGAAAATATGTTGATCCTTGGAAATAAGGCAGAAGACACTCAAAATTAGAAGAAAGAATTTTTGGTTTCACCACACATTACATTGCCAACATGGGTGCAGTGGCTGTATTCTCAACTGGCCATCCATTCCGCCTCCCATCATTGCTGAAATGTGATCCCTGAAAATAATGCAGGGGCCCAGAATGTTAGATTGAGAAGAATGTAGGAGAAAAGAATTTTTGGTTTGCCCCTGCGCTGTATTGCCAAAATGGGTGCAACAACTGTATTCTCAACTGGCCATCCATCCTACCACCCATCATTGCCAAAATATGATCCCTGAAAATAATGCAGGGGAAAGAATGTAGGAAAAAAGAAATAATTTTTGGTTTCCCCATACACTATTGTTCATGGAAAGGGTTTTAGGCTTTCCAATGTACCATAAGGCTTCCATGCAACAACTGTGTTCTCAACTGGCCATCCACTGAGCATTGAGAAGAATGTAGAAAGAAAGAAAGAAAGAAAAAATTAATTAATTAATTAATTAATTGATTGAGTGAGTGAGTTATTGATTAATAGATTGATTAATTACTTTTTGGTTTCCCCCTACATTATATTGCCAACACGGGTACAGCAACTGTATTCTCAACCGGCCATCCATCCCACTTCCCATCATTGCAGAAAAAAAGAGTTGTTGGTTTTCCGCCAGCAGCCACAAACCCAGGTATGGTCCAAGGCAGGAGGGTGTGTCACTGGATGACCAGTTGAGCTGATCCTTCCCCACAGCAGTAGCAAGCCTCTTAGCTACTGGGGGGGACACTTTTTCCCAGCGGCAGCAGCAAGCAGATACGGGCAAAGGGGGAGAGGATCAGTGGATGACCAGTTGAGTTGTTCCTTCCCTATGGTGGCACCAAAGCCCCTAATATCTTAATTGCTGGGGGAGACTTCCCCATGGTGTCAGCAAAGCCCTCTCTTTCCTACTCAACTAGCAGCATTGCCAGGACCGAATTGCAGGCACATCCTTTTATTGGGTTGGGTTGGGGGCTGCCCACATGATGTGCCTGAGCACAGGAAAGATCCAGACTTGTGGCACCTGTGGGGGAGGGAAGAGGGTTTACACACAAATGTAAACCACTGAGAAGAAGTTTCTTGGTCTGTTATGCAAGCACAACCCCCAGCACAGCCTTGTTGGTCTGGCAGGGCAGGGGCTGGCACCAGCACCAGGCAGTGCAGAAAAAAATAGCAAGTGTACAGACAGAGTTGTAAACTGTCTGCAGGGGCTATTTGAATGCATAGATGCACTCACAGTGCTGACAGCATAGAAAGAAAGAACCCATTTCTCAGGCTGTCATTAACTTAACATGAGCCCACAGCTAAAGGCTTGCTGTTCCTGCTTGGAAATTCAGGCTCTTCCTGTTCCTGGAGAGCAGTGGCCAGAGCAGAGCACTGAGAGGGGCATCATGGGTTACATACAGGGACACCTCGGGAGGCTAAAAATTTGATTTTGCGATGTGGCGCTTCCACATTTGCATTGAATTGAACTTCTGAATTCAAGCTTGACACTATACCTGTCAGGTAATTGTGATTTTGTAATCTTGAGATTAGTGCACCCAAAATTGAGCTAATGGTCTCTACAGTGAAGACAGTCACATGATAAAATCAAACTAACTGAATTAAAGTCGAATTTATCTCATAGTAGTTGTCTCTTTTCTAATATGAACAGTCTTAGTCTTTTTAATGTCTCCTTCTTTGGAAACTGTTCCATCTCCTGATTATTTTTACTAACTTCTGTGTACCTGAGCCAATTTTAATATATCTTATTGAGATGGGGTGACCAAAAATGTATACAGTTTGGGATCTTTTTACTGCCAGTATACAGAGAGGGGATGATTTTGGAGAATTATCCACAATTACTCCAAGATCTTGTTTGAGTAGCAACAGCTGATTGAGACCCACCTCCCATAGTTTTGTATGCTGGGATTTTTTTTTTCAAATGCACATTACTTTGTATGTATCAACATGGAGTTTCATCTGCCATTTTGTTGCCCAGTCACCCAGTTCAGTGAGATCCCTTTGTAACTCTTTGTAGGCAGCATTGTACTTAATTATCTTGAATAATTTTGTTTTCTCTGTAAATTTCCCCCCATTTTAACTCTTTTTTCCAGATCATTTTAGAATGAAACAGCAACATTTCCAGTACAGATCCTTGTGGGATTTGACTATTTACACCTCTCCATAGGGAAAACTGACCATATATTCTTACCAGTTGTTGATCCAGGAAAGGACTTTTCCTCTTATCCCATGACTGCTTAATTTGCTTAAGAAAGTTTTTCAAAGGCTTTTGAAAATTCCAAGTACAATATATAAACTATATTTAATTCCCTCAAAGAATTGTAATAGATTGATGAAGCATGATTTCCCTTTACAAAAGCTATATTGACTCTTCCAAAATATATCGTGTTTATTTGTCTCATAAATTTTGTTCTTTACTATAGTTTTAATCAATGTTCCCGGTATTGAAGTTAGGCTTACCCTATAATTGCCAGGGTCACCTCCAGAGCTTTTATTTTTTTTAAAAAAAGGTGCTATATTACCTATCCTCCATTATGCTACTGAGTCTGTTCAAATAGAGGGGACACTATGTTTTGACGTACGTCAGGTATCTCAACTCTGAATGTGAATGAAGTACACACTATTTTTTCCTGAATGAATATGATGAATTATGTTTTATGATTAGTTGATTTACTTGTGTTTATTTACATTGTAAGAACATCTACAGTGAAAACATCTGGGATTTCACAATGTTTATGAACAAATCGCAACAAAAAAGAGGTGAAATGTACTAGAAATTCTACACCTGGCTCTATTAAGATGTCTTCTTTTATGGATCCAGCTGTAAAATGATGTTCTGAAGACCCAGTCCCACTGGAAGTCTTATAGTTAACTATGCTAGGAATTGGTTCATTCCCCTGCATAAGCATAGGAGACATTTAAGAGATGAAAATTCTCTATTTTGTAGTTTATGGTGCCACGTAGATTGATCATTTACCTTGATGATAAAGGATTATAGCTCACAGAGTTCTGTTTCCATGTAGTAGACTGAATATAGAGTCTGTTACCTTTAAATCTCAAAACTATATATATACTGCCCATAGGCTATAATTTAACAAGATAAATCTTTATCTGCAGTTGTACTCAACAGCATTAGAAACAGTAACTACTAGGTGAAACAACAACAATGTTTAGCTGTAATCAACTTGTGTCTCAGCATCTCGTTCAATAATGACTAGAGAAGCCTAGATGATGATAAAATAATATTTTACCTACTTTCCATTGCCAATAACTGTGCTTATTTATTCTACAGTAGAACAACAGACACCAAAGTTAGAAAATAACTGGTCAAACATACAATTAATTGGAGCTGAAAGTACACAGTCAGGCAGCAGCCGACATAAATTTAGGTTTCTCTGAATAAATAGAGAATTTATTTCATGTATTTCATAAATACATATATACGTACATAAAACAATCAACTGTGGTACAGTCCTGTGTTAAATGTAAATTACAATAAAAATAAAAGGAACATTTTTTAGAAGTTGACAAAATATGGATATTGTTTCCATATTTGTTTCATTTAATTTACCATGGCTAAAAGCATCCCCTTTCTTCTCCATCATGAAGTTTCAAAGCTGTATTAAGCCAATTTTCAGTTGTAAACTTTTGAAAGAACCACCATAATGTGTTATTCAGAGTTACAAATATTTCAGTATCAAAACAACAAGCAGTCAAGTAGCACTTTAAAGACTAGCAAAATAGTTTATTAGGTGAGCTTTTGTGGGACAGACCCACTTCTTCAGACCATAGACAGACCAGAACAGACTCAATATTTAGGACACAGAGAACCAAAAACAGTAAGCAAGGAGGACAAATCAGAAAAAGATAATCAAGGTGAGCAAATCAGAGAGTGGAGGGGTGGGGGGAAGGTCAAGAATTAGATTGAGCCAAGGATGCAGACGAGCCCCTATAGTGACTCAGAAAGTTCCCATCACGATTTAAACCATGTGTTAATGTGCCAAATTTGAATGTAAAAGTCAGCTCGTCCACTTCTCTTTCTAAAACGGTGCAATAATTTCTCTTCAGTAACACACATACCTTGAGGTCATTGACAGAATGCCCCATTCCATTAAAATGTTGACTAACTGGTTTGTGGATCTGGAGTGTTTACTTCTAACTCCCTTAGACAAAGGGTCAACGAGCACAAAACAGACATCAAAACACTCCAGGTGCTATTCCTGATTGGGAACAGGGATAACACTACTGACTGAACAGCTGAGTTTTGTCGACAACCTCTCAACACCGTGCTTTAGCCATGTAGATGCTTGGCAAGTTTTGTCAACAAAAGGGCTGTTCTGTCAATAGAAGCTGCCCATATAGATGTGACCAGTGTGGTAGTTCAGGTGTACCTGAATCCACAGTCAGATTTTTTCCCAGATCACGGGAGTCATCACCTGACAGACAAAAGATGACTCTGGGGATCGTCCTTTTCACACTTCACCTACTAAATGAAACAGAAGGGAAGACTTGTTCCAGCATTCCCCCAGACACTCCCTAACATGTTTTTGGGCTGTCCCATGAAATTTGTTTCCCCGTCACCATTCTCCAGATGCTGGGATTGGTGATACTCTCAGTAGGGTCTTCATTGGATCCAAGTTGAGATCTTCAATACCTCTACATGAGAGGGTCAAATTACAATGCCTCAGGGCCACTTTGGAGACAAGAACCTCTTGTCCAAAATAGGCTCCCTGATGTACTGTGTAAACTGGCAACAGGTTTGATTACAGAAGATTAGACACTAGCAACACCTACCTTCAGCATCCACTAATATTACAGATTTGGATCATGCCTGAGATCTTTTCCTCTTCCTCCTGAAACAAAGTTAAAACAGATATCTTCACATTGAAGGGATGGACTGTTTAGTAATAAGATGGAGGAAATTTATTAAAAGTGAAGGATATGAGATCCACAGCAAGATCTTTGAACTTCTTTCAAGTTTCTAGAAAAAGGTTGGACTTTTCAGGTGCCATAGATAAATTCATCCTTCATCCTCAACATCTTTTTAGTCAGTACCAACAGTCCTTGCAACCTTAATAGCAAAGAAGACCACTAGAGCTGGAAATAAAAGCAAAGCATTTTTCAGCTTCTCTCCCAAATCACAGGCCTAATTATGAGATGAGAATCAAGAGCTTCAGACCAATCTGCAATGAATTTACAGATTGTTTCCAAAAGATGGGGAGGTTTTTCATTTAATGGACAATGAAATTCCATCACTTCAGACAAGTGGACTCTGGAGATAAAAACAGAAGGTTGTGCCATCCAGTTTAAAGCTCTTCCACTACACAACACCCTTCCCTATTGAGGAACCACATTCACAAGACCATGCTAAAATCAGAAATCCAGTCTGGTTCTGGATGGAGCAATAGATTAGGTTTGAAGTGGATTCAAGATTCATCAAGGCTTTTATTTCAGACATTTTCTGATACTGATGACAGACAGGCTACATCTACATGACACCCTAAACTTGAAATAAGATACTTATTAGAGTATTAGTATTGTTATTCAGAGTTTATAGATGACACAGTTGACACAACTGATGAATGTTTTAAAGAGGTTATTATTCAACCACTATCTCCATTATTGGCAGTCACCTTAGATCTTTACCTGAGCAAGTGGGGAGCATATTTCAACAACCCACATGTTCAAGGTCATTGACATTTTTGAGAAATGTCACTGCATAGTGACAAGGTAAGGCTGGGAGGAGGTAAGAACAAGAGGGAAACACAGGGCAGGAAAACAAGCAGAGTGTGAGCAGCTGGGAAAGAAGATGCCCTGGGTCAACTGGGGCCAGCTGGTCCCACTTAAGCCTGCTTTTAAAAGAACCCTTGCCCAGTAGGCAGGGGAGAGAGCTGGAGGAGAGGAGAGGAGCAAAGCGAAGCGAGTTTTCTAGAGGCACCAAAAGGAGGAGAGGAGTGCTCAGCCACAAGGGGCTAAAGCCCCTGCCCAGGAGGCCTGAGATTTGGAGTAAAGCCAAGCAGGCTGAACCCGCAGGAGGAGCCAAACCAGGAGGGGGAACAGGCTGCTGCTGCTGCAACTGCCACTACCTGGAGGAGGTGGCGGGGAGGAATGTCTGGAGAAGTGGCCCAGGGAAGAGATGTGGGTTCATAATGAGGGGATCCCTCCCCCCACCACCAGCAGCCACACAGGGTCCCTGGGCCAGAAACCAGAACGAGTGGGTGGGGGCCTGGGTTCCCCCCAGACCACCATCTCTACCCCTTCCCCCTGCTCAAGAAGGGCAATGGTGTCCAGGCCGTGGGAGAGTGGACTAAATAGAGGCCCGGAGCCCAGGAGCCTGGCCAGCTTTGCCACAGCATGTAAACATCCAAAGTTAAGAGCAATTTTTCTACCTCTCAAATGTTTTTGACCTCTTATTGTGAACAAAGTAGTGCAGGTGTTCATAGACAACAGAACACCCGTTTAATTTCTAAGCAATAAGAATTCACTCAGCTCTACAAAGAAATGATCAAATTATGGGATTGGTGTATCCACTACAACATCTACCCAATTACACTGCACTAGCATGCAAGGGCATAGCAGATCAGATCAGATCAGATATCTCATGTAATTCCATAAATGATTTCTAAATGACTTACTAATTCAAGATACTTACAGTAGACTTCTGGGCATAGATGTCGTCACCACTGGACAGAAAACGAAATGTGCCCATTTCTGCTGAAGAGTGAGCAGAGACACAATCTATCCATATTGGACACTTTGGTTCTAAATTGAAATATTTGAAAGGCTTGCTACATGCTCTTCCCTTCCCCACTCCCCCATTTCCTCTTATACAAAGGTAATTTAAAAAGAGGAGAAGACACAATGCCACCAGAATAATTCCAAATGCTCCAGCATGAGCAAGATAACAATGGTATGTTGGATCTTCATCTTTTCAAAACAGTGTACAAATTTCTTCCAGTAACACCATACATACTGCAGCAGGATGGGAGACTATACAGTAAATTCTCTTTTAACTGGTATTCTATCAACCGTTACTCTCAAATGGCCAGCCAGGTGCTATCCCAGTGCCTAGGTTTCTTCTTCTGGGCGGCTGTGCTGCTTGCAGTCAGTGAAGGGATCCCTTCCCACACTGACCCATTAATGTCACTTCCCCTTTTCAAGAAGGGTCTGGTGCTGGGATGCGGGTGAGGAGCCAAGACAAAGCTGCTTCATCTCACTCGTTTCAGGAATAAGGGTTCTTTCAAAAACGGGTTATTTTTCCAAAGCAACCCTGTCCACATGGCTGTTTTTGCTTTCAGAAAAGCCTTTTCCAGAAACACAATCACTCAAGATTATGCAAATGAAGCATGAGATTTGTAAATCAGAGTTTCATTTGCATTTTTGCTCTCCCTCATTTTCATTCCTCCTCTGAAAGGGGAACGTAGTGCAGACGCAGCCTTTGAGTCCATGGTGGATTATTATTATTGTTTCTTTAGCTACTAAGACAGCTTTTTATAACAGCCATTGCATTAGCTGGGCTAGTGAGTGAGCTACATGCCACAATGGCAAACACATCCCTGCCCCTCCATTCACTGTCTTGCATAGAGATATTTTGCACTTAACGGTCTCTCTAGATTCGTTCCCAAGATGGTGTCTAAATTTCATGGTTATCAAGACGTGAGCTTGCCAGATTTCTTTCCTAGACCTCATGCCCATAACAAGGAATCTCTATTACCTATCTTAAAGGATAAAGGAGCTGTATTACTGTATTAATATATTCAGAAGGTCCTTAATCTTTTTATTTCCTGCACTGGTCATGCTGGTTCTTCAAAGTCCCCTCCTCTTTGCAGGTTTGTAAGATCCTGACTTTGAGAAAGCAACGGAAGGAACTGAAGTGGCAGAGAGAGCTGCATCCCCTTTTATCACTGCACTGTCAAAATGTTGAGGAATGCTGAGGAAAAGGAGTTGAGGAGATTGTGTTTTGTGGTTGGCTTATCTTCAGACAAAGCCCTAAAAGTTTGTTTTCCAATATGTTTATAGCCATTTGTAAGTAACTTCTTCAAGAAAAAGACCATATTAATTGCATTTGTTATTTGTTTACTCCCACCACTATTGTTTTAGAAAATATCCTTCATTTTAGGGTCATCTGCTAAAACTTGCTATGAATTGGTATGTGCATTCTGCACTGATAAACTGAAAATATTTTTAGAAGAGGGAGACAACATTGTGATAACTGTTAGAAATAGCCCATCCACCGATGTACTCAGGTGTCCTCAGTTAAAACATCTTCCTTGAGATTTTTCTGTGTTCAGCCCTCTGGGAATTCCTAGAGCTCTTGCTCTCCTGAAGGCAAGAATATTCTGCCTGTATTGGAGGGGAAGATGTTGATTTCTGAGCTGTCATTTTTCCTATAAAAGAGACCAAATAGCCAATAGCCTGGCTTGTTGGTTATTTATGCAATTTAACTCTTTCAGGATGGACACAAACAAATGAAAAATAGCCATCCCCTGTAAGACAAGTTCAGCTCCTTAAGAGTAAACAAACATTTCACTAAAATGATCTAGCTAAGGACGGGCAGACATATCTGAACTGAGCTGTCAACTTGTATTAGTCACACCTATAAATCCTGCCACATTATAATGCTCTGCTCCTAGTAACCCAGAGTGCTTGTGGCGGGGTAGGGGGGAGAATTCTTCAGGTTTCTTTTTCTCTATCTATGCTTATTTGCTTTGAAATTCCCCATGTCTGCCTGTGGATAGCTATAGAGACTCCCACACAAATTTCCACTCATTTTGTATCCACATACCCATACACTGCATAGAAAGAATAAAATGAAGTTCATACTGACCTATAATTTCCCTTCATAGTGCATGATGTGTAATGGATTACAGGCTATTTATAAAGAAGCAAATTAATCCTTGAAATCACAAACCAATAGTGGGAAAGCTGAACTTCATGTACAAAGTTGTTTCCCCCTCACCTTTGTCTCAACATTTCGTTTTATCATTAACAGGATGAAAAGGTTTCTTATCACTAATATTGTCATATCATCCTCAGCATGTTAAAGCATAGTAAGCATCAAAAGTCTCAGTTAATCATAATATATTTGACATGGTGGGTTACTTGGTCTTGAAATTCTCTCTCCCCTTGTAGCAGTGAAAATAAATTCAACTCTCACATTTGCTCTGACAGACTGACAACTGATATCACAAGGCCAGAGCTAAGAGTGTTTTATTACTTTTAGTGGGATTTATTTAAAGCAGGCTCACATCTGAAAAGTGGGGTAAAGATTTAACTCAAAATTAAACTCCAGTAAGAGCCTTTTTAATATAAGAGAAAAGGACAGAAAGAAAATAGTACAGTAGAGAAAAAGATAAGGGGTATGTGGAGAAGCTACATTTAACGTGAATGTGGAGATTTTAAAATACACTGACTCATAACGTGTGTTTGTCAGGACATATATGGACAGAAACATTAGAGGCAAACAGAACTTGTAGAGGAAGTGGCAAACTTCAAGAATAATGAATTTCAGGTATTAAAGAGACATTGGTTGGATAACTTTGGTCTAAAATGTAAGTTTTGTTAAGTATCAACTTGACCAAATCTTAGACAACTAAAATGTTTCCTTCAAAATAAATATCCATTGGGAAACAGATTGTTACCACAGAAATACTCCCTTGCATTTTACACTCAAATGTTGCAGCCTTTTCCTAATGAATGAGAATATCCTAGAGATATTTAGAAACAGACTGAAAAAACGAAACAAGCACATTCCTCATTGCACTAGCTGGGACAATATGGAAATAAGCAAATAGTATAAACACTGAAAAAATGAGAGTTTAAAAAATGTTCTTGCTTTTTCTATGCCAAGGTTTTAATCAGAATATGGGTAAGGATACAGTGTTTTGCGGTTGGTGTGTAGTTCACATGTACAGTGGTGCTGGAAGCCAATGAAGCAAACTGTGAACTCTGTATATGATGAAAACCACTTCAAGGTGGAGGTTTAGCAACACCCTCAGGATGTCTAGTTTAAGCACCTATGCCCATGTGTGAACTCCATGTTGCACAGAGCCTTAAAAGTGAGATGCCTTAGTTTTCTGTTGGATACTCTTGCACATTTCCAATAACTTTATCAGGATGCAGAAAATATCTGCAATTTTTGTTCGCACTGCTGCTGGAGCCTATACAGAAGAAGCAAACACACAGGCCAGAAAGCATCCTTGCTCAAGCACAGAGCCCAGCTCTGAAATTGAGTGGGGATGATTTGCACCTTTCTTATGTTCAAGCTAATTCTTAGTTACATGAATTGAAAGCAGGATGATTACAGCACTGCCAGACACTGTCCTTATAGCCTCATCCCACAGTCTGACTGGGCCAATATATGTAACTGTGGTGTTTTAGATGAATTTGTCAGAGACCAGCATGTTGGTGAAGCCTCACCCAACTATGCCTTTCTTCTACCTATAAGGTAGCCCAGGGGTAGGTACGCACCTCAACATCAGGTTTCAGTGGGGTGTGGGGGGAACACTGGGAAATTTGATCTCTTTTGAGGAGATCATCAGTATTTACCTGTACCACATGTGTATGTTCAGACACAGAAGATTGTATAGCTGCCTACCAGTCCATCTGTACATGCAGATACTAGATCTGCCTGCATGTAGATAATGAGAACATTCATATATGGTTAGGAATAACTCAAAAGTTATTCCAGTTATTTCACCATCAGACACGCATGTGCTCATCTTCAATGCATGTTTTCAGAACTCACTGTTCAAGATCCACAGTACAATGTGGTTCAAAAATTAAGGCACATGTAAAACTATAGTGTTTGTATCTTACTGTTAAATATCAGGTATGTCATATTAAAATCTCCTTGCTTTGAGGCAATAGACTCAATAGAAAAAATGTGGTAAACAAGAATTTTAAGAAAATTTAAGTATGTAAAACTGATTAGCATGAACTGTCCTGATCATTTGCAAAGAATGTAGAAGCTTTAGCAGTGGCTGGGTTAGAAATGTTGATGTTGGATGAAATGTTGATGCAGCAGTTTTCTCTAGAAACTTAAGTTTCTGTTAATTTACCCAGATGTATGAGCATTTAGCCCAGTCTCAACTAAATGGTTTTCATGACTCAAGTGTCAGTATTTTGATTTTGTACTAAAGGTTATAGAATCAAGTCTTGCATCATGGCATATTCAACAGGCTAAAGTTGAAATACATAGCACAATGAAAAGTAATTTCCTTAGATGAGTAGGTGACCATAAAGAGCTTATGTTGTCTCTTTGAAAAAAGCTTAAAGATGCAGTGGAGCTTCCTTTAAGAAAAAGCAGAAAGTAGTTGACATTCTAGCTATATTCCAGTAAAAACAGGTTCTTCTGACATGTTTCAGTTACTACTGAATGTAGTCACTGTCCCCATTTTGGGTTTAGCATTACTAAAACATGACTGGATTATATTGGTGGGATGGGATGTTCACTGATGAAGAGATTAATGTAGCCTAGAAGGGCCAATTAGCCACATAAGCAGCAGCTGGAGGGGAGCCAAAGCTCAATATTGCTTAATTAGAGATGAAGTTCACCTGGACAGGGATAGGTGGAGGGCCTATAAAGTTGATAATTGAAGGGTGCTATAGGTAGAAGCTGTCTACAGTTTATTCTTGGTGTGGGGAGGAAGTTTTCATTATTATTATTATTATTATTGTTATTATTATTATTATTATTTATTATTAACAGAGCCTGGTGAGAAACCAAGACAGGAAGTAAGTAGCTGTGGCGGAAACTTAGGTAGGTGATAAACCTAGAAGTGCTAGGGAGCAGCAGGAAGACGTAATACAGATTTCAGGGAAGAAACAACCAGTGCTGTGGATAAGTACACTGTTGGGCTATGTCTACATGAAAAGCCTCTGTCAACAGATGTCACTGTTGGAAAGGATTTCCCAGCAAAATTTCTGTTGACAGATTATGTCTACACATAAAAGCAGATCTAAAGAGTGAGCCACCCTGTTGACAGAGAGCAGCCAGCTTGCCTGGCCCTCTCTCAACAGAATGGCTGACTGGAAGTTCAGCAAACAGGGCTGCCCGGTGAATCGGAAAACCTGTCTGTCAACAAATGTGCCCCAGAGCATCTAAACATCTGTTTTGTCAACAGAACACTGTCAAGAGAGGTGTTATACCTGAATGGGGAGAAGGATAATGCTGTTGGCAGATGTGCCGGGTTTTGTTGACAAACTGTCGACAAAGTGTATTTTGTGTGTAGCTGCTTCGCTGTTTTCCGCAACAAAAGCCCAGTTTTGCTGGGAAAACCCTCTTGTGTAGATGTAGCCTTGAAAAGGATATGGTCCTTGGGCTTGACCCTGAAGTAGAGAATGGGCATGGGATTCACTATCTGCTTCTAGGCAAGTGGTATAGTCTGTGGCTGGGGAATAGAAGGCTGCTTGGAATGGCAGAGGGATAGTTTGTCCTGAGAACCTTTAACAGACCCCAGAAGGTGCTGTTATCATGACTTGGCCAGAAGGTGAAGTCACAGAGAAGATGACAACTCAGTGTGATGAAGAGTGAGAGTAAGCGTATGGGCTGAGCAGCCCCAGCAGAGGGTACCTGAACAGTGGTGAGCCATGAACAGTTATGCTGACTGTGAGTAGTGAAGCTTGTTGCAGTAAGGCATGAAATCCATTACAACATATACAAAGTAACTTCTTCTCCCAATGTAATGTGATTTAGGATAGAGCAGATAATCATCTGCAAGTCAGCTTAGCACAATTGAATTCATTTCTTAAGCTATCAAACCTAACAGTATGTGTGATGCTTTAAATGTGTGTTTTTTCAGTACAGAAATATTTTAATTTGAAAAGTATTTGCTGGAACTATTAGTAGGAAAATTAACAGCAAGCAAGTCTACACTGAGAAAATAATAGCACCATAAGTGCCTACTAAATACTGTACTTTAGAAGACAACAGCTTTTTCCTGTGAGAGACTGACAAATCACCAGATACTAATAAAATAAAAAACCCTCCTATTTGCCGCTATAAGAAATGGCTTGACAGCATTTTACCAAACTTTGTCTCTTGAGCGTTAGCTGCTGAAATACATGTTTATAATGGAAACCCAAATTGATGCATTATGAATGCAATGCTCCAATGCTGTATGTACTTTGCAGAATAATTATTGAATCATTCAGTTAGCAGCAGATTCCAGAGTCAGGGTTGCAAAACAGTTTCAATAAGCCTCTGTTTGCAAATATGTCCATAACATTCTAAACAATAAGCTATTTGGACTGAAATGTCTTATGCTTAGTGACTGGCTATGAGTATTTATTTTTAAGCTCAAGCAAGATCCCATGAGCTGCTTTTCAGTTAGAGGATGGGAAAATATCCTCAGACAGTAGAAACATCACAAAAAATGGCTGCTACTTAAAGTTACAAAACTTCCACCAAATTGGAAACTATAAAGCAAGAGTACTAGAAACATTCTCAGTTACAGAAGGTGTCTTGTTTGCTCTGTAGCAGCTGCGCCAGTGTGGTCAGGATTGTGGAGCTAGGCAAATACATTGCCCTTTTCCACAGCTAGTGCAGATGTTCCAAGGATTAATGTGCAGTGGTTTCCCCCTAGAGATCATACCAGCTGCAATATAAAATAATCTAAGTCTGAATAATAAATTGAAAACTAGGGGTCCTTCAGACACCCATTTGTAGATTTCTCTGCATGCAAAAATGAGCAGATCTTCTGTGTGTTTGGGGGGGGAACATGGTCTTGTAGAGAAAAGGTGTGCTTACGTTTTGAGCTGGAGGTGCGAGTCCCTGCTCATGAAGACGTACTTGTGCTAGCTCAATGAGAATGAGCACACTGAAAACAAAACATGTTACACAGCACTGTAAACTGCAGGGTGCACTAGACACCCTATGTGCAAATGATCTGATGGCTGCAACTTCAGGGTAGCTAGTCCTTTCTGCTACAGCTACATTCTACTTTTAGCATGTAAGCTCTAAGAGCTAGCCTGAATGTGACTCATGAAGCTGAGAATTGCACTGAACTCCGAGGATATGTTTACACTGCAATATAAATTCAATTTTATTAACTTTGACTTTAAAATGCTGGGTTTTATAAATTTGATTGTATTATCCTCACCACCACACAAAGTCAAGTTAGTGCTGCCACACTGAATTGCCAAATATTGACTGTTGCAGCAGTGCATTGTGGGAACCTATCCCACAGTTCCCTCAGGCCCATAGCATTCTGGGTGTTTTCATTGGTGCAGTATGGGAACAGAAGTGCCCAACAAGTGGTTGTGGGTATGTGATGCTGTCTTACACTGCATTGCTCTCGTTCCCCTTCTGTGGAAAGCAAACAGCTGTTTTTTCAGAAGGAATGAAGGAAAAGTAGGGAATCCCAGGCAAAAGGAAACCAAATAGACTGGGCTTCAGAAGGTGTCTGAACTATGTAAACTGGTTGCTCAACTGCTTCCCCCCTGCCCCACTCCCCGGAGAAAGAACGCCTTTAGGTTCAACTTTTGCCTAGTCAGCACCAGGCAGGGGACTGTCATATCTATATGCCAGAAAGGCTCTGTGCCCTAGGATCACTCAGGTGACTGTACCATCTCAACTGGCCCTCCAGCCCTCCCCTCCCCCCACCGCCTTGAAACCAGAAAACTCCTCCCTGAAAAATATTACAGGAAGAGATTACTGCTTGTGATGTCCACATCCCCCCACCTACCCACTAGAGTGCACCCCAGTGATGATAGATGCCACCAGAGCATGCTGTTTCTGAGCCAGTCTGCCCAGACTGAAGTACAGAAGGATAATAGCAAAGTTGAGGAAAGAGTAGGACAGTAAAGTTGAGGAAAGTGCAAACCGAAACAACCAAAGCCAACTCCGTCAGGCAGGGGAAAAGCCTGCAGCTCCCAGTACTCATGAATGGGAAGAAGACAAGTTGTGGTGCACTGAGTTAGAAAGGATTTTTGGCTTCCCACTTCACTACACAGAAGTGTCCAACATGGAGCTTGTCTGAAGCTACGTGGGTGAGGTGACTGTGCCATCTCAACTGACCCCCACCCCATGCCCAGCCACACCCTCCCCATTAGAAACCACCCCTGACTGGGCAGAATGGTACAATTTCTACATAATAATCCAAATAGTGCGCCAGGCAGGGGACTGTCATATCACTGGAATCACCCAGGTTACTGTGACCGTGCCATTTCAACTGGCCTCCCAGCCCCCACCCCTTTGATACCACCCTGCCTGGGCAAAATGGTATGACTTCTGCCAGAAACATCCTGCCTGAAAATACTACAGGAACATATTACAACCCCAGCCCCAACCCCCGACCCATAAATTCAATGAGGGATGTCATGGGGGAAATTGGTTGAAGGGCCACGTGACAGGGTCCCTTCAGCAGCTTTCTTTGGTGGGGGGCAACCTCGAATGCCTATGACTGTGGGGGCTGCCACCCCCCACATTCCGTGAGGGATGTCACTCATGGGGAAAATTGGTTGAAGGGCCATTAGACGTTCCCCCTGGCAACAGGCAACCCCTGAAAATCTTTGCCATGGAGGGGAGATGTCCTCCTGGTGACAGGCAGCCCTCAAAAATCTTTGCCATGGAGGGGAGACTTCCCCCTGGGCGACAAGAAGCCCCTGAAAACTTTGCCATGAGGGGATACTCCCCCCCACCGTGACAGCCAGACCTCGAAATCTTTGCCATGGGGCATAGTAACAAAGAGGAAGCCGTGCTAGTCTATACACTATCAAAACAAAAAGCAGTCAAGTAGCACTTTAAAGACTAGCAAAATGGTTTATTAAGTGAGCTTTCGTGGGACAGGCCCACTTCTTCAGACCATAGCCAGACCAGAACAGACTCCATATTTAAGGCACAGAGAACCAAAAACAGTAAGCAAGGAGGACAAATCAGAAAAAGATAATCAAGGTGAGCAAATCAGAGAGTGGAGGGGTGGGGGCGAAGGTCAAAGAATTAGATTGAGCCAAGAATTCAGACAAGCCCCTATAGTGACTCAGAAATTTCCCATCACGAGTTAAATCATGTGTTAATGTGCCGAATTTGAATATAAAAGCCAGCTCAGATGTTTCTCTTTCCAAAACGGTGCGATAATTCCTTTTCTGTGACACACATACCTTTAGGTCATTGACAGAATGTCCCATTCCATTAAAATGTTGACTAACTGGTTTGTGGATCTGGAGCGTTTTGATGTCTGTTTTGTGTCCATTGACCCTTTGTCTAAGGGAGTTAGAAGTCTGTCCAATATACAAAGCATCTGGGCATTGTTGGCACATGATGGCATATATGATGTTAGGAGAGGAGCATGAGAAAGTGCCCGTGATTCTGTGAGTAACCTGGTTAGGTCCAGTGATGGTATTTCCAGAGAAGATATGTGGACAAAGCTGGCAGCGGGCTTTGTTGCAGGGAAAGGTTCCAGGACTGGTGTTCCTGGGGTATAGACTGTGGCTGTTAGTGAGGATCCTCATGAGATTGGTAGGTTGTCTGTAGGAGAGAACAGGCATGTCACCCAGGGCCTTCTGGAGTGTGGCACCTTGATTAAGGATAGGTTGTGGGTCTTTAATAATTTGTTGCAGTGGTCTGAGTTGGGGGCTGTAGGTGATGACCAATGGTGTTCTGTTCTTGGCTTTTTTGGGCCAATCTTGGAGTAGCTGGTCTCTGGGTATTTGTCTGGCCCTGTCGATTTGTTTTTTTACTTCTCCTGGTGGGTAATTCAGGTTTATGAATATTTGGTAAAGTTCTTGTAGTTTTTGGTCTCTGTCAGTTGGATCAGAGCAAATGCGATTGTACCAAAGAGCTTGACTGTAAACAATGGATCTAGTCACGTGTGCAGGATGGAAACTAGAAGGGTGTCGATAAGTATAGCGATCAGTAGGTTTTCGGTACAGTGTGGTACTGATCAGGCCATCCTTGATTAGTACTGTAGTGTCCAGGAAATGTACCTCTTGCATGTTGTAATCGAGGCATAAGTTGATGGTGGGGTGTAGATTGTTAAAGTCTCTGTGGAATTCCTCTACAGCCTCTGTACCATGGGTCCAAATCATAAAGATGTCATCAATGTATCTTAAGTAGACGAGTGGTAACAGGGGACGAGAGCTGAGGAATCGTTGTTCCAGGTCAGCCATAAATATATTAGCATATTGTGGGGCCATGCGGGTGCCCATAGCAGTTCCACTAATCTGGAGGTATAAATTGTCCCCCAAGCGGAAATAATTGTGTGTGAGAACAAAGTTACAGAGGTCAGACACCAGACTGGCTGTGGTGGCATCAGGGATGGTATTCCTGATTGCTTGTAATCCGTCTTTATGTGGAATAATATGCCACATAAATATAATAATATATACAATATAATAATATAATAATAATATTCCACACTGTACCGAAAACCTACTGATCGCTATACTTATCTACACCCTTCTAGTTTCCATCCTGCACACGTGACTAGATCCATTGTTTACAGTCAAGCTCTTAGGTACAATCACATTTGCTCTGATCCAACTGAAAGAGACCAAAAACTACAAGAACTTTACTAAATATTCATAAACCTGAATTACCCACCAGGAGAAGTAAAAAAACAAATGGACAGGGCCAGACGAATACCCAGAGACCATCTACTTCAAGATCGGCACAAAAAAGCCAAGAACAGAACACCACTGGTCATCACCTACAGCCCCCAACTCAGACCACTGCAACAAATTATTAAAGACCTACAACCTATCCTTAATCAAGGTGCCACACTCCAGAAGGCCCTGGGTGACATGCCTGTTCTCTCCTACAGACAACCTCCCAACCTCATGAGGATCCTCACTAACAGCCACAGTCTATACCCCAGGAATACCAGTCCTGGAACCTTTCCCTGCAACAAAGCCCGCTGCCAGCTTTGTCCACATATCTTCTCTGGAAATACCATCACTGGACCTAACCAGGTTACTCACAGAATCACGGGCACTTTCTCATGCTCCTCTACTAACATCATACATGCCATCATGTGCCAACAATGCCCAGATGCTTTGTATATTGGACAGACTTCTAACTCCCTTAGACAAAGGGTCAATGGGCACAAAACAGACATCAAAACACTCCAGATCCACAAACCAGTTAGTCAACATTTTAATGGAATGGGACATTCTGTCAATGACCTAAAGGTATGTGTGTCACAGAAAAGGAATTATCGCACCGTTTTGGAAAGAGAAACATCTGAGCTGGCTTTTATATTCAAATTTGGCACATTAACACATGATTTAACTCGTGATGGGAAATTTCTGAGTCACTATAGGGGCTTGTCTGAATTCTTGGCTCAATCTAATTCTTTGACCTTCGCCCCCACCCCTCCACTCTCTGATTTGCTCACCTTGATTATCTTTTTCTGATTTGTCCTCCTTGCTTACTGTTTTTGGTTCTCTGTGCCTTAAATATGGAGTCTGTTCTGGTCTGGCTATGGTCTGAAGAAGTGGGTCTGTCCCATGAAAGCTCACCTAATAAACCATTTTGCTAGTCTTTAAAGTGCGACTTGACTGCTTTTTGTTTTGCCATGGGGGTTTGACTTCCCCCCAATGACAGGCAGCTCCTGAAAATCTTTCCTGTCTTTGCAGCCTTCACCCTGTGCAAGCCAGGACATGGGTGCTGCCTGGCAGTATGGTGTGCACTGCACCACAGGCCTGTGATTTTATTGGGTCGGGGGCTAGCCATGTGATGTGGTTGGGTGGTGGATAGTCCTCCCAACACACCTGAGTTCATAAGTGTTATCCCCATTTTACAGACAGGTTAAATGATGTACCTTGCAGATTAGTGGCAGAGCCAAGGCTAGACTTCAGTTCCTGTTTCTTAGTCCTTTCTCCACACTCGAGCTGTGCTGCCTCTGGTACCTCTTTGTACCTTTTCTACATGGTCTTTGATATAGCACATCTCAAGTGTGTTTAAACATATGAAAATAAATCAGCTGCTGTAACAATACTGTTTTAATTATGCACTTCACAAAGCATGATGACCCTTTTCATACTATAAAAAGTAATTGCTGTACATAAAAATAGATCTATAAAGTGTTTAAGCATATTTGTTTCAAAGAAAAGTGCAACCTTTATTACATCATTAACTTTTTTCAATATGTTTTACATACAACCATCACAAAGCAGAATAGATGCATCTCAGAGCCCGGTTCCACACATACCCTCTTTTGCTTGTAAAACAAAACACATAATGCTAATTAAGATGAGGCATCTGATGTCTCAGCTTGCTGAGTTGTCAAGGAGTCTTACTATGAGTGTGTGGTGGTGGTGGTTTCTTTTTTCCCCTCCCCATTTACATTCCAACCTGACCAGAACAGCCTTTAAACTAAATCAGTACATTTATAATACGCAACTCTGGGCAATACTGTACCCTTTTCAAGAGGATAATGAGAGTCTCACTCTCTAAACATATTCTCCTGGAAGATTACAAAGAGAAACATTAGAGCTGAAATCAATCCTAGCAGCAAGTACAGTGACGATACCTTGTTTTTGCTAAAAGGCAGAGGCTGCCTTGGACTCCTGAAATCTATACTTTCATTAACAAGCATGACACTGTAGCTTTCAGAGTTCTCTTATACAACAGTGAGTACTTCTGTAAAGGTTTCCATTCCTTTTAGCCACCTATATGCAAATTAGCATGCAGAGTTAGGAGAAACTTTCTTCTGACAAATGCTAATGTATTAATTTTCTGCAAGCAATGTGAATCTCCTGTAATGTAAAATTGGAAAATTCATTGCATGCAATCCTACATTTTTCTGTCCTTTTCTGCCTGTCTTTCAGTTTATACTAGTGTTCTGTTCAGCCAGTGGTGAATGATTTTATCAACCTATTTCCAAACTGTAATGTAAAAGCCACCAGGACCATATACAATCTTATAGGTATTCTACTAAATTAATCCTTTCAGTCTGTATCCTTATATATGGTTCTGTTCCTGCAGCTGTTCCATGTAAGGGGATACAGTTGACTTGAATAGGACTACATGACAGGGCTGTGTATACAGTAAACTCTTTCATACCCAGCAGCCCCAGGATACAAATATTCTGGTTTATATTATGTATACAAATATTCTGGTTTATAGAGAGCGGCTGAAGTGAGGCACAGGTGGAGGTCAGCGACCACTCAGTAACAAAGTTCAGCCTCCTTCCCCGCACTCTCCAGCTCAACCACTGCCCCACGTTGTTGGTGGGGATGGCGTGGAGTCACTTGAAGGTGGCAATGGGGACTGGCTGTGCCAGACACAGGGCGGCAGAGTGGAGGAACCTGCCTGGTGCACACACAGGTAGCTCAGAGGAATGCTGAGAGGGCCAACCCCCAGGGGTGGGGCTTCCATGATCTGTAATTCACAAACCCCAGCCATGACCACTTCTCTGAGCTTCCATTTGGTGCCTGCTGCCCAGAGGTTCAACTGTGAGTTGTCCCAGTTATTTGAGTGTTCCAGTTAGATTAAAAAAGGAGTATTTACTGTACTATAGATCATCTGTCTTCATTTTCTAAATGTGTGAATACTGAATTGAAACTACTCCTAAACTATTAAGAAGTGGGTGTTGTGCTTGGAGCTGACTGGGTGATAGGAGGAAATGGAACATGTACAAACTATTTCATTGAAAGTTTCTCCAATTTAAAACACAAAATCAGTTATTCATGTACTTTTGTCCTAGGCTGAGAAATGGATTTTGTCTCCCTGCCCACTCAGCCACAGTCTGGTTACTGTAGCTTTTGTGAGCGAATTGAAAGTCCCTTTGCCTTTTAAAAAGCACAGCAATACATAGTTCTAATCAGAGCATTTGTTCTAGAAGAAAAGGTGCCAGAACCCAAGTGTGATGATCTTCATAGGTGTTAGGGGTGTTCATTTTTAATGCCCTGGTCCCTGCACTGCTGCGGGACTGGCGGGAGCTCCTGGCCTGGTCCTCACACTTCTGCGGGGTGGCATTGACTCCTGCCCAGTCCCCTTGCTGCTGCAGGGCAGTGGAGGCTCCTGCTCCCATCCCTGCGCTGCTGCAGGACCAGAGGTGGCTCATGCCCCAGACCCTGCGCTGCTGCAGAACCAGCAGTGAAAATTTTTCTGGCGTTTTAATGGAAAAAAGTGCTGGAACTCTGTTCTGGTGTATTCCTCCAGAAAAAAAGCCCTGGCTCTAACTGATCATTGAGCACTTTAACTTTTTGCGTCTTCCACTGTGAGGAAAAGCATCTTGTCTAGAGCACTGAAGACATTTTTTCTGAATCTTTCCGTGCACGTGAAATAGTAATCATCTGCTCAATGTTTTTGATAAACAAGGAAGGTAAAATAATTTCCAAATAGTTGCAAAAAATATCCTGTTGGTCTTAAATGCAAAGTTCTCAAGCCAAATACTTTCAAAATACCGACGATAGTGCTGAATTGGTTTGAAATGGAACAGTGCATTCATTATGAAACACTTTTTAAGAATGGATACAGCTTAAAAATTACGTATGTCGTTAATTCAGATGAATGAATGACTGTAACATACATCACAGGATAAAAAACTGTTGTACTAGGCACTTCTGGATAAATTCTGAGGTCAATTACACCAGCATAAATCTGAAGTAACAAAGTTACAGTTCCTCCAACTATTCACTGATATAAGTGAAAGCATAATTTGGTCCATACTGGGACTGTTCCCGCAGTGTCTTGATGTAAGCGTTTATAATGGGTGAGACTTTTTACATCCATTTTTCCAAGATCTTTTCCAAGTATAAATGACTACACAATATAGAAGGGCAAGAAATAGTTTAGGCCCAGATTTCCTAGCCTTTGGCTCAGATACTACAATCAGCACAATTCAGGGGGAAGTGCAAAAAAGCCATCTCAGGACACTCACTTCTGGAGCAGCCATCCCAAGAAATAAAGGGCCACTAGGTCAGATCCTGACACTGCAGTGACACCTTGGGGCTGCTGTATTTCACAGTGGCTGAAAACAACCCCTATGGACTGTACCAGTGGCCGTATCTTGCCCGGGCATAGACACATGCTAGCTATTGTCTGTGCTAGAGGGACGAGAAGTAATGTAGTGCAGAAGCTCACTATGAATGGTACCTTGGGTTATACAACCTCAGAAGCTTCCCACACTGGCAACTCTGTTATTTAAGCCAGGCTTTAGGCCAACTTATACAGCCAGAGTAGCACAAATCAACTTTAGTAGAGTGCAGAATCTAGCCCTCTGAATTAATTTTATAGTGGTTTGTTAATCTTTTGGTCTGAAAATAACATGCTGTATTATGTCATTGCATCCACAACAGTAATCCCTCACTTCTTTAAACATAAAGAGCACGGATACACATCTTAAAATATGAAAAGATCATAAAAGATTTGGAGGGAGTGTGCACAGTAGCTGCAGTAAGGAACTGCTAGCCTGTACTAAAAGTGGGAAGGAAAATGAAAAGTGGAAATGATCTTCACTGAAAAGTATTTTCCACTGGGGACTCTACTGGCATTCAGTTGTCTCATTTAATTATCACTTTCCTGATTCAACCATTATTCATGAGCTGCTTCTTGTTCTTAAAGAGCTCTGAGCTCTGCTTGCCAATATTATGGCATATTGTGAAGCACAGTTATGCAGCAAGGGGGCTGGGGTGATAATGCATTGGTCTACACTGCTGGCATGTTTTCTGTTTGCACTCATCAGCTGCCAGAAGAATGCAGAGCTCTTTAGTCAAAGCCAGAAAATCAACTAGGTTTTCAGCATTGTGCACTACTTGGCTAGCATCACATTCTTTTGCATTATTTAGGCAGAATATAGACCATTCAATTTGTGCAGCACATAGGCAGCCTGAATAATTTGCATGGGATTTACACTAGTTTCCATGTGATTGCATTCCCATCTGTAACAATGGCGAATTAAATGCACAGAAAGGAAAGTTCCTAACAGACATCAGGAGCACCCGCTTGAGTAGTTTTGAGATGAATTTTAATTGGCATGGGTTAAACCATACGTGAAGCTGAAGTATTCATCTTTTCTTCATGCCCCCTCTGCCCAAATTAAATGCATAGGTTTTAGCAGAGGTATACAATGCAAATTTACTAGGTGCGGATCTGTTTTTCTCTTTCTATGCCTAGGGTAATGATAGTCATTAATACAGTAGCCTGAGTAAAAAAACTCTTCTAAATATGCCTGTAACCATGTCACAACTAATTTAAAGGAGAAGAATGTGTACTTTCTGTTCTAAATCACTGAATTTAGTTTATAATAAAAATAATCCTGAGGAAATTGGTCATTAATGAAGTTAACAACCGGTTTGTTAGAGTGTTAGCTGCCCTTGGCTTCACCCCAGGCCATTAAGTCAAAAACCATCACTTGTTAATAATGACTGATTTTAAAAAAAACTCCTTAAATAATGAGCTAGTATTGATAAGCATTTAGACAAACTCAAGGGTTTTTTGTTTTTGTCTGCACAGAGCATTAGCACTCTTTAGAACTTTTTATCAGGCATGAAAAGCAAAAGTGAAATGTAACACTGACTCTCACTCTCCTCTCACCTCAGTGTTACATAAATGCAATCTCACTGAAAACCAGAACGGCTCCCAATTTACGCTGGCATGAGAGGTGAATCAAGCCCAGTGACTTTTATGCATTATAAACCAAATGCTCTTCTCATGCCAAATTAACATGAAGAAGGGCTCCATGTAAGCTCAACAGCATGATTTTCTCACCTACCAAATTAGGTGTGGTAATCTCTTTTTAGTGACCAATCTTGTGTTTCAATTAGTTTGGGACTAACATTGCTGCAACAACATTGCATACAAATTATCCTGCAAAAATCCCAAAGTTCATTGAGTTAAATGGGGGAAAATTGAGGGAATTTAACACAGAGAAAAAAAAATCAGGCACATTGAAATGAGGTGTAATTCCCTAGAATTTGGTGGAGTTGTCCAAGAGAGCGGAACACAGGTCTGAACTGGGCCCTGAATAATATGTTACCTGTATATTATGTCCAAAATCCTACAGAAATAACTCAAAGCTTTTAATGACTTTCCTGGGGGCAGGAGCAAACCCCACAGGTATGATGAGATAGTTGTTATGGGTGTGATCCCTGCTGTGTCATCTACATGGATGGAGCCTGTATCAGCAGGGTCCTGGCTGCCTGCAGCATTGGTGCTGCTACCCAGCAACTCTGGCAGTGCCTGCACTGATGCAATATGAGGCTTGTAGAACCACTAACTGTTCTCAGAGGCCTTGAGTAGTGGAGCATACTTTTTCCCTGATTGGCTCAGGGTTGCTATTTAGGGTCTGTTTGAGGTGCTGCTGAGACAGACCTTGTTTAGTTTGCTTGCTTGCCTTTACTCCTGCCTTGAACCAAGTCTTGCTCCAAGTAATTCGGATCTGATCCTTGACTCTGGTTGTGACTCTGGTTCTAATCCCAGCTTCCCTTTCCTCATGCTTGACTGCTGGAGGTGAGTGCCCATGCCATGATTCCTGACATAGGGGTTTGCCCTAATTTGCTTTATCGTATCTCAATGTCTAACACCGGTAGAGAACTATGGGCAGAGGAATAAGGCTACTATGTTAGATTCTAATACCTGTTTTAATTTGATGAAGCTACTGCAGAATTACCTCAGTGTAACTGAGAGCAGAGGCTGGCCCAGCCCCCTAACCAAAGTTGTAATTATCTAGCCTAACATGGCTACTGAAAGAGCAATTGTAGACTCATGATGCCACTCACACAGGTAGCAAACTGGTATCCCTAACTAGTTGTGCATCGCATATTCCCTTACCTGGCCGGTACCTGCCATGCCATGCTAAACAGCATGTATGTATGGCCAAAACAGCTCCTTCTCTTCTCTTTGCAGAGGTGAAGTATATGGAAGTCCCACTGAATGGCAGGTCCAGGAAACCTTAGAACGTTTCCAGTCCTGCCAAACCTAACATCCCCTGAATAAGCACTTACTGGAGGGAGTTTTGTGTTATGTAGTTCTTCTGCAGATTTCATGCTCAGATGTGTATCCAGCTGTGACACTGAGATGTTTTGAGAGATTTTTCTACCTACTCTATTAGAAGTGCATCTAGTTTTTACCTCTGGTGTCAGCTTTGATTTTCTTAGAGCATTTTATTTTCTTTAACTGCCTATTAACTCAAATTCTGGGCCTGATCCCAGCTCACGTGAGTGGCAGTTATTCATGTGCGTAGTTCACTGGCTTCACTGGATAAATGAACAAGGAACATTCATGTGTGTGTGTGCGCGTGTGCATGTGTGTAAGGTTGTCGGGATCAAGACATCCTCTTTGTTCCTTTCAAAAATAGTGTGTACTTAATGGAGTGATGTGCTATGCTATTTCAGTAACATTGTTTACCCCATTGTAAGGGAGATTCTGCAAGGGTATGTAGCCCTGGAATGTGTACTGCATATCTTCACTGCCAGTGCAATGGAGCTAGGGGTGTGGTAATTGAAAAGAGGATACAGACAGCATTCTCCTGTTCTAGCCCATCCCAGGCTAGTGTTCCAGTCCTTATGGCTCACAAACTAGCATTATTTATTGGTGCATGACAAAAAAATTGCACACAACAGCAATGGATAACTGGTAGCTTTATACACCACCCACTGTCTTCTGTTCTGTGCATTTTGTTAAGCCAGGTCTAGAGTAGGAGGTTAAGTTTAATTTAAGGGTCTAAGGTCAATTTTATAAACCATCAGTCTACACCACAGCACTCAATACGTTGATTTTAAGGGACTCTAATTTGGCTTTTGTAATGCTAAATTCCACGGGAGTAACTCCTAAAAGTTGATTTTACAATGTTGACCTAGGCGAGTGCAGAAGGCAGCATTATTTAAATAGATTATATTAGCCTCAGAAACTGTCCCACAATGCAGCTCAATGGGCTTGTCTACACTACCACCTTCCTTCGAAGGAAGGGTGATAATTAGGGTGTTGGGAGTTTACTGATGAAGTAAATGCATAAGTAAATGCATAGGCAGCACTTCATTAAGCAAATCCCAGCCCCTACCCTGCACAGCAACTTCAAAGTTTTAAACTTTGAAGTACCAACATGCGTCTAGCTGCAGCTCACCCACCAGTACTTCAAAATGCCGGGGCAACTTCAAAGTCCCCTTACCCCTCAAAATTTTATTCTAATTTTGTTCAAAATTTTGAGGAGTAAGGGGACTTCGACGTTGCCCCGGCACTTCAAAGTACCAGCGGGTGAGCTGTGGCTAGACATGTGCCAGTACTTCAAAGTTTAAAACTTCAAAGTTGCCACGGGGGGTGGAATTTGCTTAAGCAAGTGCTGCCTATGCACAGCAGCACTTCATTAGTAAGCTCCCAACACCCTAATTACCATCCTTCCTTCAAAGGAAGGTGGTAGTGTAGACAAGCCCAATGTGTTCTGGTCATCAATTCACCTCCACTGCTCTCCAGGTGAGCAGAAAGTAGGTGACAGGAAGCAGTGGTTATCAGTTTGGTAATTTTTTTTTTATTATTTCCTTTCCTCTCTGGCCAACATGGCAAGAAGATGTTTGGAGCACACCTCTACAGTGCACCTAGTAGCCATGAGTTCCCAAGATCACCAAAGAGCCCCAACATGGAGTCGTCGGGAGATCTTGGGCCTCATTGCAGTGTCAAGTGAAAGAAGCGATCTTCCTTCAGCTCAAAGCCAGCAAAAGAAATGCCAATATTTATGTGAAGACATTGTAGGGCATGATTCTGAAAGGGTACACCAGGAAAGCTCAGCAATACCATGTTAAAATCCAGGAGTCGAGGCAAAACTACCAAAAGTGAAAAGAAGCAAACGGTCGGTCTGGGGCATGTCCCCAGAAATGCCAATGATATGGTGAACGTCATGCTATTCTGAGGACAGATGCAACCTCTTCCATCAGAAGACACTCTGACTTTTCAATAGTGCTGCTTGGCAGGATTACTGAGCATGGTCTGATTTGCTGTAAGAGGAAGAGGTGGAAGACAGTAGGGTCCAGTCAAGTGCAGAAGCAGATCCTGCAATCCTGCAGCTGTTTCTCGACTTAGAGCCCATCCCCTTATCTCAGAAGGAGGCTTCAGAGGCAAACCGGGATGCTGGAGAGGACACTTCTAGTGAGTATGCTTTTTTCTACTCAAAATAGTATGTTGCAATTGTGCAGGTGAGAGTCTATGCCTGTTTCCCATAGAATAGCTTGTTAATATTTCTGTTGATGGAGTGCTGATACTGTTTGGACATAACGCTGAAGGTCTTAGACCGGCACTTTTGGATTCTCCTCATGAGATTTTTGGGAAGACTTGACTTGTTCCTGCTTCCATGGTAAGACACCTTACCTCGCCAAGCCACCATTAAGTAATCTCAAATCATGGACCCTTGGAGCATTCCTGCAAATTGTCCAACATTGTACCCAGACAGACCAAGCAATCTTTCCTTATCCCTTTTTCTTATTCTGAAGAAGCTGATATCTTGTTTGGCAATCTAGAACACAAGAAGTTTCATGAGTGACGAATGACTATTTGCTTATGACCCATGCAGCACAGTGCAAAACTCATGGCAGCCTTAATGGTTTTAGCTCATGGTATGCATTTAAAATCCAGGCACTGCCTTAAGAAGCCCACACCCTCCTCTCCCCAGGTCCAGCATCTTCTCCAACATGCAGCAGCTACCTCCTCCCCCCAGGCCTACAGGCAATCAAACCCTCCCCCTGGTTTGTGTGTGCACCTGCAGTGACTTTTAATGATTTTTTTTAACTCCTGGAGCGGCTTGCTTTTAAAGAAGGTGCCATACCACAGTCCTGGGCCACACTGGCAGTCAATCACACATGCAGCATTTTTTCCCATGAACAGAAGATGGCTTACCACTGTGTTGAAGGTACATGTCAACTGCAGAAGATCATGAATTGTTCTGCTTTACCTTGCAGAGTGACCTAGCAGTTGCAATATGTTCTTCCATAGAGAGAGCCAGCCACCTATTCATTCTGTCAGTATGCTCATTATTGCAAGTAAAGATAAAAATATTCCAGTTGACAATGCCCTTAGTATTTCTACGTGCTTTATTTATTTATTTATTTATTTTTGCAGGAAATGACCTTGCAAACGGAAGCCGAGACACCAATCTCTCCGAAATAAGTCTGCCACAAATGCAGAGGAGGAAGAAGTCACGGCAAGAAATGATGGAGACTTATTTTGAAGTGGCAACAAAGGAAAAAGTTGAGCTGAGAGAGTGGAGGAAAAGCATAGTGGGCAATCAAGCAAAAATGAATGTTTCAGTCCTGTCACTAATGACAGGGCAGACTGAGATAATGGAAGCAATGCTTGAAAAATCAAAATCAGTGAACTCTGCACCCCATGTCCAACGCATGCCCCATTACAAACCACCCAATCCATACTCATTCTCCTCACCTGATCAGAGCTCTGTATCCCCTGACCACTCCAGGCACTACCATTACATGCCACCCTTACCCCATTCATTCCCCTCCCCTGGTCAGGGCCCTGTGTCCCCTGGCTCCTCCAGGTCCCATAATTTCAAATATCCCTCAACACAATCAGTCCCCTCTCCTGCCTGGGGCTCTGAGTCTCCCGTACAGTCTATGCCCCCTGCTTCCATACCACCTCCCTCTGCACAGTTCCACCCACTCCTCTCATCAGGGACCCAGAATTAGGGGGGGAAGGTCATGGAGATCCTTGCACTTTACCCCCAGGGAATCACCCACCAGCAGAAGGTTAACACTATGAACCATGAATTAATATACTTCTGTTTTCCCTATACCCACCACTCTGGCAATAGGGCCCCCTAAATAAAAGTTTTGTAGGTTGGAAAAATAAAGTTTTATTTATTACTTAACATGCTTTGTGGCCCATGCTTTGGGGTTGTGTGTGGTAGTGAGGGTTGTCACTTGGAGGGGGTTACATAAAGGACAAGGAAACAGCATGAATGTAGGGGATACTAGTTAACGCACTTCATGCTCATTCATAAACTCGGTTTTCAAGGCATCCCTGATTTTCACTGTCTCTTTCTGTGCTTTTCTGTTTCTGCTTGTGTGAGGTTGCTGATCATTTCTGGCCAGGACCTCTGCCCCCCACGCTGGCATGAGATTCTGCCCCTTTGCCTCAGAAATGAAAAAAAGAATACAGCAGGCCCCAACAACCAGGGTAGTGTTTTCTTCACTGAGGTCCAAGAGGATCAGAAGGCGTCTGAACCTGACTTTTAAATGGCCAAAGGCACATTCTACCACCATTCTGCACCTGCTCAGCCTGTAGTTAAAGAGCTCCTTACTGGAACCCATGGTGCCTGTGTATTGCTTCATAAGCCAAGGGAACAAGGAGTAAGAAGGGTCACCAAGAATCACTGTGGGTATTTCCACACATCCAATGATCATCTTCTGGTCTGGGAAGAAAGCGCCACTTTGGAGCCTTCTAAACAGAACAGAATTCCTAACAATTAGCACATCGTGCACCCTTGCTGACCACCCCATGTTGATATTAGTAAAACAACCTTTGTGATCCAACACCATAGAGAAGTATCCCTTGCAGTTAATGTAATCTGAGTCCTGGTGGTCTGATGCCAGGATGGGGATGTGCATTCCACCTATGTCCCCACTGAAGTTAGAAAACCTCATGGCAGCAAATCCATCCACTATGAGAAGGGCATTCCCCAGAGTCCCTGTCTTTCACAGGAGAAGCTTATTGATTGCCTTGGCTACCTGGATGACAACAGCCCCCATTGTAGATTTGCCTACTCCAAACTGATTTCCCACTGACTGGTAGCTGTGTGGCATTTCAAACTTCCACAGAGCAATTGCCACGCGTTTCTCAACTGTCAAAACAGATCTCATTCTGGTATTGCTGCACTTCAGAGCGGGAGATATCACTTTGCAAAGTTCCATGACAGTGCATGCAGAAGTTTTGCAGCCACTGCTGATCATCCCATGACTGCAAAAAAAAATGCGATCCCACCAGTCTGCACTGGTTTTGTGGGTCCAGAACCTGTTCTCCATGCTATGCAGTGACTTCAATGTGGCCAACAACTCTATAGTGCTGTTCTCCAGATCTTTATGTCCATTAGTGCCCCCGCCCCCCCAGCATCAATGCACTGGCAATACATTCAGAAAATACTGCTTTGCAGTGTGGGAAATTATTACAAAACAATGTACCAAACATTGAAGCATCTCAGGATCCATGTTATTCTTTGTAATGGTGGGTGGCAATCAATGTAAAAACAGTGTGACAATTCCTTTGTCCATTTCTTTTCATCAGGAAGTGAGGGAAATTCATTCCTGGATGATGGCATCAGAAACCCAGAGCCACCTGTGGCAACATTTTCCCCTACAAGACACTGGCACAGAAACCCAAATGCAATGGGTCTGCAGGACCTGTGGTATAGGTGCCCACAATGCACTGCTGCCACAGTCAAACTTAGGCAACCTGGTGGGGACACACTAAATCAACTTTGTGAGCCATTTTGAACGCTCAAATTTAACTTTATAAAATCTAGTGTTAAAAAGTCGATTTTGATAAATTTGACTTTATTCACAGGTGTAGACAAACCCTTAGTGACTGGCCCTCTATTTCTGTTCTGAACTGGCCACTACCTCAAATGACTATCTTTCACCCCCTGCCCCCACTCCCCTATCATATAATTATTTGCTTAAAATAAACCATGTTCCCAAAGTTACATCAGTAGACAGCCTGGATTATGTCAGCATAAAGCTTCCAGACTTTCACAGGATGCCAGAAATATTACCTTTTCCATTTAGTTTATGCTACAGTTGTTTTTCTCTGTCTTATGACAGGAATAATGTTCATAGCTTTGCAAAGTCCCAAGAAAATGGCTTTGACAGCTACCAAATACCTGTTTTATTTCAGATTTTAGTCATTCACCCAATGTGCATTTCCTATGTGCTGCCACTGACATGTATCATGCACCCGGTGGATTTGTTTAGTTAGCGCCAAAGGGATTGATTATTTTGAGCTTGATCACACCACATGATCTGGGCATGATGGGTCACCTACCAAGCCACTTTTTGATTCAACAACCTGGGGGAAGTCTACAAGAGTATCCGCTCCACAGAGTCCTTTGGCATTTCCAAGGGAGGTTGTGATACGGGCCATGGAAATGATGCACACTAACATACAGATTGCATTGTCATGAGATGTATTTATAAAACAACACCTAATAGGACTTTAAAGTAACTTATTTAGCTATTAGATAATCTCAAAACAAGGCCTACATTGAACACAATCTGTGTGCAGGTACCTGAGAAAGACTTCTGATGATTCTACAAGAATAATCTAAAATAATGTTCACTGGTAGGATCTTGGATTGCTTGCCACAACATCTGTAGTCCTGATTTTGATGCTACAGACTTGCATAATCTCTATGATAGTAGTCTTTTCTCAAATCTCTTTATTATGTGTCTGGTCCACAATGAAGATCCCATGTGCTATTATTAACTTGATCTGGGGACACAGATGCAAGGTAGACAGATGTAAGTGACAGGGAAGGGACTGCTGTATGCCCACTCCACAATCACACTTGTTAAGAATTTTACTGACTCCAGAAGAGTTAGGACTCCCACAATAAAACCAGTAATATTGTGTTGATCCCCCTCTGCCTATCTCCTGCTTTACCTGAAAATCCTTCAATTTCTGAGATAGATGGCACCAAAAGATAGTATTTTGGACTGCAAAAAATTAACTTATAGGCACAAGATTCATCAATGAAATAGGCAGGTCTCTTTTACCTTTGGGAGCTGTTTTTTTTTAAACTTTTGTAGTCCAGGACACATGCTGCATGGTTCAAGAAGCTTTAAAATGTTCTCTTTCCCAGTATTAAACTTTCAGGTTGTATTCCTTTCAACCCAACAGGGTTTCTGAGGCCAAGCCACCAGGCCTTGTTCAGTTTGGCCCAATGGGAAAAATTCCTTCCTGATACCATTTGGTCAGAGCCTCCAGCTTGCTAAAGAACATAGCTTCTACACTACAATGAACAGAACGGAGATGAAACAGCAGAAGGAGCCAGAAACATCAGAAAAGGTCAAGATAAATGTAAAAGGGGTGTGGGTGGAGAAAATGAGAGTAAATCATCCTGCTTGCTCCCTAAAGCCCACCAGTGGAAGGTGGAGAAGGGGTCTGGGTTCTGTCTCTCCTCTTTCCTCCATGACATTGTAACTCTGAGCTCCTGGTTCAATCCACAGCTGAATTGCACATCTCAGTGGCACAATAGAATCCTACCACAGCATAGACTTGCTCATTCATTTTCAATTATAGGACAAGGAGAAAGAGAGTGTACAGGTAGTGTCATGTCTTCTAGTGACTGAGGGACAACTTGATATAGCTGTCAACTGAATAATGCATTACTATGCCTGCCACACACTAAAATGATCCAATGTCTGAATCTATACAAAATGTGTTCCATTATACTCCATACTATAATTTAAGAGGCATACACAGGTAGCTGTTTCTAGCTCATTGATCAAAATTAAATTTCTTAGTGGATACCAGTGGGTTTTGGTCCCATCCTGCTACTTGTTTCTTCCTAAATTGCTTTTTAAACTTGTAATTAAAATTCCCCAAAACTATCATTTTAAAAAATCCATTGTTCAATTTAATAAATGTGAATGAGTTGGAAATTTGTAAATTGGTAAATTAGAAATGCTATGTAGTCACTTTATTTTACTGTGTTACGATCAGGTTGGTATACATTCCTTCTCTTTTTCCTCACCTTTTTAAATCTGGGCTATTATCAGTGATTTTAGAGGGGGTGGAGGGCAGGATGGGGCTCTTTTTTAAAAAAAATGTTGGGCAGCAGAAAATTAAGGCCACCATGAGCTGCATCCTAGATATTTGGCCTATGTTTTCCAATCATTTAATGCAGTTTTTCTATTTTCTCACATAACTCCCCTGGACCTTTTGGAGTTTCATTTTCTCTAGAGGTTGGTAGCCTCTGGCGCACACAAAGTTAACAAAGTTTGAACCTAATCTTTTCCCTGTTGGTATGACAGTCCCTCCCCCCTTAACTGCAGTGGGATCAGTCCCCTTATGAACAACAACAAAATCAGAGGAGCAGACACACGTCCTTGGATGAGCTTCCTCCCATCACTGGCAGTTGCCCCCGGTTCTTTCACCTAAAAAAGGCTTATTTTTTCTTTAATGATACAGAGCTTGTCTTTACATCTATAATTTGATCCCACTGTAAACAGTGCCTCTTTAGGAATGCCTTGCTTCTCAACAGCATCCTAATCTTGGAGTATGTATTACAGAGCTTGGCACTGGCCATGCTGTAGCCACTGAAGCTCAGAGTAGGAAGTGGCAGAGGATGGTGTAAAGGGACTAAGACACATTAAAATCATCTCAGTCTTGAGGTCACCGTATGCCAGGCCAGTCCCAAGGACAACCTGGAGAAGTCTTGTGGTTGCTCTATCTTGTCCTTTGCTGCCATTTTCTATTCTCAGATCCAGGCAGAAGTCACAGCTCCCTGGCCATGTTACTGATATGTCCCCTAACCACAAGCTGCTATACTGCCCTTATATGAGCCAAAGGCAAACACCACAGGAAAAATCCCCCAAAACCTGAATAAAAGGGCATGATGGTGCTCTTGGAGTACCACAAAGCGGTTTCTGTAGGGGGCAAAATATTTGCCCAAGAATTTTGATTTAGATCAGCATTGATTAGTTTCAAATAAATCTTACGTGGACTTTCCTCTGCAGTATCCATCAAATATAATTTAGTACCAGATTTTTTTTATTCTTGTGTCTTGAAGCACTGACAGAGAAGATCCACGGACATGTCAGAGTCCCAATTTCAATAAAATTATGTAAGATTTAAAATTAACCAAGTTATTAGCCTATTAACTTCTGCAGAAAGTAAATACAATCGAACCTCTGAAATCTGGGAGTCCCTGATCTTGCAACACCTCTGATTTGGACATGGGGGTGGGGGTGATGGGGCAAGTGG
Source organism: Carettochelys insculpta (assembly GCF_033958435.1). Lineage (NCBI taxonomy): Eukaryota > Metazoa > Chordata > Testudines > Carettochelyidae > Carettochelys > Carettochelys insculpta. The sequence goes on along the minus strand of NC_134141.1, from coordinate 22,945,620 downwards.
CTCTGTGCACTGACATTCCTGCTCAACAACATGCTTCTCTGGAGGCTTTTTCCCCACAGAGTGGTGCCTGGGACCATGGGCGGGGAGGGGGCAGGCAGGGCATAGCCACATGTGCTCCCACAATCGGAGTGCCAGGTAAGTACCCCACCATCTTCCCCCTCTCTCCCAGACTCCTCTCCCCCATATCCCTCATACTCCCTCACTCCCCCCCAGGCTGTGCACCCCTAACCCCAGTTCCCTTCATAGTCTGGAAAATCCCATAATGTGCCATACCTTATTCCAGGGTTACTCCAAGTATGTTTTTGAATGGTTTGTACCTTACATTTAGAGCAGCAAAGGGCATCCTAAGTTAGTGAGTGAGGCACATGAGTGACCCTCCTTCACCTCAATGGGCTGCAAGATTGTTGTAACCACGAGCATCACCCAGGACAGGGTAGTTTTGCTATTTGTGCTTGCGTACTTAGAATTTGCCAGCACAAATTCTGGCAATTGTGTGCTGATTGAACCCTAGATGCAAGGGAAGCATGCAACTTTCACAGTCAAAGTTGCATGCAAGCAACACACACAATATGTTAAAAGAATATTTAGATTGCCAAGCTCAATATTTGGAAGTTAGGAAATGACAAAATTGGAACTGCCTATACAGCCTTAACTCCGCCTCCCTGAGTATAAGTATTGTGGTACAGTCTGTAACTAAATTATGCACAGGTTGAACACTTTATATTTTTCATGTTGCTTTCTTGAATATAAAAAAATAAATTCTGTAGAAGGCTGTCGTGCATAAGAGATACATTCAGTAAGGCACAAGCACCTTCCAGGATCACATGGATGTGGCAGAGCTCTATAAATACCTTCAAGCCTGAAGGAGAAAGTTTGAAAAAGTTATGAGCAACTAAAAAGCCCATTTAGAATAGAAACCCTTGGGCAACGTTAACTAGAGCGGTTGCTATGAGCTACTGCTATAATTATGATATGTTGAAATGGATGCAATATACACTAGGTATGAGTTGAAAACACCCAGATCTCAATACCTCAGAGGGGACTAGACAGGGGAAACATGAGAAGCCAAACACAGGGTCACATCCAAATTTTGCAGCAGACCTGCTTCCTCACAGTTTTGAAGTAAAACCCCAGGTCCAATTGTCCCTGGAATTTTAGTAACATATAAAATTTGATCCTAAGCTTGCAGCTCAAGTATATTTCCATTTTGCTTATACTAATGTCAATGTATCAATCTAAACCAAAGATGAATCCCTCATACCTGTCACTTTGTCACATTTTTTTGTCCTGGAAGTTCCAGTCCTGTTGTTAACCCTAGCACAGTCTGAGCTATATTCTGCTGGTTCACATCCCTCCTTCCTTTAACACCTTCTTTTTAATTGTAACTTCTGAGAATGCCTAAAAAACATTTATGTCTCCCCTCCCCCTAATTTACTTCTTCAGGAAATAAGTGTTTACAGATCCTATCCCCAGAGAAAATTGCTCCAATAGCAAACTATTGTTACAGATCATATCTTCTGAAAATCTATTCAGTGCATCAAACTAAATTAAAATAAGGAACTGGGGGGAAAAGCATAGGTTAGAAGTAGTAAAGCTATTTGATCCACTGAGGATTGTCCCTCCCCACCACGATAAAATTTTGACTTTTTGTAAAAAAGGTAAATCATTTTTAGGAAAAAAATGAAAAAACTACAAGTGAAAATATTTGGCCAGATGTAACACTACTTGCACTCTTGGATACAATACAACTGCTTACTGGCTTACCCTTACAGAATCATGTTCCCACCGTACAATGCTGACTCCTTCTACCTTCCCATTTTTAATATCCTGGGCTGCAAATTCAGAACATTATGGCTTGAAGCAGAAGGATATTGCTCTTTTTTCTATTTTCTACTTCTGCCTGGTGTATTCTATTTTTCCTACCCGCTTTTTCCAACTATCATCTTCCTGTTCCCTTTACTATAGCCCATACTTTTTTTCTTTGACTCAAAAAAGCCTAGGAATGCTCAGTAGATTCCTAGATCAGACGGAACCATTGTGGTGACATAATCCAACTATCTGCTATAGCTCAGGACATGAAATTTCCCACAAGTAATTCCTAGAACAGTTCGCTTAGAAAAAAAACATTCAGTCCTGACACGAAAATTATCAGTGATGGAGAATCTACCACAACCCTTGGTAAGTTTTTCCAATGGTTAATTGCCCTCATTGTGAAAAAATATATGCCCATTTCCAGTTTGAATTTGTCTAACTTTGGCTTCCAGCAATTGGATCATATAATACCTTTCTTTGCTAGAATGAAGTACCTGTTTATTACAGATTTACACAGATATGTTATTACAAGGAAAAGGGAGAAAATTATTTTCCTTATCTTCTGAGACTAGGACAAGAAGCAATGGGCTTAAACTGCAGCAAGCAAGTTTATGATGGGCATTAGAAAAAACTTCTTAACCGTAAGGGAGGTTAAGCACTGGAATAAATTGCCTCTGGAGGTTATGGAATTTCCATCATAGGAAACTTTTAAAAGCAGGTTAGACAAGCACCTTAGAGGGATGGACACGATGGTGCTTGGCCCTGCCATGAGTGCAGGAGACTGGTCTTGATGACCTCTTGAGGCTCCATCCAGTTCTGTGATTCTATAATTCCATGTATAGACTGTAATCTAAGATCTCCTTAACCTTTTCTCTGTAAAGCTACATGGACTGACCTCCTTAAGATTGTCACTGTAAGGCATATTTTCTAATCATGCAGTCATTCCTGTGGCTCTACAGTTTATCAATACCCTTCTTGAACTGTGGACACCAGAACTGGACACAGTATTCCAATATTAATTGCACCAGTACCAAATACAGAGATAAAAATGACCTCTGTTCGCCTACACAATATTCCTATTTTTGTGCCCTAGCATTAGTTCATTTGGCCATAGCATCACACTGGGAGCTCATAGTCAGCTGATTTTTAAAAGATTTGAAGGCTGTGGTAGATTACTTCCCCAGACAGAGTCCCCCATAACATAAGTTTTGTCCTACATCCTTTGTTTCTAGATGTATATGCATCTACATTTAGACATATTAACACATTTAGGCTGTGGCCACACTAGCCGCTCATTTTGAAAACTATTTCAAAATGAGGGGCAATTTCGAAATGAGCAGTACAGCGACTACACAGCAATTGCTCCTTTCAAAATTAATTTCAAAATTAAAAGGTGTTCATTTTGAAATCGTTATCACACTCCCATGTTGGGAATAACGCCTCCTTTCAATGTTAATTTCAAAATTAAATGTGTGTAGCCACTCCCTGGCTGCCATTTCGAAATGAAAAGTCCTCCACAGAGCCGGCCCCTCTCACCAGCAGATAGAGCTCTGTGGCTGTCAGCTATGGGTGCCTTGAAGCTGCAGGGACACAGAAACCCCGTGCAGGAAGCTGTGTGTGTGTCGGCAGACATAGGAGCATGAGGTGGCCAGATGACACTCCCTAGCACCCCCAGAAGGCGACACCCCTCCATGGCCGGAATGGATGGCTAGCAGCCAAGACCCCCAGGATCCCTGTGGAGCCAAGGGGTCCAGGTGGCAGGGCTCCCAGAGCCCTGGGCAGTCCCCAAAGAGGAGAGGGGCCCTCTGGCTGGAAGCTGAAGTCCGGGACCTGCTGGCTGTCTGGGGAGATATGGACATCCTGCTCAGGATGGAAGGGCAGAAGAGAAATGCGGACACCTTCATCCACCTCACCAGCAACCTCATTGCAAGGGGCCACCTGCTCCGGACCCCTGACCAGATCCACTCCAAAGTGAAGGAGCTGTAGCAGGGCTATGCCAGAGCAAGGGACTCAGCCAGGCAGTCGGGGCAGCGCCGATCACCTACCCCTACTTCAGGGAGCTCCACCAGCTGCTTGAACCCAAGGAGGCTGCACCACGCGAGGAGACCCCAGACATGGCAGAGCCAGAAGGGCAGGGTGAGGAGTCCCAGCCAGGACCCTCGATGCCCACTGCCCACACTGCAGGTCCTGAAGTACCTGCTGGCACCAGGGACAGTGACAGTGGGAGCAAGGGACAGCTGTGCATTGCTGAGCCCTCTGAGGGCCCAAGCTGGGCTACCGCCACCTGGGCCTCACCTGAACCACCTGAGGAATCCTCAGGTAGGACTGGCCGTGGGGTGCACTGGTCATGCACGGGGGAGGGGGTGGTCCCCAATGCAGCTGGTACGGGCCTGGGCACAAGGCCATGGGCCAGGGACGGCCATCATCGCTGCCAGGGGAGACCCGCATGGGGCCATGGGCTGCCATGAGAGTCAGAAGCCTGGGAGGGCTGGGACAGCCACTCTAATGGCCCCGCTTTGACAGACCCCACAGAAGACGGGCCACCCCAGAGCCCCTCACCACAAGCAGGGTGAGATGGCAGTGGGGACAAGGCCACTGGCCCACGGTACCTGGGCTCATGACTGATGGGGCACCACCCTCTCGCCTTATGTCTTAGCCTCAGCATCTGCCAGTCACCCCAGCCCCCTGGACGTGCCTGGGACCCCGCAGCAGCAGAGGAGGGTGAGGAGGCAACACATCCCTGAACCGGGTGCCGTGGTGGGAGGAGCCACCACCACAGCTGGGCAGATGATCTGGCGGCAGCCCACACGGCTGCGTGGCGGGAGCAGAAACCTCTTGCTGCGGGAATGGCTCTCCATGGAGCGGGTGGCCTGGGACCAAGTGGCCGGCTATCTCAACACCTTGACCCAGACCGTAGCCAACGGCCTAGCCCAGCCACCCGCCCCATGGATGGACTTTCCCGCAGCACCCCCCACTTCCCCAGTCCCTCCTTCCTCCTCAGTCCTGTCCTCTTCCCTGCCCCTCCTCTCGCCCCAGCCGCCTCCTCTTCCCTGGCACCCCCTCCACCCCAGCCTGCCCTTGTCCCTGTCACTCCCCTCTTCCTCAGCTCCCCCTGCTTCCCCAGCCCCCCCACCCTTGCAGCTCTGTTCCCAGCCAACATGACCCCAGCCGAGCGGCAGGAGCTGGTGCGCTGGGTGTGCCCTGCCTATCTGTGGCTCCCTCTCTCCTCCCCACGAGTCCAAGCCCCTAAATACCCTGGTCCAGCCCTACCTCCCCGTTCCACCTGCCCCATCCCAGCCCCGCCGTGGTCTCTGGACACGGGGCGGTCACGGCTCCAGGGGCAGTCGTGGCTCCCGACTAGCCACTCCGACAGAGGATTGAGGCCCCCACCTCCCCATGTATATAGTTCACACACACCCCCGCTGTAAATAGTCACTTGTTCTTTGTGTTCCAAACATAGCAGTTGAATTTATTTAATGGTGTATGTGTCCTGCCTCGGGTGGGGATGGCAAGGGGGCTGCTGGTGGGGCAGGGGTGAGAACAGGGGGGCGTTGCCTGGAGTGAGCTGGGCCAGGTCATGGGGGACCCCGGGCAAAGGCCTCCCAGAGGGCCCCCCGCATATGCACCCCATCCTGCTGCACCTGGCAACACGGGACTGCACCTGGCTGCTCATAGTGTGGCACGGCCTTGGCCGCCCAGTGTGCCACAAAAAGCTCCTGCTTGCTCTTCACGAGGTTGTGGAGTGCACAGCAGGCACCCATGACTGTGGGCACGCTGGACAGGCCTACCTCCAGGTGCAGCAGGAGGCACCTGAAACATGGCTTCAGACAGCTGAATGCCCGCTCCACGGTGTTCCTGGCCTGGTTGAGGTGGGCATTGAAGAGGTCCTGGCTCTCACTGGTATGACCCATGCAGGGGTGCCTTAGCCAGGCCTGGAGTGGGTAGGCAGCATCAGCAATGATGCACAGGGGCATGGTCACGTCCCCCCCCCGCCCCCCGGCAGCTCCCATGAGTGTGTGGTAACATATGGGAGATGCCATCTCCAGGGCCCCATTCCCCATGGACCTGCTCCATGGGACCCCCCTCCCAGGGACCCCGCCATGGGTGTGTGGCCCTGGGTACCTTACCTCAAGAAGGACAACCCCAACAGTGGCCTTCCCCACCCTGAATTGGTGGCCGACCAAGCAGTTGCTGTACGGTGTGGCCAGCTTCCACAGGGCGATGGCTACTCATTTCTCCAGGGGGAGCATGGGCCGCATGCGGGTGTCCTGGTGGTGAAGTGCTGATGCCAGCCAATGGCACAGCTCCATGAACACGGCCTGAGTCATCTGGAAGATGCGGAGCCACTGGTCATCATCCCACTCTCTGAGGACGATGTTGTCCCACCATTCCCCGCTGGTGGGGTACTGCCAGAGGCGATGGTGGGGCTGGAACCGGGGGTGCTCCAGATGCACAGTGGGGGGAGCCTGCAGGAGGCTGGCCACATGTTGGGAGCAGGTAGCCTCATATGGCATGCTGTCAAGATGGCCATCAGCCTGCCCATGATGTCCAAGGTGTCCCTGTCAGCAAAGTGCTATGGGTCCATGTCCGGCAGTGGTGTGGTGGCTAACCAACGCTCTGCTGAGTGCTGTGCTGGAGGTCGCATGCTGCAAGCAGCCAGGGCCCTCAGCATGTGCACAGGGGATTTGTTTGAGAGGAGCCCTTTAAGGGGTCAGCTGGCCCATGCTCCAGGAAGGGCTTGTCAGACATTCGACCCTGCCCTCCTCATTTCCTGCCCTGTTATTTCAAAATGAAGCTGTGGCTGTGTAGCCGCTCCATTTCAAAAGGACTGGGAGTCTTTTCAATGTTGCGGATTGCAACATCGATCTGCATTTCGTGTGTAGTCGCTTCCATAGCACTTATTTTGAAATAGCTTATTTCGAAGTGACGGATAGGGATAAGCTCTTTTGACGTCACTTCCCAGTGTGGCCACGGCCTTATTGTTTGCTTTCATGTACTTTACCAAGCGATCCAGATCAGTGACCGGTTCTTTTTATTTTTTACCATTCCCCTAATTTTTGTGTAATGTGCAGACTTTCCGTCCTGCTGCCAGCCCCGTCGCCACCTGCAACCCTACTCACTGACAAAATGTTAAACAATTTGCAGCCAAGAACTGGTCCCTGCACATCTCTACTGGAAATGCAACTACTTGATGTTGACTCCCTATTTAAAGTTACATTTTTCGGACCTATCAGTTAACCATCTTTTAATCAATTTAATGTGTGCGATGTTAATTTTACTTTGAGTGCTTTTAATCAAAACATGCAGAATGAGGTCAAATGCCTTATAGTACTCTAACAGATTTATTGCATCAATACCATAACCTTTATCAATCAAACTTGTATTCTCATAAAAAGATACCAATTTTGACAGGATCTATTTTTCATCAACCCATGTGGATTTGTATTAAAATCCTTTAATTTTTCATAAATTGAGTCCTGTATCAGCCACATTTTCTTGTCCAGGAGCAATGTTAGGCCAACAGGCCTTTAATTTACCAGATCAAACAATTTATTTATATATTTGATGTAAAATGAACACATTAGGGCTGTGGCCACACTAGCCCCTTCCTTTCGGAGGGGGCATGGTAATGAGGCACTTCAGCAGATGCTAATGAGGTGCTCCCATGAATATGAAGCACCTCATTAGCATAGTGGCAGCTGTGCATGCTTTGAAATTTCTGCTTTCGAAATGCACTCCACCCATGTATCTAGGGGCTTTTCGAAATGACCCCTTGATTTTTAAAGCCCTTTCTTCTCATTTGCTTTTGGGAAGAAGAGGCTTTCGAAATCGGGGTCATTTTGAAAGGCCCCCATCTACATAGGCAGTGAGTATTTCAAGAGTCATACTTTCAAAGTGCACGTGACTGCAATTATGCTAATGAGGTGCTGCATATTCATAGCAGCACCTCATTAGCATCTGCCAAAATGCTTCATTAATATGCCCCATCCAAAAGGATGGGCTGGTGTGGCCACAGCCTAGATGTTCTCCAGACTTTTTGGACTTTCCCAGGGCTCCAATGTGTATTGAAAAATCGACATTAATTATGCACTAAGTTATTCAGCAAGCTCATCTAAAACTCTTGCTTGCACATTTAAAGGATAGACCTGATGATTTTAAAAATGTCCCACTTCAGTAGTTCCTGTTGAATGTCCCCCAGATATACCAATGGAATGGAAAGGAAAGATTGTATCCAGTTTTTTTCTTAAATACAAAACATAAATATTTATTGAACACTGGCTTTCCTGAGCTATCTGCCATGCCATTGTAAAGATTTTTTTTGTACCTTTCACATATATTTTAAAAAACCCACATTATCGTTCTTAACTCTGGTGGTCATGAATTCTCTTTCTCTGACTTTCTTGTCAATTTTCTACAATTCCTAATGTATATTTTTATTACAGTAACTTCCCTTTTCTTCTATTTCTTATGTATTTTTTTACTATTTTACAACTGCCTTCACTTCCTCCTAACCCAGGTACACTTTTTGGTTTTTCAGCCAGCACAGTCATTTTCCTCAGTTGTGAGATTATGGCTTGTGGAACAGTAACATGTTCTTCTTAAATGATTCCCAATTACCAGTCATATTTTTTCTGATTAAATTCTTCCTCCTGTCCAGTTTTGGTCTTCATTTTTTTCAGTTTTGAGAAATTTGCACTACAGGTTGAACCTCTCTCGTACAGCACCCTCAGGACCTGACCGGTGCCAGATGAGACAATTTGCCAGATGACAGGAGGTCAATGTTTTCTAGCACATTACCAACACTTCCACTACTTACTGGGCTCTTAAAAGACATGTGGGGTAAATTATAGCTAAATAACAGCAGAGAGCACCAAGAGCCAGGATTGATGGCTGCGAGCAAACTTTATAGGACCACAGGAAACCTGGCCACACCCATGATAAGTGGTCGCCCAGGTAGCTAAAATCATGCTGGATTACAGAGTTTGCCAGATGGGAGAGTTCCACCTTAGAGAGGTTCATCCTGAGCTAAAACACCAAGTATGTGAATGAAATTATATATACTGGTCTAGACTTCATTCTATTTCCACATTATAAATGTGATCAAGTCACAGTACTTTGTGCCTAAAAAATTCATTAATCTGTACTTGAGAGGTTTAGTTCCTTTTTCCATTAAGACAAGGACTAAAAAATGACCCTGTCTTGGTTGCAACACCGTGAATTAGTAAATGGTCATCTATCATGTTCAGAATTTCCAAGAATCTTTTTAGTGCTGGTGGTCTGAGAACTCCAGTGCATGTCTCACATATGGAAGTCCTCCATGATCATGCAGCTTTTCTTAAACCTAAGACATTAAAGATTGGCTTCTTATGAACCTATCATTCTGTTCCCTAGTGTGATCTGGTAGTCTGTGGGGCACACCAATACCCAATATTGTGCTTTATCTGTTAGGTGTCAGAGGGGTAGCCATGCTAGTCTGTATCTGCAAAACCAACAAGTCCTGTGGCACCTTATAGACTAAAAGATACACTGGGGCATAAGCTTTCACAGGCAGAGACCCACTTCATCACATGCATCCTTTACTGGATGACAATTCATTTTCCATGCATCTGACAAAGTGGGCCTTTGCCCGTGAAAGCTTATGCTCCAATATATCTGACAGTCCATATGGTGCCACAGGACTTCTCATTGTTTTTATCTGTTAGGACACTGATTCATAAGCATTAGATATTTATTTTCTTTAGAGTTATCTGTGAACCAAATAAGTATAGTAAGGACTTTCATATCCAGCATTCTATCACCTGGAACTCTCAAATAAAAAGCATTTAAACCATACATAGATTTTAGTTACATTTTCCATAAGCATAGTATAGTGAAAGTAAATACAAATAAATACACCAAATACAGTATAAGTTTACAGTGCACAATACTACTGTTGTTGGTAAAAAAAACACTCAGCATACTTATGTTTGTTTCTTAATAGCTAATATTATTGTTCTTTAGTGTTATTCATTGCTAGTTTACTGTAATGTCAATGTGTAGAGTGTAGCTATGTCAGGAGGAGCTATGTCTTTCAGGTGACCTCTTAGCAGCTTCTCTCTTCAGCCAGTGACTCTTTTACTGGATGAATCTTCATTTTCCAAGCCTTTAAATGTTCTCTCTTCAATGGGAGCATAAGATTAATTGAGCACTGGTTGCTTGAATCTGTTCTATATGCCTTCCAGACTACTAGTTCTGTCCCATCTCCTACTATGTTTTATTTCCAAGGTGAGTGCTGGTATCACCTTATTACCACCTTTAAATCAGCCTTTTCAGCTACTAGCCATCATGAGTAAACAAAGGAGAAAGGGGAATTTTTATGTTAAAGTGTCTTCCCACTTAATATATCGACTGGATGATTCTACGCAAAACACCAGATACTGAAGTGACTGATACCCTATGAATGTATAAAATAGATCATAATAGCTGTGTCTACACGTGCATGCTACTTCGAAGTAGTGGCACTAACTTCGATGTTAGGCGGCGAGACGTTGAAGTCGCTAACCTCATGAGGGGATCGGAATAGCGCCCTACTTCGACGTTCAACGTCGAAGTAGGGACCGTGTAGACGATCCGCATCCCGCAACGTCGAAATTGCCGGGTCCTCCATGGCGGCCATCAGCTGGGGGGTTGAGAGATGCTCTTTCCAGCCCCTGCGGGGCTCTATGGTCACCGTGGGCAGCAGCCCTTAGCCCAGGGCTTCTGGCTGCTGCTGCGGCAGCTGGGGATCCATGCTGCAGGCACAGGGTCTGCAACCAGTTGTCGGCTCTGTGTATCTTGTGTTGTTTAGTGCAACTGTGTCTGGCAGGGGCCCTTTAAGGGAGTGGCTTGCTGTTGAGTCCACCCTGTGACCCTGTCTGCAGCTGTGCCTGGCACCCTTATTTCGATGTGTGCTACTTTGGCGTGTAGACGTACCCTCGCAGCGCCTATTTTGATGTGGTGCCGCGCAACGTCAAAGTTGAACATCGACGTTGCCAGCCCTGGAGGACGTGTAGACGTTATTCATCGAAATAAGCTATTTCGATGTTGGCTTCACGTGTAGACGTAGCCAATATCTTTGAAGTGGGGGGAAAATGCTTTGAGATCTGCCTAGCATTTCACATTTTTGTAAACTATTTACTTGTAGAAAAAATGCAATTTTAAACCTATGTCTTAATTATGAAAGATTTTGACAGTGTGATTGGAAGATTACATCAACCATCTGTTCTTAAATGAAATGAAGTGTTGAAAAGAGTTGAGACCCACACAGCGTAGTTTGAGATCACTTTTCTTTCCACCCCAAAAGACTGAAGAAATTATTTTTTCTCCTTTTAAAGAAAAAACTCTGGTTAATTTATCATGCATATTACATTGGTAGCTTCTAAAGCTAAAAGTAATATAAAGTAATATGACTAAAGGTTTTCAATTACTGAATATTTTTCTAATTGAATAAGAAATTGTTGATATTTGTCAATGGTTTAATATATGGAAAGATAAAGTTTTCAAAATAATAGATTGCTGAAAGTCCGACATGTAATGGATGCGATACCTGTTATACTGGTATTCAAATAAACAAAGTATTCCCTGAATATGCTTTGCTATAACTTTTAAAAATCTCACACAATAAAGAAATGAAGAACTATATAATTCAGTGAATGAATAATAACTAAGGCATCTGTGGGGAAGTGCAGATTCTTGAACCTCTTGACAATTCACATTTGAACAGCTTTAAGATATAAAATAAGAGAAGAAAAGTCTCAAGTGCCTCATGCCTTATAAAGGGTGTGGAATGTCTGGCAGTCAAGCCATATCTGCTTGAGGCAGATGAGACTCAAATTGTATTTTCCCCATCTTGCTGCTACTGAAGCTAAGAAATACATTTTGGCTAGCAGATAAATGCTGCTCACTCTGAACCCTACAAACGTGACATTCATTTCCAGAGAACCAGAATTGGGCCTGTAGGTGCAATTTGTTTGACTATTTTCTCTTCAGTAATTTTTAATGAAGTAACTGAATTAGGCATAGCTTGGTACCTCTTTAATGTGGTTATGATGAATATATTTTATACGATTAAAAGTGATAAAGCTGCGTGGCCTTAAATATTGTTTTAAAACATTTGTCAGCTACAGAGCCCGGGGAAAAGGCACATACGTAAGTGACTGTTCCAAAAGACAACTTCTTTGTTCAATCTTCAATCCAGATACATTAATAATGTAAAATTGTTTTTCTTATTTTTAAAACATACTCATTAAAAGTTCTTCAGCAAAGAAAAGTTGCTATAGTGTATTATATATGCACATTTGTTCATGACCAGTTTTGATCTGCTCTGAATTTGTAAACACTTCAAATGTGGTGATGGATGTAAACTCAGAAATTCTCTTCACTGTGGTTATGGAATAATCCCTTCGTACAAAGGCTGAAATAGATGGTCTTGTAAAATGGTGGGATTGGGACTCAATTTTTGGCTTTGTTGCAAACTTAATATGTGACCTCAGACAAATCACATGCCTCTTTTTGTGCCTCTGTGGACCCTTTAGAATATGAGACTATTACTTCTCTATATCAAGAGGTCATGGTGAGGAAAAAATTATGCCTGTGAGGTGCTCACTGAAGTCCATATTTATGTACAGCAAAATGCCAATGTATGTCCATTTGGAGCAGTTTCACACCAAGCAGCCCAATATTTGAGACTTTCCTTGTAAGTTTAGAACATATAAGCTGTGTCTACACATACACGCTACTTCGAAGTAGTGGCACTAACTTCGAAATAGCGCCCGTCGCGGCTACACGCATCGGGCGCTATTTCGAAGTTAACTTCGACGTTAGGCGGTGAGACGTCGAAGTCGCTAACCTCATGAGGGGATCGGAATAGCGCCCTACTTCGACGTTCAACGTCGAAGTAGGGACCGTGTAGACGATCCGCGTCCCGCAACGTCGAAATTGCCGGGTCCTCCATGGCAGCCATCAGCTGGGGGGTTGAGAGATGCTCTCTCTCCAGCCCCTGCGGGGCTCTATGGTCACTGTGGGCAGCAGCCCTTAGCCCAGGGCTTCTGGCTGCTGCTGCGGCAGCTGGGGATCCATGCTGCATGCACAGGGTCTGCAACCAGTTGTCGGCTCTGTGGCTCTTGTGTTGTTTAGTGCAAGTGTGTCTGGGAGGGGCCCTTTAAGGGAGCGGCTTGCTGTTGAGTCCGCCCTGTGACCCTGTCTGCAGCTGTGCCTGGCACCCTTATTTCGATGTGTGCTACTTTGGCGTGTAGACGTACCCTCGCAGCGCCTATTTTGATGTGGTGCCGCGCAACGTCGAAGTTGAACATCGACATTGCCAGCCCTGGAGGACGTGTAGACGTTATTCATCGAAATAGCCTATTTCGATGTTGGCTTCACGTGTAGACGTAGCCATAGTAAAACCAACCATGCCAAGTGCTTCAAATCACCCAGTGAGAGACTGATAAGCTTTGCACCATCTCTGAGTGTACCAGGAGTGAATTATATGAGACCAAATTGAAGAAGCTAGCCCTGCTCACCTTTAAAAGAGGAGACTAATATAGAATTTCTCCTGTGGTCATAACTGTGGTGGAATTAGACAGGGAGCAAGTTCTCCTTCTCTGTGCTCAGTGATCTTAAGCCCAGAAGAAATCACTTATCATCTAGTTTGCCTTCCTGCATAATTCAGGCCTTAGCATTTTGCCAGGTAAGTCTTGCCGCAGAAGAATTATTTATTCTTCTCTAGCTGATCAGTGAAAACATCATACCTAAGTGAGTGCGTAGTTTAAACTCTTAGAAAAGCATCTAATCTTGACTTAAAGTAAAACTGACAATGAATTTGTCATATGCTTGTGAGTCACATATACATAACTAGCAATGCAGCTAGTTAATATATGTACTGGCCTTTTGCGTTGAGGGATTTATTCCTGTGACTTGGTCAATTCCCAGAACTCCCCTTTGAATTAGTGAAATTGTGGCTCAGATCTTCACATCACAAGTTTCAGGGTTTGTCTATGGATCATATAAAAATCACATGGGCTGTTATTTTGTTTCTCAGGTAATGCTTCAAGTGAAGTCAGATCAGAAGGAGAATCTGGCTATATAAAAACATTATATTATACACACTCTTAGCTGCGTAAGTGTCAACTATTCCTATCCTTGTAAAACAAACTTCTTATCTTCTCCCCCTTCCCCCAAAAGAACCTCTGCCTGCAAAACATTTGAACTATTTTCAGAAGAGAAAAATCAGGAACCAGTCTCATTCTCTCACAGTATACATTGGAGGAAGGTTCCTTGTCCAGCCTCTCCACCACACACCCTTTAAAAAAAATCACTGGGTGGACTTCACATTTCCCTCTCTTGTTTTCTGTTCTCAAGCTCCAACCCTCTGAAGGCAGCTCACTTTGTGCCATCATTTTCCTGATATTGAAACCAGAATGATTAAAAAGGTAGTAAGCATGGAAACAGAGACGAACTCCCAGAAGTAGTGGAAGTTCAAAAAACTGTTAGAGAATATTTCCAGAGTGATCTTCATTGAGTCTTGAATCTAGCAATGGGGGCTGGCAGAGGGTGTGGAGGGGAAGATGATTTACAGGCAGCCCAGGCCTCCCGGGGGAGGTTTTACTGCTGGACTGAGGGACAGGGAGACTGTTGAGGATCAAAAATCAAGCACAGTTACAGTCGATGCATTAGTAAAGATGGGAGTGACTAACCCAGGAGCTCTGCTTCTGTGACAGGCACCGAGAGAGCAGTAAACCCGTCGTGATTTCCCAACACCCCCACTACCCCCCGCCGGTGCCTGAGTTTTCCTCTCCACGCTGCCTCCCCTGTGCCCTCTCGGTAGCTATGGCTGTCAGCCCGCCGCTGTGTCTGCCTCCCTCGGGCTGGGGCTCCCCTTCAGTGGTCCCAGCCGGACTCCCAACTCGGGAGGATTTTGATTGGCGGCAGCGCTGACAGCAGGAGGAGCTTCGCGGGAGCCGGTGCAGCCAGCGCTCGGCTATAAGCCTCTTTGCAGCGCTCGCTCCCAAGCTCTCGGCGCGTCCCTGGACCCGAGCAGTGCAAATTCACACTGGGGATCTGCTAAGAGGCACAGATGTCATGTGAAAACGCACATGCTCAGCCGCTCGCGCAGCCTCCTTCCTGGGGTTTTTTGTTGTTCTTTCTTTCAAAAAGAAACTCCTTTCTCCCCCTTCTCCTCTCTCCCCCCCTTGCAACTAACAAACCAACAACAACCCTCGCTCCTGCTGCTCGGGCCAAGTAACCACAAAAGAAACCTTTGGGAGCTGCTGGTGGTTCCAACACAGAGCAAATCCAGAAGGGGGAGGGCGGGGAGGGCGGAAAAGCCAGACGCACAATCCGGGAAAGTCGGTGTCCACCTAGACACACCTAATAGGGTCAGAAAGGAGCACAGCACCCCGGGAGGAATGAGCTTCCCAGCAGAGCAGATCTACTCCGGCTGCAGCCTTCATTCTTGCTGAGAGGGGATTTTTGTGCTGCGAGGTCCAAGCGGTTAGCTTCATGACTGCGCGGAGCGGGGAATCGCCACCACCATGCGAGGTAAGGGAAGGATTAAGGGCCACAAGGAGGTGGAGAGGGGGAGGAAATTGATTTCGCAGAGCCCAGGTAATGTTGCTTTGGCCGGGGGGCGGCGCGGAGAGAGTTGGCTGCTCGCGTTATGGAAAGTTGCGGCCGGAGTGGCTAAGGCGTTGGTGGGGGTAGCGGTTTCCCCGGGCTTGTTTACGATGCGGATGGCTCGGTGTGTTTGGGTTTGTAGGGGAGCGGGGCACGACTAAAGCGAGCCCGGAGGAGACACAACAATTCGGGGCTGTTGGCCCGGCTCATGCGGGGCTGGGCAGCTGCACTCAGGCATGAGCCGCGGAGTGTAGCTTACGGAGGGAAGGCGGCGGCGCGGCGCGGCGCGGCGCGCTAGCGGGGGGATCTTACCTGGGAGTGCGGACTCCGACGGCTCCGCCGCACGCCCCGGCTGCCTTTCCGAGGAAGAGCGCAGGGAACGGTCCTTGCAGGCTGTGCGGAGCTGCTTAGCAATAAATGCCCTATTGTAGCGTGCATGGGGCAGGCGGGTCTGTGCTCTCTCGGGGCCCGGGGGTGGGAGTTTGGGGCCGGGGTTATTTCAGGAGAGGACAGGGGGCGTGGGAAAAGGACCCTGCCGTCCCTGGCGCATTGCCGGGCCGCTCGGGGGCGGGATGCGGGCTGGGAGCAGTGGGGGGGCTAAAGTTGTGGCTGGAACTTCGCTGCTGCTCGCGTTGGTTTATTACACCCCAGTCCCGCTCAGGGCAGCTGCGGTCATTGCTGATGGAGTGATTTCCGTCCTAAGGGGGCAGAGGGAGCCGGGGGCCGGGCCCTGCTTCCCTAAACCTGCTGGAGGGGCTGGCCTGGCTGGAACCACCTGCTTGGTCCCCCCGCGTGTCTAGGTCTTAGCTCGCCCCCGCCAGGAGCCAAGCAGCCCCTCGCCTGCCTCTCCGCCCGTTCCCCTGAACTTGACGCGGCCTAGTTCTCCTGGGGGGCGGGGGAGTGAGCAGCTCCTTGCATTTCAATGGAGTCTTTGGCCGGGCTCAGAGCGGCTCCCCCACCCCCCATCACCGCCCTGCGCGCCCAGGGGGGGGCCTCCAGTAGGGGTACTTCCTAACGTGGCCCTCAGCCCTCCTCCTCCGCCAGATGCAGCCCCTGGCTGGGGGCAGGCGGGTTTCCCTGGCGCTCCCTCTTGCCCGGCGCTGGCCGGCCTTGCACAGCTGTGTGGCCGGAAGGAGGCGCTGCGGCCGCCCCGCCGGAAGAAGGGGCTCTGCCCGGGGGAGGGGGAGGGAGAGGGTAGTGGCTGCCCGCTGCCCGGGGCGAGGCGGCTGCGGTGCAGCCACGCGGGGGGCGGCGCTGCAGCGCTCGGAGCAGGCAGGCAGGGGGACTCCGGGGAGCCGCTGGGCGGCGGCGGGGGCCGCGCTCTGATTGGCACGGCGGGCAGTGGCTGGGCTTCCCCGGCGGCCTCCGGGTTTGCCACGTGCAGCTCCACTGACCCACTTCTCTGTGGCCCGGCACCCGAGCGGGGCAGGACCCCAGCACCTGATGATGACTCGGGGGTAGCTCCGCCTTGTCCCCTGCCGCACAGCATAGGTGTTCCACGCCGGCCGGCCGGCCTAGCCAGAGGGTTTACACGTGCCGGGGAGTGGTGGGGGGCGGGTGTATCGCTTCTGCATAGCGATAGTAACTTCCCGGGTGCCTGGGCTCCTCCCCTCCAGCCCCGGGGAGTGGGGCGGAGAGCCGCCCTCATGCCCCAGCCGAACTTTCCTATGCACTCTCCCCAGCGCGTTCCGCGGGAGAGGGGACCGCTTCCTCCCTGAGCGCTCTGCTCCGAGCGCCGGCCGCTGTGGGCAGCCGGCTCCTTGTGAGAAGCCACGTTATCATCTGCACCGGAAAAAGCCAGGCGCTAGGTGAGCACGCAGCCTGGCGTGGGGTCGCGGAGCGTTCAAAAGCCTCCCTGCGAGTTAGGGAAATGTGTCGTGTCTGGTCCTTTAAAATGGATCACTCTTATGCCAGCCAAGCCCAGCGTCTGCTAGTCACTGTGTCTGGGGGGCTTGGCCTGGCGCATCCGTCCTTGTCTGGGGGCTGTTGGTGTTTTGGCTTGGTGAGAGGTGCAGGAGAAGGCGGGGCGGGGAATAAGCTCTTGACCGGCTCTCGACACGAGTAAACAGTCTGCGACATCAGTCCTCGTTCCCCACCCTCTCTCCACCAGCTTCCTCTATTGTCACTGAAGAGGGGCTCCTCGGGGTCCTTCGGCGTTTGTAACATGAATGAGAGAGTTGCCTGCAGTGTTTCTTCCATTTGCCGGTCGGTAAATAATGCAAAACCAAATTCCGTTGCTGTAGTTGTTCCTAGGACTTGAGAGGGAGGAGGACGGGGAAGTAATACAGTTTATTGGACCAGCTTCTGCTTGGCGGGAGTTCACGCTTTCCAGCTTCCCACCAGAAGTCAGTCCCCTAAGACTCCTCATACCCACCATGTCTCTAAACCAAATCCTGCCATTGCCTGAATGATGTCGGTTTGATTTGCTGGAACAAAAAGCAGTGCAACCTCCATCCCTTGTACTTTTACCGGGAGCTCTGTGACTCCCCCCAGTCCCCGAAGTACCTAACTGACCTAATGGTTCACGGGAATGGAGAGGGAGGTGCAGACAAGTTAGCAAACTTTGCGATGCCTCTAGCAGTATTTCCCACTGGTCTGCAGCTGGCTAGCCACTTCCTACTATCAGGTTCTGTCCTAATACGCGCGCGCGTGTGTATGTGTGTTACACAGATTTAGTGGATAATTTCAAACGGGCTGCGTAGACGTTCACACTCGACGGCAGAGCACCAAACCCGCCCCCACAGTGGCTATTGTTATGCGAAAGGACGTCACCTAAGCGTGCTTTCAAATTGCAATCAAATATACATAGCGAAAAGAGATGTAAGCTAGTGTGGATTTAAGGTATTCCTTTAGCCCAGCGGGTGAGTTGTTTGTGAACAGTATCAGTCCCATCCTATGTTCAGTTTTGTTAATGGTTTTTGTAACCAATATGTTATTGCCTGTAACAAATTAAAATAATATTGCAGGAGTTTGCAACTTCTCCTGAAGGACAAATGCTTTTATTTCAGATTTAATTGTTCACAGCTCAGTATTTTGCTAGAGTACTGTCTTTAATGTGAGATCCTCAAACTTTCCCTGGCAATTTGCTGTCCTCCAGCTTTCCCTTTAGAATATTAAGACTGTGGGGCATGCATGCTTTTCTAAAATTTACCTTGGATGCCTCAAACTTGCTGCACCTCCATTGTTTTAAATAGAATTATGGCCTGCCCATATCCTTAAAAGTACATCCGTGTTAAAGTCACACTTAAGCAGTTATGGCAACTGTGTTACAGACCCTGGCAATCTGATAGCCGAAGAAATTATTTTCTATGCTTTAGAATTTTTGTATATGTCCTTTTGAGAATATTCAGTAATGCTGAATTACAGCTGAATAGTGTAATGGGAGACTACTGTAGTTGGGTTGTAAACAGCTTTGTGCTTTAAACCCTGTATTTGTCATCTTTAGTACAGCTCTCTCTCTATTTTTTAATAGAAATCTGTCAATATAGAATACATTATTTTGGAATATGTAAGGGGAGAGAAACTGAAAACTGCTTGAAGAATAATGGTGCATGATGATGTCACCTTTTATAGGGATGTATAATACATAGGAGTAAGGCTCAAGTGAGACATTTGAATTGAAAAAAGGCTGATTTTTTTTTCTTTTAGATCAGTGATAACTCATATTTTTCTTAGTGCACACAAAGCTTCTTTTATGATGATAAAAATAAAGTAGTAGTTGGATTAAAAACCAAACCAACAAAAATACTTGAATAGTTGCCTATGCAATTTAAATTTCATTTATAATATAGTTTAGCAAATTATAAACCGTGAATTTGGTCTTATTTTAACATTGTATTACTTAATGCAACCGAGATTCAGTATAATTTGTACACTAACAAACATGCAGATTATGATCACAATTAGTTATTTTGTGAAAATTACATTTAAACAGTGTGGTAAAGCATAGTATTTGTTAATAGGTAATGTTTAAACTCTCTATTGATATCTCAGCAAACAGTTAAATGTAGTATATTTAAAAAAATCCCCTTGAGGCTCTAGAGTTTAGATACTTTTCCTGATTTTGTTACATGATTTACTACTTTTGTTAGTTGAAGGACTGGTTTGTGAAATACTACATTACAGTTATTCTATTTTCACAGTTTCACTAAAATATTCATAAGCAGTTAGGAAGGTGTGAATTAAACAAATCTAATCTACAGTGTTATTCAGGGAGTTTATTAATTAGCGTGTAAAAGTGTTCAAACAACTGAGAAGCATGTAATTTCTTTAAATGTAATAGATGGATGCAGGTAATTTTGTGATTGCATTAAGGTAAAGAAAAATTTATTTAATTACCCCAAATTGTGTGTTTCTGGAATATGAATAAAATCAATTTAGGAAAGAGTGACAAAATGTTGTCCAAATTGACTTACCAAAACAAATGCAATAATGTATCACCTACGCAAGTATCAATGGTATTGATTTTATTGAGTAGGAGCAGACCCCAACAATATGGTTAATCCTTCAACTCATACTTGGATGGGTAGCTCTAACTTATCTAAATAACTCATTGTTTTCAATAGTGTTATTTTTATGAGGATGAACCATTTACACAAGTAACGAGTTTGCAGGGTTGGGCCTTAGCTGGAACAGAATTTGGCTTTACTGAGAAGTTTTGATGATTTTCAGTAAACATGTAATAAAACCATACTAAGCTGCAAAATTTGCATTTTTCCTAAAAATGCAAGTGTTAATTTAATTAGACAGCTGTCATTACCTATTATCATGAGCAGAAATAAAGTCTGAAAATTGAGAGGTTATTTTGATACATAAACCATTTACTAATTCCACATGATGTTACATGTTTGTTTCTTTGCTGGAATGATAGTGTTTGTTAGACTGTACAAATGGAAGTGCTATATTTCACATTTAACATAGAATCAGATTTCTGTCGTCATTTCTGAAATATTTGTATATTCTGATTAGTAAAGATTTTACATTTCCCAACTTTGCCTTATGAACAAACTCCTTTTGGTGAATACTTCTCCAGTGTTTAACAATCTCATAATTTAAAATGTAGATTTTAAAATGGGTTGGACTGCATAGGATTGTGAAAATATGGAGTATATGGGGCAGTGATTAAAGCATTCTTCATTGTTTTGGAAGGTGCCAAGTACAATAACATAAATAAATCAAAAAGTAGTCATAATCATAGTATCACAAATAGATTTCCAGTTTTCCAAATATAGGTCATGATCCTGCAATTTTTCTTATACTAGCTGTCCAGAAGCACCACTCATTGAAGTGCTTGATAGTAAAATTTATCACTCATATTTGGTGGGTTGGAGTCCATAAGAGAGAAAGCAATCTACAAAGGAGTTACAAATCAGGATTTGTACAGTAAAACGTAAATTCCCAGGCTAAGCAGAAAATCTTGGGGTTGGTGCGGTAATCCAATACTGTAGGAGATGGACTTGTGCCTATCAGGGAATGTATGGCTGAAATATATCTTTGATAATACACAGTCACAGTAGCTACAATTTGCCATAACATGTATGCTAGTTACCTAAAGCTGGAAAACAAAATCAAAAGACAATCCTAGGCTGCCCAATAAATCATTTTCTTCTGTCTTAAGTGAAACAGTGAATTCATAGACAACAAGACTTGTGCTATGAATTGGAAGGATGTCTGCTTTGTAGTTAAAGACAAAGGAAGTACACAGAAATAAATATTGATTGAACTAATCATCAGATGAATAGTAATGAACTTTACCAGTGCACCAATATAATAGGTTATGTTAACTAACCCTTTCGAAGCCCATATGCTGCCCTTTCAACCCATGACCCTATCCATTGAGCTCTTAATGAGGGAAACCACAGGTGTTATAACGGCATTTATGGTAAATCATACTAAATATAATAGTTGTATATAAATAACAGTAGAATAGTTACATGAACTCTAGAGAAAAGAAAAAGTGAATCAGAGAAAACATAAACGTGTTCAAATGAAACATAAATAGAATGAGAATAATAAGCTGTACTTATACAGTGTTTTTCTATTTTAATGTGCTATCCTAAATATTTATTACTGTAGGAAGTAATGCATCAATTTAATCAAGTTTTACACTATATTAATGTTTTGATGTGATGAATTTATATTTAAGATCAATTCCTCCAGTGGCTAATTTTAAGAGATTTAAGAAGTTTGTCCAGTTCAGGTTTTCATTAATTTTTGTATACATAATAATAGGAATTTTTATAATTCATATATCTTAATATACATCCTAATTCTAAATTTAATTACAGCGCCCTACTCTGTATTCATTCCTACTCCAGTTAATGGAGCTAATTAGTCAGATACACAGTTTGAGTAACAGTGGCAGAATCTGGCCTGTTGTATTTTGAAGGCTATCATTGTTACTATTTTAGTTCTAATATTATTCTCATAAGCATACTGAGAACTCTCACTAATTTCAACAGAAGTTTTACGAATAGGATTTTGTATCAAATGCAACACTCTATTCCTGATTCTGCAGAACCTCGTCATATGGTTTTTACTTAAATAAGTACTAATATGTGGGAGTAAGGAGATCAGAGTTTGGCTCTCTCACTTTTTCCTTCCTTTTCATTGAGGTCCACTTTTTTAATAGACTAGAAAAGCACATGGCTTTACTTTGCCAGAAACATATTGCTGAAAATCTATGCAAACACAACGGCAGCTGTTTCTCTGCCTGCAATACAAGTGTGTAAGCTAATTCAATTTGACATAAATATGTTTATGGCAGTGCTAATGATGAATTATTTTGATAAATATGCAATTATGTGTCAAACAACTTTTAAGAGAGGACATCGGTGAATTTCATGAACAGTCCAAAATCTAAATAACCAGTTATTAGTTCTCTGTATCACAGCATTTCTAGCAATGTACTCAATAGTTTGATGTTCACTCTTCACTGTAATTATTTGTTAGATTAAATCATTTTCATAAAGCAATAGGAAGATTTGGCTGAGACAGTATAAAACAGTTATCTTGGACTTTGCCTTGGGAAGTAGCCCGGTTGTGTTCTGGTAACTGCTCACCTGAGTAAGGAAGCTGCATTTGAGGTTGTGCTCTGCATGCCCATGTGAAACCCAGCAATGTGGGATTGTAAGAAATGTCAGACTATAAAGATGTAGAGAGAATCAAAGTTATGAGAAGCGTGTCATGATAACCAAGTTTGTTGCATTGAGGTTCTTAGCAAAATTACCTTCACCTGAATCAGGACAGTATTCTTTGAAAATGGAATACAGGTTGGTAGCTTTCTAGAAGAAGGAAAACTGTCAAAAGCACCACATTTTTTCAGAAGAGCTAATGTTAAAATTTCAAGTGTGCCATCCTAAAGCAGTACATGCTGATCGCTAGTATATTCAGAAAAAAAAATTTAGTGTGATTAAATCTTTATTTCTTCACAGTGCACTGACTGATTGCCACGTTGCAGATGGTCTATGAATTCAGTGTGGCCCAATTAACTTCTCCTAATACCAGTGCGTTTTTGAACATAACATTACAGCTGAAAAATATTATAGGTAGCTAAAGAAGTGTAAGTGTGGCTAAAAGCTTTATAGTTTTGTAACTGATTAAGGTATATTGCAAAAGAAATGTTTTAAACATACCCTGGATGAATATTAAGTGTCTCTGTCAGGCTGTCTGTTTGAAGATATCACACTAAAACTAACAGCTTCCTTTTGGTTATCCATGATCAACTTGAAGGCTTCCTAAACTTGCTTGTCTCAAAACTGTTATCTGAAATGTCAGTTCACAGGAACCAAAACTGAACTATATTCTTCAGAGTAGCATTTGCATACAAGTCATGCATTCTCACTGAATTTCATTCCTCCCTGCACGAAGGTGGTGTTGCATTCTATAAGTTTCTTTAGTCTTATGAGAAAGATGTACTCTGATTTTTGTTAAGTGTTTGGAAGGATGTGACAGAAGAAAAAAGACCCAAAAAAACTGTTAAATTACAGTTCAGTGTACAGTCAAAATAATGGGCTGTTGAGAGGGTTGTGTGTATTTTTGAATTGGTTGATCTTGGCCTTTCCTCATTTGGAGAAATTGAAGATGGAAGGAAATGGGTCCCAATCCGGCTTCAATTGCAATAAGACAAAAACCCATTTTGTCAAAGGGATTAAGACTAGGCCTTTAACTAATATAGTGAAAACACCACCAGAGGATGAGCATGAAAAGAATTTGCAACCCACTTTTTAATAGGCTCAGGAAAGAGAACTGCATATAGTGTATATGAGCAAAGGTAACTAAGTCAATGTTTCAAGGATAACGTGGAGAATTTCAGCTAAGAAGTTATAATCAGAGGTATTTTGTCTCTTCGTCCTCTGTTTTATGGAAATGTGCTTGGTTCTATTAGGTGAAGATAAACTGCTAGCTGAGTATTTTGAATGTCAGATACTGTTGGAGAAGTTTAACTATGCTTCAGGAAAACTTCAGGCAGTACCTTCCAGTGTTTGTTTCCTTGATCACCTCTGAGCTAGTTAGTGTTGATTTTGTTTGCTACAACATGTTTGGAAAGTGAAACATTGCACATCAGGTGTTAACTGCATAATCAACCTAGGTAAAATGATATTTGTTTTTCCTTTCTTGATAGGTGTGAGGGAGAGTAATAAAACTAGTACTTGTTTCTACTGATTATGAAAAGCCTTACTGACAACAGTTTTTTCTTTTTTTCAGTATAATTGTGCTATAATGTTTGAGATGATTAAAATTTGAAGCAGTATAGACTAATGAGTATGGAAAAAAAAAAGCTGGATTTTCATTTCTTTACCCCAATGCATGGGAATCACAAATGAATAAACACAGCAGAGTCTGGTAGCACAGAGAAAAAATATTAGAGAAAAACATTAGGTAAGGATGGCAAAGTGCCTTTCTGAGGTTCTGCTTTGGTAAAGAAAAGAGAACCTGTCTTTGCAGCAAGTTTCACTGATGAACAAATATTTATTTTAACATGCTCAGGAATGTATAAGGTAATGATCATTATCTTATCAGGGTGTGCTTGAAAAAATGTTTAATGACCATCAATTATTATCAATTAACTGCAAACCAAACCTTCCCTTTATAAGTAATTCAACTTTGCCAACAAAAATGACACACATACATAATAACTATTTTGTTCAAAATATAGGAAGCCAAAATAACAAACTCTACACCCCCCCCCAGCAAAAAAAAAATCAAATGGGTCAAAATAATTGATTTGATTTTTACACCATTAGTTTGTAAGTAGAAATATCAATTGAGATCAGTGGAGAGCTTTTGGAATAACTAGGTTTATAAATTTACACTAATTATAAGATCATCTGTTTAAAAGTGTGTAAACATTTTATAAAATATTAACAGTCTACAATAGTTAATGTTAATTTTAAAAAGTACAAAAAAACTAATTTTTTCAATCAACAAAGAGCCTACTAGTATAGCTCTGAAACAATTTTAAAGTTATTAATGAACAAGATATGTGTAAAACCAAAATTGGTTTCAGAAATTGAGCCTAATTGGTAAACAAAAGAATTAGGAGTTGTGGTGCTACAGTCTTTATGGGACCTTAGGGAAAAAAATAGGAACTGAAGCAAGCTTCATCCTCATGGCTACCACCTCTAGCCTCTCCTGGAACCCTAGGCCTTCATGATCCTGATGGGAGATCCTTACTAGACTAAGCCAAAGAGAGGAATTGAGATAGTATAACCACATCTGCCAACCACCACATGAAATGAGATGGGCTTGGACCTTAGCAATAACAGCAGTGACACTAGCCCATCTCACTAATAATCCCCCAAAAAGTTACTGCCATCTTTGATATCATCTTAAAACTGTCAAACATAATTCATTTTTAATTCTTAAAAACTCCCTCTTGTTAAAGGAAAGATAACAAGTAACTTCATTCAAATGAAAACTGTATTTAATACTTTACATTTCAATTGGTTTAACTGGATTTTTTCCTTTCTGTCCCTTTCCTAAAAGTTAGGTTTTGAATATATTTGCCTAAGTATGAAGCAGGCTGAAGTCTCTGTTTGACAAACCCCACACCTTATTTTATGCTAGTTCATGTTAATTAGTGGCTAACTCACAGTGATACCTTTAGCCTATATATTCCATCTAAATTAATACATCAGAGCAGTAGTTGAAAATAAATGGAACAGTGTAGCTTAGAGAAAATTGCAGAAGTGGAAGATTTTGCACTTAACCTTCTGACTCTAAAATCTTCTAAAATCATCTTGGTTTATTCAATTCAATTACCTGAAACTGTCCTCACCAAAAGACAGCATAAGTCTTCATAAGGTGAAAAAAGTAAGTATGCTAAAACTTACTAAAAAGAAAACAGTTTCAATGTAAGTTATTTTTTTTCTTCATCTTAGTAAGTTCTGGTCCAGTTTAGGATGAATTCATCCTTCCCAGAAAAAACAGAGGTAACCTTTATTAGTGGAGAAAAGAATAACTCAGTGATGTCAGTGGGCTTGGGTATAATTCTTCCAGCCTTACCGACAATGTGCAGTAATTTACATCATCAGTAGTTTCATTGCATAAGAATTGCAGAAGCAGGCTCTATATAATTAACAAATATTCAAATCAAGTGTTAAATATTTCTGGGCCATTTGGATTTACCTATGACATAAATTTTCCTTATTCCCACTTAGTAGATTACATTATGGGGCCACTGTCAAGATGGTAAGGATACTTTTAAAAGCACTGTGTTGGTCTGATTTTTTGCTTCTAGTTTTGCTCTGCTTTAATGACAAATGATGAGAGATCTTCAAAATCCCACCCTAAAAGTCTTATTTTTTTAGCTAAGAAATATAATGTCTTACTCATTTTGCAGACTACTCATCACAGGAAAGGTTTCCAGAATAATTGTTTTTTGACGTGTTTTGCTACATAAATGTCAATATGGCAACTGAACATCTAGTATATTAAACTGGTGAATTAGAGCTGTGTGCATACGGAACTCTTGCTTACAAGGGGCCAAAATGTATTCTTGAATTTTTTTAACTCCAAGTCTCCACTGGCTTTGACCGTTTTTAAAATCTGATGGCATGACATATGTCATCAGTTGAGTTTGCTCCATGAAAATAATGAAGGTGTAACCTAGCCCCATGATGATTATTGAAATATAACAAGGCTGGACAAAGGATATCATGTAAAGAAAAAGATTACTAAGGGCTAGGTTGTTCTATTTAGGCACATCCTGCCATAAAGGATGGCGTGAAACCAAGTTCCAAGGGGAACACCAAAATACATTTTGCCTTGTGGAAGCAGAGCCCATCTTGGAGCTTTGAGGTATGCAGGTTTCAGCCCTGCTTCTGTAGACTTTTGTAGGCTGTAGTTTATTATGAATAGGGACTTGGAACCATTGTCCTGCTTTTTGTCCCTGTTCCCTTTTACAGCAGTATGTTTCCCAGGAATGTATGGAAGGAGCAGGACTCTGCTCTTCAGAGTTCAGGGACAGGTATTCTGCTTGGTAAGCTCTACAAGGGGAACAAAGCACCTTACACCCTCTCCTCCACCTCCTGTGCATTTTGGCAGACTGGTTTAAATTAAATTTATTGTTAAGTAGGTATTCAGCTGAATCTGCAGCAAAACTCCAATATGTTGCATTAAAGAGAACATTTTTCAATACCTGCTTTAAGCCAGATAGTAGTAGCTGCAACCCACAAAGGCCTAGGATTCCATGTTTCAAAATTTGCAACCTGTAATTCTAGACTGTTGCAAAATCCAGAGAAGAGAGACCAGACCAGCAAGACCAGGAAAATGAAGGGAGAAGGTAAGACACACACACACACACACACACACACGATTTTGAGGGCTGGGTGTTTGGAAGGGATGTGAGAGGAGGAAAGGGGAGAAGCGACAAAGGGGAAAACTTGGACACCCAGGGGAGAAAATTGGGGAAAATATAGGAAAATGGGCTGTAGAGAGAAAAGTAATGGAGACCAAAGGAAAAGGGGAAAAGAGAGAGAGTGGCCTGTGGAGAGAAAAGACAGAAATAAAAATTGCCCGATATCGCAAGACTGAGTGCTCTTGTTTTTCATTGATGTCTGGGGGAGTTCTGGCACTCCTTCAAAAAGACAAAAGGAGGAGAAAGGGAAAAAAACTGGAAAAAAGAATGAACACACAACATTAATCTGTTAATTGTATTGCTATCCAGTATTTGATGTTGTATTGGGATTTTCTGGAAGTCTCTAAGCATTTGATATTTAGCCAGATGCTAACTTTAGCCATCCAGTATGTTTTTATTCGTTCCAGTGCATTTATGCTGTGGTCGTCTTCTTCAGACTGCTGCAAATTCCCACGTCATATTTATATTTACTGTGACATGCTGTTTGATATAAATTTCCTCTGAATGTTTGGTCATGCTATTAATTGTAAATTTCGTAAATCAGTCATATTCTCCCAGTTCTCAAATATGGCCCAAACCTGTCACTTAAAACCCTAGATTGAAACAAAAATTAACTTTTTAATTTATCATATGAAAAAGAAAAGTAAAACAGTTGAATTAGAAAAGTTATAGATACTGATTACAAAATGCAGTATGTGTTCTTGCATCTTAGAGCCACAAATTTTGAGACATTTTAATTAGTTAACAATTAGTCAATTCCTGGCCCCAGTGCACCTACAGCTTCTCCTCTGCATTGGTGAGGCTCCAAAGCCCTGGAGGCTGAAACGATGTTTGAGGGGTGAATTCCTTCCTCACCAGTATTCTTTTGCTGACATTGCCTAGGAGTAGAATCTAGTCTTGGGTTCTTCGGGTAAACATGCTGCACTCTGAAGGCATAGTGGGCAGGTTCATGAAGAAAGTAAATGGATGTTTCCTGAGGAGGATGGTCCCCTGCCTCCTTCAGGTGGAGCCACAAGCCCCATGCCCAGAGAAAATCCAAGGACCACCTCCGTCACCCTAAGGACTCTTGGGTCAATTGCAGCCCCATCCCCACCTGGCCAGCGGAGCCTTGTGGCAGCCGCAGCTGTGCTTCCCCGCCTTTCCCCAGATCCAGTCCAGAGGTATTTGCTACTCAGATGCACTGGAACCTGCATAGGGCATCTCTGAGGAGGCTGGGCCTGGGGAAGGGAGAGAAGGTGCTGGTGCTGCTGGCCTGTGGGTCATCTGGTTGGGAGATTCTCTGGACTGAGGGAGGCTTGTGGCTGTGATCGAGAAAGTGAGTGTGGGTGGAAAGAGTGGAACCAGGGATCAATGTCTCCCAAGTGGGGCTCTGGGTGCCCATGTCTGCAGCCTAGCCAGCGTATTTAAGAGGACCCTGGTGGGGTTCCTAGATGCTGTTATTCTGGCAGTGGACAGGGCTACTGAGCCCCTGGGCAATTGCCCTTTTGCCCCCCACCCACCAATTAATGGGCTGCCTGTGACCCTTCTATTTCCTCTTAAGGGTTTTGTGTGTATGTGTAAAATAGAGATTCATCTTTCCTGCTCATGCTGCAGTTTCAAATAGATTTATTATAGAGCTAAAGACTGAACTAATTACCATGGCCAAGGAGGGAGGCAAACCAGAATCTGCAGAGAACCTCTTAGGGATCATGGGAATTTTATTTACCTGAATGAACTCTTTGCTTTCCCATTCCCTTGTATATCTGTGGATGCCAAGCATAAGACAACCATCTGCCACCTTTCTGCACCTGGTTTATCCATTCATCCACAGCTGGAAGACACCAAATAGGGCAGTAAAACTGTCCATACCAATACTGCTTGTACAAGTGGCTTGGGATTTGACCCATTGTTAACCCAGGAGTGTCACCGTGTTTTAATGCAAACTTTGCACAGAAAATTGAGCAGAGGCATGTTTTAATAATTTTATAAAAATAAACAAAAATGAGATTTCTCCAATTTTCATTCCCTCAGAAATCATGTTTTTTGATACTTAGTTTACTACTTATAAAGCTCAAGTAATGGGAATGTATTCTAAAGGCTAATATACATAAATTGCCTGAGTTTTGAGGAGCAGAAACATTATAAGGTTAACTTGTGCCAAGCTACTGATGGCTGTCTCAGTGTTTGGTCTTAAAACGTTTTTAATTTTTCATACAATGTATGACTGAGATAAATAGTGAAAGTTCATCTTTTTAGATGCTGCAGCTGTGTGGTATTTTTCTTACATTTCATAAGAATGTGGCTAATATTTTTGATACACAATAATATACTTCTAATGCATTTATTTGGATTTTAAAATGAAGGAATAAATTCTTCTGTCAGGTTTGTGAAGAGACTAGCTGTTTTATTTTTGTTTTTTGTTTTTGTCAGGAAATGCTTTTCTTTAAACAATTGTTTAATCTAGAATGCAATTTTCCAGTCCCTTGTTGTACATCTTTTGTTTTTGTTTGTTTGTAGGTTTTAGTTTTGGAACTGAATAGTCATTTCTGGAACTTTTTAAAATATCTGCTTATCAAAAAGTTGGAAGCTGTTTCTCTTTTAGTTTGCCAGTTCAAATCCAGCTCAGGTTGGTTGTGACTGTTTAGTTGTTACTGTCTCATGGTTGCTTATAGGCCTCCTGCGAATGGACTTGCTCCAGTCCTGTCTTTTTTGAGGTGTTTGCATCAGAAAAAGCACTGCCATAATTGTCACGCTTGTTGGCATTCTCTAAAGAGTACTGAATGAGAATTGAGAATGAATTGTCCTTGCAGCCTTTGATGTGGTCCTTCCATATCAGTCATGAGGCTCATTGACAGGATGTCACAAAGAAGGAGTCTATACTTGCCAGGCGGTCCATACCCGTAGGTATAAAAGATACTTTATTTTCCAAGGTTGTCGGTCTGGCACCTTTAGATGAAAACTGTAAAGAAAAATATATCTGTATTGTAATGAGGTATATAGTTATTTAATTGAATTCCTGTCTTCTTTAATAATATACTGGCCAGTGTTTCCAAATAATACCTTGAAAGAGTAATGGCTTTCCTAGGGGGAACACATTCACCACTCTCATATACTATAGAAAAACAATGAGAAATATTTTGTGACATTCTAGTGTGTAAAATGGACCCAGCCCACAGCAGTGGGAACTTGCCATAGCTTAGAAGTCAAATAAACATTATAACAAAGAGTTTTTATAAGGCAGGTGAGTGTGATTGTCTATCTTCATAATGACAAATATTCATGTTATCACTGAAAGGTGCCGCATTCCTCTCTGTGCTGGAGACTGAAATGTTTGAGGATGCAGTCCTGACAATGCCTTTGGTATTTGAGTAGTTACGTGGGTCAAGTTAACCATATGCACAAGAGTTAAAAGGATTGGGCCCTTATTTAGCTACGGATCAGATACAGGAAACTATACAGGCAGTGAAAGTGTCGTTACGCTATTGTGATTCAACCTTGACCTGAAGAGACCCTTTTTCCATGCCCATTAAATCTTTGGCCTTGCAGCTGAGAGTGCCAACAGGGGTGCCAATTAGTGTTAACTGTAGTTAGGGCTCATTTTTCTTAAACAAAGTCCGCTGAAAACTGGATTGAGACCACCCATTTATTTCATCCAGTCCACCAAATAACTGTCACATTTTTATAAAATTAAGTCATTCCCAACCTGAAGTTCAACTTGTATTTTAGTCTGTTCATTAGTAGTCCCCCAATTGAGTTTTATGGAAGAGGGTGCATGCTATTTTAAGAAGTAATGATAACTAGAGTAATAAGTAGTACAAGATAAATACAGAAATAAAATCCTTGCAAATTTTATCTTTCATGCTGGTATGAAATTTATTTAATCACCCATACTTTTTTAAAAACCACAAGGTTTTCTTAACATAATATTTGAATATGATGAAAACTGAAGGATGGTGTGGGAGAGGGTGTGGGGAGGGGGGGTGAGGATGGGACAATAAATAGCAAAGCAGAACATAGCTTATTTAACATTTTCCACTACATCTCTCTCGCTCTGTCCAAAGGAAAATCTGTATTATTTTCATAGAACCTTTTTGTTATACAGCTAAGGAATTCTACATTCTGATAGGCATATCTAACAATATTTTCATTTACTAATACCTTTCCACCTAGACATGCTTTACCCTGCCACATCTCTAGCTTGGTTTTATTAAAAACTTTCAGTGGTCAGACAAATCCTGCCTCTTACATACCCATTGTGCAGGAGCTTGTATTTAAATAAGCTGCCCTGAAACATGGTTTTATTTTTTTTCTGCTAAAAGGGCCATATGGTAATGGAAATAATATTTTTAATGTGTATTGAATTTATATGGAATAGTATCTTCTCTATATCTGATATATGCAGTGCCTTTTTTTTTGGGGCGGGGAGGGGTTGGGGAAGGGAGGAGCCAGTA
Organism: Carettochelys insculpta; assembly: GCF_033958435.1. Taxonomy (NCBI): domain Eukaryota; kingdom Metazoa; phylum Chordata; order Testudines; family Carettochelyidae; genus Carettochelys; species Carettochelys insculpta. The sequence continues at coordinate 22,913,886 of NC_134141.1, read as the reverse complement.
CTTAGCCAGCTCTCAGCCAGTCCAGTGATTGGGGCTGCTGAGGTGGTGGTTTAAAAAAAAAAAAAGCACTGGATATAAGGGCAAAAAAGCAATCCAGTAGCACTTTAAAGACTAACGAAATAATTTATTAGGTGATGAGCTTCCGTGGGACAGACCCACTTCTTCAGATCATAGCCATACCAGAACAGACTCAATATTTAAGGCACAGAGAACGAAAAATAGTAATCAATGTTGAGAAATCAGAAAAATTATTAGCAAGTCCTTGTAAATCTCAGATTCAGGTTCAAATACCATATACCACATAGCTAATCAGAAGAGCATCTGAAATACTGGGAGATGGAAACACATTTGTGTTGGATGAAGATGGCATGTTGCCTATTATATTTTAGAATATTTAAAATGTAGCAGTCTTTTTGTAACTAGGAAGGAATTCCATTTTCAATTAAATGGAAATGGGAAACCTCAATCTCTCATACATTTCATAATCAAATCTTTGATGTCAAGTACTGTTAGAGTTGAGTCAACTTTAGAACTACTTTATTACCTAGGGGAGATGGGAAACCCCAGGAACAGCTAAACTGACTTTTTATTGAGTTATAGGCTGCACGTTTTGCAGTGGATACATTCCGTTGGCGCAATAGACGTGATATTTAAAAGGGTGGGTCCAGGTATTCCAAATGTATATACTAAGTGAGAAATTTCCAAAAGACTCGTGTGAACATTGGAGCTGCTTGGAAAGATATGCCAAAAAGACATTATTTCAGTTCTGTAAACTTAAGTTCTGTAAGTGTGTGGGGCGGGGAGGGAGAGAGCGGCTGGGTGCAGGAGAGAGACGCTGTGGAGGGAGTAAAGTTTCTGTGTGAAAGATTGAGAATTGGGGGGAAGGAGATGCTTTAGCCTCTCTATCAAGAGCATCTGCCTCCTGAGTACAGTTACTTCCATTGCAGTGGACTGGAAGAGATCCTTGTTTAGTCTTGCAGTGCCCCTGAGACCTAATTTAGCTTTTATAGGAAATTCAAAAAGAGACAGAGTGAGTGAGCAAGAGAGAACAGAACAAAGATATGAGTTTGCACAGGGAATATTGATATTTGTGGATTGCTTCTATATATCCTTTCAAACAAATTCTCTTAGAGAATGCTGACTTGGCCTTGCTGATAGAAGAAGGCTGAGTTTCTGTGATGCACACTGAGTTTTACTCTTCTTCCAAAATCAAAGGTGGTGAGAAAGTTTTGCTATTGTGTGGTGTTCATTTTGTAGTTTTAATATGCTAAACACAGTAATTCATCTAAAGTATATTTAATGCTGCCATTGGAAACTTAATTCTGAAGCTTATTGTTAAAAATGTTCCTGGAGCCAGCTCTGTAAACACTGCAAAAATATGTTCAAACCGAGAGGAAGCCGTGCTAGTCTATACACTATCAAAACAAAAAGCAGTCAAGTAGCACCTTAAAGACTAGCAAAATAGTTTATTACGTGAGCTTTCGTGGGACAGACCCACTTCTTCAGATCTGGTCTGAAGAAGTGGGTCTGTCCCACGAAAGCTCATGTAATAAACTATTTTGCTAGTCTTTAAGGTGCTACATGACTGCTTTTTGTTTTGATATGTTCAAACAGAATGTGAGTAAAATTGACTTCTACAATATTTGTGATAACTTCTGTTTGTCATTCACAATTGTGCACAGTTTTTTTTTGTTCTCAAGCATATTAGATCAGGACAAAAGTCTTGCAAATATTTATGAAGAAGTGTGCACCGAAAGTGTTTGTGGAGCCCTCTTGATGGTTTTAAATTTAATTTTTCTCATGTATTTAAAAGTTTGTCATCCGATCAAAGAGCTGAAAAAATACCATGTGAATCAGGTGACCGATAACACCCTGACTATGTCTACACTTAGGAAAAACTTCGAAATGACCATGCCAATGGCCAAATCAGGGAATACTAATGAGGTGCTGAAATGAATATTCAGTGCCTCCTTAGCATGCTGCTGGCTGCGGCACTTCGAAAGTGCTGCGTTTCGCTCATGTGTGGCTTGTATACACTGGGGTCCTTTTCGAAAGGACCCTGCAAACATCGAAATCCCCTTATTCCTATCAGCTGATAGGATGTTTGCCGGTCATTTTGAAAGTGACACCCATGTAGACAAGCCGGGCACAAGCAAAACATGACACTTTGGAAGTGCCATGAGCAGCAGCATGCTGAGGAGGTACTGAATATTCATTTCAGTGCCTCGTTAGTATCCTCGGATTTGGTCATTAACATGGCCATTTCGATGTTTTTCCTAAGTGTAGACACGGCCCCTCTGAATAACTCGTTCTTGTGGAACTCAAATTTTCTGGTGGAAAAAGCAGTGGTTTAGCCATTAATAATCTCCATGGGTGGACTCTGCAGGCATTGTTTCATGTAACCCACATGAATCCTGTCCACCTGCGTTTGTTCCTTGTCCTGATTACCAGTCCCCTGCTTTCTCCACTACATGTGCTCCCTTATGCTCCTGAGCAGCACTAATCTAAGAACACAACATGAAGCTAGATGCTTTGGGTAAACACTTCAATCGTTGTGAAATTAATTAGCTTATTGAGATGTCATTTACATGTTGGTAATTGCACATGAAATGTTTCATGTGTTCTGGACAGACGGGTATGAGCATAATCCCTTTGCTTATTGAGAGTCGAGCTGAATTATTTTGGTTTAGATATTGTTGCTGGCTTTTGGCTGGCCCAGTTATATCACTGATAGTATTTTAATTTTTTATTTTCTTCAGCTAGTGTTTGTAAATAAAAAATATACTTGCCAACAACAGATATGGAGATACATATCTCACAGAGCTGGAAGAGACCTCAAGAGGTCATTAAGTCCAGTCCCCTGCCCTTTTGGCAGGACCAAGCACCATTTTTTTTTTTTAAAGCTGTTTGCCCCAGGTTCTTAAATGGCCCACTCCAAGATTAAACTCACAACCCTGAATTTAGTAAGCCAATGCTCAAACCACTGAGCTATTCCTCCCCTCAGATGAGAAACCGAATTTGGACATTATGCCTTTTTAAAGTGATGCCACTGGATATTTATTTTTTTATTCATTACCTAATTCTGACTGGATTCTTTTCTCTTTTTTTCTCTTCTAAAGAGCACCTGGTGACTAAATAATAAATACACTGCATCCAGATAATAGGACTCACTAGTCTGTATCCTATTGCTTAGCTGAAGTTGTTGTTGTTGCTAGGAAGCTAGATTTATATAAACTGATTGAATTATGTAATTTGGCTCTGCAACAGCCTGCAATTAAGGGTCCAATCACATATATGGTTACTCCAGATGATCAACTGCAGAGGTAGAGTGATGAACCAGAAATCAGAACTGCCGCCACATTTGGTCCAATAAGGTTTTCATAATAGATCTAGCATTGATAAATAATGAAAACAACTGTTCAATTAATCAAACCACTTATCTTTTACTTCTATAGTAGTAAAATATTGCCTTAAGTACAGGGCCACATTTTCCTGTACTTCACAGATAGATTTTATCCCTACATTAAAAAAAAAAAATGTTTAGACAAAACTAAGTCTCTGATGTAAAATGGGGGCACTAGGAATCTACAAAATAAAATCTGGGCTAAGGGAAAATATTAAGCTTTTTAGAAGAAGGCTTAATGGTAATTTTAGAGAAGAATCTAGGGACCTGCATTTGAAATAACAAACGAAATAAGGGATATAAAGGCTAAACAAGAAGCATAAGGTTAAAAAAATTTGTATTTGTAAGGGATTTATGTAGAAATATTCAAGAGCCATTTGGGAACTGGAACAAACTTAGTAAAATGAGACAATCATCAATAACATTTCTTGGTGATTTGTGTCATTGTTTTGTACCGGGCCAAAGTTAACAAAGACTAAAGATACAAAGGCAGATTCTGCTATGGGAATGAGTTGTTAAAATCTGGACTAATTCTGCTGACTTTTGATTTATTCCAGTATAATTGAGACCAGATTCTGACTCTGAAGGAACTGTTTTGCAGGCAACTTATTTCTACGAATAAAACCCTTATAAATACAAATTATTTTTATCCTTAAGCTTCCAGTTTAGTCTTTGAATGTCACTAAAAGTAGAGTGTTTTTTCCTATTGAGATGTCAGCAAAATAGAGTTTGAAGTACCTCACTAACTTTTTTTTTTTTCTTACAGGAAACAAGCCTTGCCCTTTTAGAAATAAACCTAAAGAACTTGTAAAATACTGTAAAGATAACTGGACCTTTCCCTTACCCACATTGCATTTATCTTCTGTGCATGAACATATAAAAACCTGCTATTTAGAATGGAAAAGTTAGTGTTCCATTCTCACCGATGATGCTGCAGCCTTTTAACTGAGTGAAAATTTTATAGTAAACTGTAGCATGTCTACATAAGGACTACACAATGGGCCATTAATACTGGAAAATTTAAGTAGCAAGTGCCCAGTACAGAGCTGATGTGTGGTGTTTTCAATAGCAGCTGAATGAAAGCTATTACAAGCCAAATTCTGCCCTTGTTCCTTCCCTGTTGTTTTCATTGGTTTTGAACAGATGTAATTCTGAGGAAAATTGGCCTTAAATATCTTTGTTTTATCAGAAGAGGCCCAGAAACCTTTTCCCCTGTCCCCCCGCCCCCATATGTGAAATAAGTAGAGCTTTCTCCTACTGGCAGCAAAGGAGATGGAATGATTCTGGTTTTCTGCCTGAAACAGCCCTCCATGATGCTGCAGAAGGAGGTGAAGTCCACATACTTCCCATAAAGTGGATTATAACTGGTCAAGGTTACCTAATGATAAAGGTTCCTGGAAGTGGGAGCACAGAACTTGGCCTATCACTGTACTCACTTCTCACTGTTCTCTCTTGAAGGGACAAAGTACAGTGGATTATGCTGTGGTCTTCCTTTGATAAGTTAGTTTGGCTGTCTTAAAAGAGCATCATAACACCATTGAGTATCATTAACAGTCTGGGGGAAGGAAAACAGAATATTGAAATAGTAGCTACGTTGCAGGTTGGGATCCATGTTTATAGGTAGAGCTGTGCGTGTGTGAGAGAGAGAGAGACTGCCCTGGTACCCTGTTGGCCAGTCTTTACCCATCTAATGTGGAAAAAATTGAATTGTCTTCTTCAGCATAAGTAGTCCTATCAATTCTTCCTTGAGTGCAGCTAGCAGGCTTTACACATGGGTTAGGGTTAGCGGTTATCTCCCCGCTAATGCATTAGATTCAAGTGCATATTCAAACTTTTTTTATAAAAAGGAGAAACAAATAGTGTAGAGGACAGTGGTGCATTTGGTTCAATTTATAGCTTAGCTTTTATGTCTCTTTACACCTCTTAAAGTCACAAAATGACCACAGGCTAACTGATAAAGTAAAGAGGTGGGAAGAGTGTTGTGGAAGCATTTTCTATACAAAAGGAATAAGCCAGTATTTCCCCAGCTTTCAAATTCAAGAAAAGTATAATTTTTAAGAGTAATGCACAGCACTAAAGATATGTGGACCCTGGAGGCATTTCAAAAGGGTCTGCTTGGGTGTCACGCAATTTTGGGTCATATTTTGTGAGGTATTTCTCAGGAGGCACAGCCCAGAGATGAAGGCAATGTAGCTTTGTGTCTCCTTGGCACTTCCCCAATTCTGAGGCCAGCACTGCCCCTCTGCATGAGGAAAAGGACCCACTTTATGTAGCTGTCATGGACTCCTTTGCAGCCCAGAACTGCGAGAGAAAAGATGAAATTCTTGAGCATACTTCTATGGCAAGGGATGAGTAATACAGTCATGTATGGAATCGGGACGTACATTGCTGCTTGAGTGTAACTGAATAACATGCCCTCCTCCAGCTAACTGTATCACACAGATTGATTGGTCATAATGCTGCAGCTTAGTTCCAACTCAATAAATCGTAAGAATCTTTTTGAAAGTCACTTAATCTCAAGTGAGAAACTGCTTCTTCTGTATTTCCTTTTTTTTCTCATTAGGTTTTGTTCTATTTTTTCTTGCATTTTTATTTGACCTCTTTGTCCTTTTCCAGTTTTTCCTTGTAATTGTTCATCTATTTCAGCTTCATTTTCTGCATTTTTACCTATATTTTTGTCCCCTCTTCTCTTCCACCAGATTCTTCTTTTCATCTCCCCTTTTTGCATTCTCTTCTCCTCTACTTCTTTTTTATCTCTCTCTTTATTGGCTGTTTTCACTGAGCATAAATTGATCCATAGCTACAGTCATAGCACTTAAGAGCTAGAGCTCTAAGCGAGTCACAGGTTTTTAAGAACTTGAATATCTCATCCAACCACATGATATCTCCAAGGATTGCAGCTGTAATACTGAGCACTTTAGTAAAGCAAAGTTGACCTGCAACATTACCTCACCCCAAAGTCTTAGCGTGCATTCACAAGCTTTTTTAAACTTATTTCATTTTTGACTGCACTAGCTTTCAGCCCTGATAAAGATCAAATCAACAGATAATATATCTGCAGTGTGGTAAAAGTTTTACTTCCATCCATTTCAGACATCTCCTACAGCATGTACAAATATTTAATTCCTTGTTGATTCTGAAGTCAGGTTCACACAGCGAAGTGTTATGTGTGTTCTCATTACCTAAGTTGTTACGTACCATATATAGAAGCATTAGTAACCAAGGGACAGATCATCCTCTCACGTAAATCATCTTAACTTCAGTGAAGGCGTTACAGAAATAACAGTGTAGACTAAGCTAAGGATCTGGCCAAAGAGATTGATTATATTCTTTTCTTTTGTAGAACACTGGTACATTAGATGAGGGAGGAAAAAATTAGTTGCAGTGAGGGCCTGAAGCATACAGCTTTAGCAAGGACATTTTCTTCCCCTTTCCCTGTTCTAGAACTCAAAGGCTACGGTCACACTGGCCCGAACTGCTCGCAGCCATATGCAAATGGACAGTCTCAAAAATGCAAATGGCTGCTTATTTGCATATTCACTCACCAGCAGAGGCTGGTGCCAGCAGGAAAAAAGCAGTGTAAATGAGGTTCTGCCAGCAAACCCACTTCGTCAGCAGCCTCTTATGCCAGGAAAAAAATCAGGCAAAAGAGGCTGCTGACAAAGGGGAGGGGAGTTTCACAGGCAGAACCATGTATACACTGCTTTTTTCTGCAGGCAGCAGCCTCTGCTGTTGAGTGAATATGCAAATGAGCATCCATTTGCATTTTTGAGACTGCCTATTTGCATACTGCTGCCGGCAGTTTGGGTAAGTGTAACTGTAGCCAAAGTGCCTATTTTAATGTATTGGGCTTGCTGCTGCTTCTTTCATTTTATATGTTTGTTTTATATAAATGTGATTTTGTTGACATCAGTGGAGTTATTCCTTAGTTAGCAAAGTCACACTTCATATTCATAACATTTTAATCAATATGGGGGACACAATTTTTCTTACCCACGTTGCTTACTCCTGGAGTCAGCTTACTGATTTTGTTGGGCTTATTTGTGGACTGTTCAGCATGAATAAGGGAGGCAGAATCTGTCCCTGCATGTCTTCTTGTACCCCTTAAATTCAGGAGCACCCTGAAGTTGAAGTGTGAATACAAAGTGAACTACATGATTCCCCTTGTCTTTGCCTCTTCTGGAAATGAGGCCACCCAAATCTTGACTATTAATTGCACTGTCCTTTTGTGTGAGGCTTTGTAATAAAGAAGTTTCACTAGACAGTGAAGCTGCTCTGGGAGGTGAAGAGAGGAAATGGGGTGCCAAATAGCCATAAGGTTCATTCCTTTAATTATTTTAACATAAAATATGCTTGTTTGTTCCTGAAGCTGAGTTTAAGGGTCTCAGCTTGTTCCATGAGCCTATATCAGCATATGAAATGTTAAAACTGTACTGGAAAACCTTGTAATAAATATCAGCCCTCAAATTAGGGGTCTGAGTTAGTCCTGTTCTCACCTAGCTGTCTTTGACGTCTGAGTTTTGTTTTTTGTTCTTTGCTTGGGACTTTAGTTTCCAGAGTTAACAGCTTTGAAAGACTCTCATTATCTGCTGGATTCTAACATTCTTACTCATGTTTAGCAGAACCTTATTTAGCAGTTAGACATATTGATTTCAGAGTGACTACTTGCAAAGTAAGGTGCAACTCAATGCAAGAGTGCTGGAACCTGGCTGAATGCATCTTCCAAAGTAGAGGTCAGCAACCTTTCTGAGAAGGTGTGTTGAAATTTGACCTTTTGACTTCTATGTATGGTCTGAGTGCCAATGATACTATTTAAAGTTACTAACAGTCCTACTTACAACAGCTTCATTAATAAATAAATTAAGATGCTGAGCTTTACCATTCAGGTGATGGTTGGTGGCATTTTGTTAATTCACAGGTGGCATGGGTTTGAGCAAGCTCCTGTCTGCATGGGGAAGAAGGGGTAGGACTGAGCGCCTGCCTCATGTGTGAATGCAAATCTGCTTGTTTGTTGCTCTTAGAACCCCTGCCAGGGTTACTGAGCACTGCTGTAAAGTAGTGCTTTACCCTTTACAAACACACATCCCCAGTATATTTGTGAGAAATTCAGTTTTATGACTTTAATGAAATAGCCAGTTGAATACTCTGATTCATGTTTCCTGTGTGGGATCCAGTATCGCAACTGTTTGACTCGAGCTCAGTCCTTTTCCGCTATAATAAATAGCTCTATGAAGCTGAAATCCAAAGAGAAGCTGAGTACTTTGGTAGCGTGTAGCCACCCCATCACACTGTGCTTTTTAAAAATGTTATCTATACATTTCAGTAAGGCTTTTTGCTCAGCCCTGCTCCTCAATAAGAGTGGTTAAAATGAGAAACTTTGAGCTCAGTTGTCAATTTTCTAATTAGTAATCATTTTTCTTTTGATATGTTTAACAGCATGTCAACAGTTCCCTCCCCAATCTGGGCAGTGCGTAGCAATGAGGACATTTTTGCATATTCTTTGCACTATATTTTCTCATAACTTGTGTTGAATGTTTCTCTGGAGTTTATTACGTGTACCAGCAATATCAATCTGTTTTGGCAAGGCCCATCATTATAGGTCATTTTGCTTCAATGTTTGTGTCTTGTCTCCTTATATTAGCCAAATGTTCCCATCTAGTTCTGATTCTATAGTAGTCTGATGTTTGACGCAAACTTTCCTCTGCCTATGAAGTCCACTGATGCAGCCCCTTTTTTATTAACAATGTACAACATGGACAATGTGTCCTATGTACAAGAATCACGGCTGTGCTTCAGTGTCTTTGTAGCAGAGAAGAGTAATTACTCTTAATTGCTTGCAAACAGCTGCTCAGATTACGCATCATAAACATATCACTGAGCTAACATGTTCAAAACTACTGCTATATTTTGTGTCAGACACCTCAGGGTAAGGTACTCTCTCTTTTTTTGTCTTAATTTCTGTATGCTTTCATCATATGATAGACTTTCCTTGGCCACACCATAATTCTATTCCCTAATTTCCCTACTCCCACAGTTCTCAACACTTTTTCCACCAGCATGTCTGTTCTTAACTAACTTTCCTCATTACGTGCAGCCCTTTAATGGCACGTCATGGTGGTGATGTGCTGTGCTTCTTTTTCTTTTGCCAAGGTTTGGCCCCCTTAGCTCTGACCCTTCTTCTGTCAGGCCAGGCCTAGTTTCATGTGGGCCTGTCCGAACCTTCAGCAAGTGTGAAGTACTTTTCTTTTCATCCCTTTATTCCTTGTACTCACTATGATAATTTGGCATCGAATGGGGGGCTAGGACAGAGGAACTTGGGAGCACAACCATGGAATAAATTTTTCATCTATTACAATTTAGCATATGTGGATTTTATGCTAGGAACTCTGGAATACTATTGTTCCCCTTTGGGAAAAATAAAGGCGTTTGGTTCAAAGTGCAGGATCCCTGTTTGCCTTACAGTTACCCGAGATCAAGAGAGTTACAGATATCACAATCATAAAATAATACCATCATGGTCTCCATTGAAGTAGCCACTGGTATTTTAACTTGCAACTGCGTCCTACTAAATTACAGTTGAATATCCCACGATGACATATCTATTGAATTACGTTTGTTTGTTTGTTTGGTAAATAAGGGTTTTCTGCAGATCATTCCTAGCTTATTTGGCATGCTGCTGCTGACCTTTTCTCTGTGTTGTTTTTATCTCCATGCTACTACTTTGTCATTAGTGATGCTTCTCCAATGCTATTGATTTGTTCATCCACTTGTTCACTTAAGCAGATACCATTTTCCCACTGCTGTATGGCATCCTTTACTACTTGTTTTCCCCTTCTTGTAGATGAGTGGAGGTCCTTTCCCAAATAAATCATTCCAAGTAGTCATGCACAGTTAGAATCTGTTATGGGGTTTATTGATAAATGTGTATTAAATGCTATGTATGTGCTAATTCACATTGTCAGCTCAAATCCTGAGGTCCTAACTCACTTTTTTCAGCCAGTCCTCTTGTGTAAGGAATTTGGGAGTTCACATAAAAATAATGGGGTAGTCACTGTAACAGTAACCACTGCAGTGAGAGAGTCCTGGTCTCTGTAATGGCACAAGAGTAATGACCTTTAATCCTGCCCTGTTCAAGTAATTGGGATCAGGGACCTGCACTCCTGTGTGTTAACTCTTATTGCAGTCACCCACGCTACTCTAAATGGCATACTTAATAAGACTGACTCAGTTATAACAAATGCCACCACCCTGGGAAGTGGTATGTCTAATGGATGGAACAGGAGGGGTTCAAACTTCCTATGTCTAGTTGCAGGTCTGCAAGTGGGTCTCTTGAGACTGTTTATCCCCAGTAAAGTTGGACTAAAAATGTCTCTGAGATGTGCTGAGTATTATTTGTTTTGCTCTATCAGATGTTCTCTTAGAGTATTATTTTAATTTGTCACAGCATGCATACCGGAAGGGATTGAATGGAAATATAGCAACTCTTATCCCCTATTCCACTACAAACACAGTTAGTACTAGCAATAAATAATACTTACACCATTTCGCTCTTCCAATTGTATGAGAAAAGTAAGCACAAGCAAAGTCCGCATTCAGTTGGTTAAGGCAGTGAAAAGGAGCCACTAATTACAAATCTGAAGTATTTCTGAACCAATCCACAACTCTGAAGTCATACTGTGTCTCAGGAATGAGTACAGTGGGGAGTGGGCCCCCTTAGAGAGCATCAGATTTCATAAGGGAGTGCAGCATGATCATCTGCTTGGTCTCAGAGTCATTCATTTCATTAAAAATGTTGAAATATATTACAGGTTGGAACTCTCTCATCCAGCAAACTCCATAATCCGGCATGATTTTGGTTAGCTGGATGACCACGTATTATGGGTGTTGCCATGATTCCCATGGTCCCATAAAGTTTGTTTACAGCCATCAGTTCTGGCTCTCAGTATTCTGTGCTGTTGTTTATTTGTAATTTATCCCTAAATGTCTTCTAAGTGACCAGTAAGTAGTGGAAGTGTTGGTAATGCTGCTAGACAATAGGACCTCCCATGGTCCAGCAAATTCTCTCGTCCAGTACTGGTCGGGTCCCGAGGGTGCTGGATGAGAGAGGTTCAACCTGCACTACTGTTATGTATAGTAACAGAGAAGGAGCTGTGTTACTCTATATACTATCAAAACAAAAAAGCAGTCAAGTAGCACTTTAAAGACTAACAAAATAATTTATTAGGTGAGCTATCGTGGGACAGACCCACTTCTTTAGACCACAGCCATACAAGAACAGACTCAATATTTAAGGCATAGAGAACCAAAACAGTAATCAAAGTTGATGAATCAGAAAAAAAATTATGAAGGTGAGCAAATCGGAGAGCAGAGGGGTGGGGGGGAGTCAAGAATATCTAATACAATCTGGGTAAAATTGTTAGTGAAAATAAAACAGAGAAGACATGCAAATGTGCGGCTTATTTAAAACACCAGCAGACCGAAGAATGGTATATCTAATTAGTCAATATCTAATTCTTGACCTCCCCCCCCCGCTCTCTGATTTGCTTACCTTGATCATTTTTTTTTCTGATTTGTCAACTTTGATTACTGTTTTGGTAATTAATTAAGTTCTTACATTCTGCAGACTTATTTTCTTACACCTGGCGAAAGGGTTTTCTTCATATGAACATAACCAAAGTTTCCATCAGTTTGGTTACATGAGACGGGTCGGGGGCCCTGCTTAAGTGCAGGGACAAAAAGTGGGGCCTGTCATAACAAGCTTGCTCACCCCTGCATTTGGTTCTCTTTAGTTGTGAGTGATGTATTGCCCTGCCTAGTCTATCTGAAGCTGTGCCTATGTGCGGTCATAAAGACATAAAAGGGTCACTTGAAGGACTCTTTCTCTGCTTCTTTAGCATATTGTCTCTATTTGTATCAGCCAAAACCATTTTTCAGTCTGCTGGTGTTTTAAATGAGCCGCACATTTGCATGTCTTCTCTGTTTCATTTTCACGAATTATTTTATCCAGATTGTATTTGGCGTTTAAACCAGAAACAGCTTTCTCAAATCATTGGAACCTTAACCCTCAAATGTTTGCTTACCCTTACCTTAAGCATTCAATTAAGAATCGAACTGGTTTGTTTTAAAACCTTTTAAGTGCTGTAGGGGGCCTGCTGCGCAGCCCACTGAAGTCAGTGGAATCTGTCCACTAACTTCCACTGGGCTTTGAAACAGACGCCTAGTGTACATACATTTGCGAAGGCAGCATTCTTCACAACTCGCAAACCCACAAATGAGTTAAGCAGCTTGACTCAAATGAGTGCCAATTAAAATGGGTATACCAAGTCCCACTGCTGTATATTCAGTAAACAGGATTTTGCAGAAAAATTAATTAATGAATGTTTGAGACTGTTATAAAAACTATTGACAATAATTGTTTTCAGTGCTCTCTACCTGCAAGGCCAGGCTTTCCCTTACAGCATGCCAAATATTGCTACTTTTACATTGTCCACGTAGAATTGGAGTAATTATGCTATCAGATTTACAATGGTATAGTGCAGGGGTCTGCAACCTGTGGCTCTCTAAGGACTTCTTTGTGGCTTCCAATGCTATAATTGTAGAGCGGAAAAAAAACACCCTCCTGATTATTTTCTATAAATAGTGAGCATCTAAAAACCCAGCAATGAACTCGTATCTAAATAGCAAACGATATGTGATCTCAAAATGTTTGATAACTCCCCCTTTAACGTGCAGTGCAGTTGGGGATCTGATACTGTATTTGTCTTTTGATTGTGTTGCTAATAAATTCTTGAAAAGGAAGCTTGCAGCATTCCTGCTGTAAGGGCAAAGTGAATTTTAAGAAAGAAAACTGAAATTAAACATGAAGTAAAATTGGCATAATTACAGTGGGGTTGGAATGGCTTCAAAAATATAGGAAAATCTAAGATGAGACCAGAGGATTTCTAACTGAATGGACCCAATCCATCACATTTATATCAAGTTCAGCTAGGTCCCTTTATGACTCATTTGCAATGAGAAATTTGCCTCTTAGGTTGGATGGTCCTGTATTTGGGATGCCAAAAAGGTGTCTCAACTTATTTTTTAAAAGGGACAAATTGTCCCATATTGGGCCATCCCCCCACTGCAGGCGCAGCTGCTGGCGGGAGTCACTTCCCTGAGTCTCGGTGAAGTGTGAGCAGCTGCTGCTTTCCCAGGGCTTGGGGAAGGCTAGCAGCTGCCCCTTCCCCAGTGCTCTGGGGGAGGCCTGGTGGCCGCCGCCTCCTTCCCAGCTTCCCGGGGCTTGGAGGAGCTGCCTCTTCCCGCCATATCTCCCTGTCCCAAATTCAGGACGGGGAGATATGGTCGTCCTAAATTTGCCAACAGCAAAAAATGCAACCTCGAGGGTCATTTTCTCAAAAAACACGCTACTTTTGCTGAACAGTATCTGGCTGGATATCCTGGAAAAAAAAACCATCGAGGAGCTGCTATGCAAAGCAGAGCAAAGTAAGAATATGTTCGTTAAATGGGTGAAATCACCAAGTAGCGTAACTGTGGCTACTTTTGTGGCAACTCCAGAGATCGTGAAATGAGGAAAGCCATTCATGGATGGTGACTATATAAAAGAGTGCTTTATAAAGTATCAGAGCAGCTGTATAGTGATTTCAAAAACAAAAATGAAATTGTTCAGAATCTAGTGTCCTCCAGAGAGAGAATGTTGAGGAGCAAAATTCAGGAAGATAGTGGACAAACACATGTAAAGTGTGAGGAAATAGACTATGTAAAAAGTTTGTAAATGTCCTGCAGTAAACACACATCACATTACAAATCATTGTGTGTGTGCCGTTCTTAAAATAGGTCTTACATAAAGTATGATTCAACGTTATTAAGGGCCATCTCATATTCACATGCATTGCGGCTCTTGAATTTTTGAGGTTTTTTACCAAATTAAAGAAGAAGACAAAAAGCTTTTCTTGCTATTTTGGTTGCCAACCCCTGGTATAGTGAGATCAGAATCTGTTTATAGATGGGCTCCCTCACTGGTATTTGCAGTACAGGAAAATTATTGTTAAAAACTGGCCGAGAAATATCATTTCTATGCATAATAGTGTCAGAGTTTTAAAATGTGAGATCAAGTATTCCTTACATCAATGGGAAGCTGGTAATCTCCCTTTTATACTGGAACACGGTATAGCTGAATATTGCAAATAACTCTGGCCAGTTTCTTGCACTTGATTCATGTTATTTTTGTAACCATTTGGCTTAGAAATATTTTAAAGTATTTATTGGTATAACGAAAGAGCTACCTCACCTAGGAAAGTAAATTTTTCAAGCACTGTAGTTTGTGTTAGGGAGAATGTCTGTCTGAAAAAGAGAGAAAAATGGAGAGAGACATTGACTCCTAAAGTGAGAATAAAATTATAATAATAACGAAAAAATACACACACACATGCATATGGATAACTATAGATATCAGAAGTTTTATTTCAGTAAGCCAAAAAAAAAAAAAACCCACCAAAACACCTTAGGAGACTCATCTTCAACTTTTGTCATATTTAAATGAATGAGGTACCTAAAAGTCCCATAATGCTAATGGTGGGAAATGGAACACCATGTTAATCCAAAAAATTGCTTTTAATATTTGGATCATAAATAGCTTTTTTAAGTTTAACACACCAGAATTAAAGAAACCAGAGAATGCATGTCTAATAACTGAAGAGAGACCAAAGAGAATAAACAAAATGTATTTCTGCTGTTAGTAACTCCTACTGTGCTTTATTAAACACTCAGTAAAATAAAATGCAGGCGTTACAAAGAGTTGGCAGGAGCACTGATTTTTTTCATTACTAGTTAAAGGTTTACAAGCAGTATCAGACCAAGTCAAACATCATGGCAGCAAGAAGTAATGGTTTTTTTTAAATTCTTTTATAAAAAGCAGCAGGAGACAAAACAGCATTTTGCTTTAGTTGTTGTGGTTTAAAGTGTGGAGCCAGTTGCATAGGGGGTTCTGTTTATTTCTGATATTAGCAGGTTTGGTTTGCTTTTATTTACATTTCAGGGGTTTGTGTGCATGTTATTGTTAAAGAAGGCTAAAGATCATAGCTTAAACAAATAATGTATTTGATTCATTTTGCCTCACTTGTTTGCAAATTATGACACAAGCAAGCAACAATTTTCTCAAATTATTCACTTATATGAATTTGTAAATATTTTGTGTGAATAATTCTTGGTTTCTAGATTATTCACAAGCAGTATGTTGCCAATATTTGATTTTCAGAATTCAAGATATGCTGAATAGGTATGACCACATGACATGTGGTGATGTTTGTTTCTTGGCAGGATGATTGTAACTCTTATATGAGATTTTCTAGTACGTATGCATTCAAAATTCATAACATTCTCTAAAATTAATTTAAAATTAGTTGTTTCTGAAATTCAGTAAACATTTTGCTAGACTGCTTGTGGAAAGTGAACTTGAAAGGAATATGAAAATATCTGAAGCTAATCAACTTTTTCAGGTAAATATTTATAGAAATTATTTTTAGGGATTAGCTCTGCTGAAGATTAAATATTATTAGTCTAGTAATTTTTTCCTAAATTCCTTTATTTGCTTTTCATATATTATAGTTCAGTCAGCATAATTTCAATACTTGGGAAGATCCTGGAACAAATTATTAAACAATTGGTTTGAAGTCACCTAAAGGATATAACAGGATTATATGGAAGAGCCACCATTGATCTCTTAAGAATAAATCAGGCCAAGATTAAATAATTTCCTTCTTTGATTTGGGTCATGGGCCTCGTGGTGAGGGTGGAGTGAGAAAGCAGGCATAATATTGCCTGAATTTAGTGATTTTTGACATTCTTATAGGGAAACAGTCTTGATTAAACTATTAAAAAGTGAGGTGTACAAGAAAGACTGTACTCCAAATGTAGTTATGAAATGATTGCTGTTAAACTGATATGGTGTATCTAGTCTGTCCTGGAGTCTGTTTATGTAATTTCTGGAGGATACCAAGTTGTGCGGGGTTGCAAGCCTTCTGGGGAATGCATAGTGATTCAAACTGACAAATTAAAGAATTGTTTGACGTTAACAAAGATGGAGTTCAATAAAGACAAGTGC
Organism: Carettochelys insculpta; assembly: GCF_033958435.1. Taxonomy (NCBI): domain Eukaryota; kingdom Metazoa; phylum Chordata; order Testudines; family Carettochelyidae; genus Carettochelys; species Carettochelys insculpta. The sequence continues at coordinate 22,897,384 of NC_134141.1, read as the reverse complement.
AAAATACTATGCTTAGGAAGGAAAACTCAAATGCATAATTGCAAAATAACTGAAGTGGCAGTACTACTGAAAAGGATCTGGGAGTTACTGCAGATCACAGATTGAAACAGTCTGTAGTGTAATGCGATTGTGGAAAAGGCTGATATAGTTCTGGAGTAGCATGTGTAGTATATGTAAGGCACGGGAGGTAATTTTTCCATTCTACTGAGCACTGGTGAGGTCACAGCTAGAGTACTGTTCCCAGTTTGTGCCAAATTGGAGAGAATCCAGAGGAGAGCAACAAAAAAAGGACAGGTTTACAAAACCTGATGTCTGAGTTAAAGTTAAACTGGCCTCTTTTAGTCTTGAGAAGACTAACTGTGGACTTGACAACAATCTTATTCAAATATGTTGAAGGCGGTTATAAAGAAGACACTGAACAATTGTTCTCTAAGTTCACTAAGGATAAGACAAGAAGGAACAGGCTTACACTGCAGCATGGGAAGAGATTTAAGATATTAATAACTTTCTAACTAATAGCATAGTTAAACTCTGGAATAAACTTTTGTAGGAGACTGTGGAATCCCCGTCATGGGAGGTTTTTAAGAACATGTCCAACACACCTGTCATGGATTGTCTAGTAGGCTTACTCAGTCTGGTCTCAGCATTGGAGACTGGACTTCATGTCAGTCCAAGGTCCCTTCCTATCCTACATTTCCATGATTCTGTTTGCTGTACAGTTTGTGGTGTTTAAGGTGATTGTGTAAGTGTATATTTCAGTGTGCCAGATTGCATGAGTAAGGTCTGCAGGATCAAGTCCTAGCATAGTTTGCATGTATTTATGTGGGGAATGTGAGTGCTTGTATGTATGAACAAAGTGGTGTAAACATACCAGCCTACAGTAGTGCAACAGTAGGCAATAATTAATATGCCAGTCTTTCATTGCTGAAGGCAATGGCATTGGCATCTGTTGAGCCAGGATTTAATCTTCATATATTTTAATATGTTTTAAGGGTGCACTCTTAGTGTTCATTGTGTCTGTGAGCTGCTGTGTTCTCTTCACTGCCACTGACTTCAATGAAAATCTAAGGTTGCTTAGCACCCCTGGCTGCTTCAGATCCTCTCATGTACATTCTAACTAAAATAGCTTTGTTTAATAAGCTGTTTATTTAACTAGTTTCTGGTGATGCAATAACGTGACCATTTGTGGCACCACAATTAGTGACAGAACTGATTGATGTATGTAGCAGTTTAATTTTATTAGCATTAGTTCTTTTCTGATTTTGAAACATGGATTTTGTGCTACACTCTCATCAGGCTTGTTGAAATGGCTTTTCTGGAAAAAACATGAAATAATATGTCCAAGTAAGCTGATAAAAGCATCAGATCTTGCTTATATACATTATCAAATTATTGGGTATTTAAATACGCATTTCTATCATTTAAAAAGATCAGAGATTACATTTTCAAAAGTGTATTGAGAGTCTAAATCCCGTTTTCAAAAGTGATTTAAACACCAGTCAGATTTTATAGGTATTCAGGTGCCTGACTCTGACTTAAATTAATAGACATTAGATACCTATCTAGCTTTAAAAATGTGCTCACTGGGCCCAGATCATCAAAGTTATTCGTGTCCCTAACTCTCCTAGATTTCGATTTAGGCCCCAAAATATCTTTGACCATCTAGGCATGAGGAATCTAAGCCCCTCTGAATTTCATGGGGAATTAGAGGCCAGATTTACAAAGATATTTTAGGCATTATTAGTATTGGCAAGCACCTTGGTGATTTTATGTAAGTGTGTAGGCAAGTTAGGTAAAAGGCCATGGGAATTAATTATCTAACTTAAGTGAATTTGTAAATCTGACTGGGTGCCAATGTCTTCAGGTGCCAAAATACCTTTGAAAATCTGTGCTTAAGCTTTTACAGTTACGGAAGTGAGCCTCCAAGCCCTGGTCAACAGACCTGGGGTACCTTGGGTTAAACTATTGCTCCGGGGAAAGCTGTGTAGATAGCGTTTTGTAGTTGCAGCTGGGGTTGGAGCTCAGGCTCTGAATCCCACCACTTCCACTTCCCATCCCTTACATGGTGGAGAAGATATATTAAAAGCAACAAAAGGACCCGCATGCCTGGTTCTAGGCTCCAGAAAGAGCTCTGGCAAGTGAACCAAAGCCTGCATAGATGTTTTTTCTGTGTCTTCAACTGAATAACACTTTGTCTCCAAACAAGAACATCTAATAGGTCAAAGTTCTTCTGACCCTTTCTAAAAAGAATAGGCCTCTCCCTGGTAAAAAGGTGCTGCCAGAAAACAGGTCCTGATTGAGTTTAAATTCAGGTAATGTATCCAAAAGTCCTTTCTTTTTCTGCTGGTATGTGGAGAATCCAGACTGAACCAGTGTATGAAAGTCTTTCCAGATAGTGCTACATATAAGAAGGTGCTACACCTTGAGGTGATGTGCCTATTCACCCTGTACTGTTCTTAGTTTCTGGAGGGTTGTGATTCCCTACTCCAATGGAGTTACATATAATCTCTGTCCCTCAGTGATACCTACATGTAATGCAGTAAGATCATCCAAGATGATGTAGGAAATTTGTGCCTGTCGTGGAAAGTAGTATTACTTCTCATTTGAAAGATAATTTTAGCTAGATACCTATTGCCACTTCGACAGTCCTGAGACAGCTAGGTTCTTCTCAGCACAGAAGATATTTCCAGTTTCTTAGAGTTTTGAATAAGTTTATCATGAAATACTACACAAATGTCATTAACGTTCACTTTGAGCAAATGACCAGCTTTGATAGAAAGAGCAGTCAAGTAGCACTTTAAAGACTAACAAAATAATTTATTAGGGCTACGTCTACACAAGCCAAAAACTTAGAAATGGCTATGCAAGTGGCCATTTCGAAGTTTACTAATGAAGCGCTGAAATACATATTCAGCGCCTCATTAGCATGCGGGCGGTTGTGGAGCTTCGAAATTGGCGCGGCTTGTCCAGACGGTGCTCCTTTTCGAAAGGACCCTGGCTACTTCGAAGTCCCCTTATTCCTATGAGCAGATAGGAATAAGGGGACTTCGAAGTTGCCAGGATCCTTTCGAAAAGGAGCCCTGTCTGGACGAGCCGCGTCAATTTCAAAGTGCCATGGCTGCCTGCGTGCTAATGAGGCGCTGAATATGTATTTCAGCGCTTCATTAGTAAACTTTGAAATGGCCACTTGCATGGCCATTTCTAAGTTTTTGGCTTGTGTAGACACAGCCTAGGTGAGCTTTCGTGGGACAGATCCACTTCTTCAGACCATAGCCAGACCAGAACAGACTTAATATTTAAGGCACAGAGAACCAAAAACAGTAAGCAAGGAGGGCAAATCAAAAAAAATGATCAAGGTGAGCAAATTTTGGTTCCGAATGGTTATGCTGTCTGATGATGCACTGACCTTTCCAACCCATCACTCACTTCTGTCCTCTGCCTTCCCCCCTCCTGCCCCATTCTTCCCCTCACACCTCCATCTCCTTCTCCCAATTACCAGGAGAGGAGCTGAGTGCCGGCCTGGCTCCTTTCACCTCCTGCAGCTCTCAGCGCTGCGGCTCTTCCAGCCCCCAGCTCTGAGCCATCCATGCGAAGGTAGAGCATGGCTACCCCCAGCCTGCCTGCAGGCAGCAGCCTCCGACACCATGGCTGCCGCTCAGCGCCATTGCAGGCAGTGGCAGCTGAGCACCGAGATGGACCACACACATGGGGCTGGGGAGGAGCATTCCTGTGCCCTGCCACAACACCCCCCCAGCTCCTCTGGCTCCCATGGCCCCAGGCCCTGCGGTGTCCTTCCAGCCCTGGTGGCCCCAGATGCTCAGGCAGCTTCCTCCAGCCCCAGCAGCTGCACTGGTGAATCTCTGGCATTTATTTGGAGGGGTAGGGGGGCTGGGCTGGCACACAGCATCCATTATGTCCAGAGTCCATTATATCAAGGTCCATTAAATTGAGGGTTTACTGTACTTTATCACAGTGTAATGATGTTTTGGGCAATGGGGATTGTGGTTGCCTTGTGTCACAACTCCTCCCCATGCTAGCTTTCTACCACTTGTCCCTTGTGTAATATCATCCGAAACCACTATTATGGCAATGCCAGTTAGTGTAGCTCAAGATGTGCATTTTGGGAGGAGGGAGTCTGAGTGAGTGATAGGTGAGTTTGTAGATATGTTATTTGCCAGCACCTGGTTACGAGGAAGCAGAGTATGAAGAGCAACTGAAGGCCAGCTAGCACAGGTCTTAAAGAAAGTTTATTGTCAATGTATTGCAGTTGAAATAAATTCATGAATAAATAAAATGCCTATTCCCTGCAGAGCATTCAGCGTTTGAAAACTTGGATATACATCTAATCACTTCCCCATCAGTTTTTGATTTGTCCTCTCCAAATGAAATCCGGTTTTGAGTTTTATTGAGCTGCCCAGACAGAGGATGCCTGCTGAATTTTAATAAGAAGCGAGCCAGGGAAACTCTACTGACCTTGTTGACTGTCCTGCATGTATTTAAGTGTTACCCCATTTAAACATTTCCCACTGAAGGCAACTTTGGATTTCTATCTTCCATTAAAAAGAGGGTATGTATGCATCTCCACTGAGGGCTTAGCGATCATTTCTAAGTTATTGGGCTGTCAGGACCACTACACTCCTCAGGTTAGTAGAAGTTAGTTTTATCCTCCAATATTTAACTGCTTCTGTAGCTGAGATGTCTTTGTTCATTGACAATGGCAAATCAGTTGCCATTGGCCCTGGTAGCAGGTATATTTTGGGAAGGAAAGAATTTTAACTTTGTGTTAGGCCACAGATATTTTTGGTGACTTTTTCAAGGTGTAGTGGAGAATACTAACAGTACTCTAAATGCAAGCTCTCTGTACTGCATATTTAAAAAATCCTGCTAAAGATTATATTCTCATCATAATGTGTAGGGATTTACATATGTAACACTGATGAAAAGTTATTAAAGCTGCCTAAAATAGCTGCTTTAAAATTCAGAAAGTTAAAACTACAGTACTAAATACCTGTAATACTGTGTGTTTATCTTGCAATATATTGACATTTAAGACATGCCCATTTGGCCTTATGTATGTGGACCAAATTTTCCTAATTGTTACTAAAACTGCTATCTCCTTATTACAAGGGAATATTTAAAAGCTGCAAATGTTGCTGTTTTGTTAACTCAAATATTATTGAAGGGAATGTGTTTCTGTCCTTTTACCCAGTCCTTTTAGGAACTACAAGGCTGCTTGTTGATTATGAAGGTCACTTACAGTAGGACCATAAGAGCTTGATCCTGCAACCACAAATGTGATTTGAACTAACCATGCAAGTAGGTTCACCAATCCATGAGTAGGGATCCAGAACTGGAAGGAGAGAGAAGTGAAGGGAAGAGAGAAGTATTGTGATGATAAAAAGACCTTCCAGGAGGAGAAGCACACTCCTGAAAAAAAGACAGTGAAAAGTAATAAAAGTTAGGAAAAGAAATACGACTACAAAGAGAACTAAGAACAAAGTAAGAATAGAACTTTGCCAAAGGGGAGAAAGCAGACGGAGCAATCTAATTGAAAAATATGCACTCTTTTTATTACTTCTTCCTGCTCATTTACTGCTCTGACTTCATTGGAAGTGTATATGGCTGCCAACCAAGGCTTACATGTGGGCCATATTCAACTCTCACTAAGACCGGCGCAATTCCATTGACCTAGATATATCTTTTTCTGTTGAATAAAGGTTTGTCAGTAACGCATTGATTACTTAGTGGAGCTGAAGAAGACACTCTTACTTGAACATATCTGCTAACTGGAAACTGGCTATCTCCCTTGGCAAGCCTTCACTTGGTGGGTCTGATCAGATCCAAACAGCTGGTTGCGTGGAAAAGCTCTGAATCTCCTGTAACAGGGGATAGCAAACTTTGTGACTCATCTTTTATCCCTGCAATTAGCAGGGCACCCCCCAACCCCTCTAATGTAATCCAAACCCACAGAAATGTCAGTTATGTTCATATAAAAACCCTTTTGACACATGTAAGAAAGTAAGTCTGTAGAGTGTAAAATCTATTAATTGGTATATAAATGTAAGTACACAAACATAAATCAAGCCCCAGGAGGCATTGTGTATGAGGAAAAAGAGGGGAGTTTTCTTGTGCCTAGTGGGGTAGTATAACCACTGCACCACTCCATTGAAGGTCAGGGCAGGTGTGGATGTGGGCCCTGCCTCTTTTTTGCATCCAGTTGTGGTGCCTTCTGCCATAAGTGGTGACAGCAGAACAGTTGTTACATCCAGGAGAGTTACAGGAATTGCGCTGGGTGTGAGGGACACTGTGGGGAAAGGATTCTGTCTATCTTTTCCCTACCCATTGTGTACCTCTCAGGGCTCAAGAGGGTTCACAATATGCAGCACCTTTCATCTCAAAGGGTTCTGAACTACCTTACAAACTGTATACAGGGATCAATATGGGACTTAGCCTGCCACTTCTGGGGTAGGAGAGCTGCAACCTGATTGGAATTTGGTGAGGAACACTGGGCTGGAAAACATATTCTTCCTCTTATAAGGAGTAAAGCCAGGAGATGTTAATGACCATGCAGAAGAAATAGGACCTTGGTATTTATTATCTGAAAGATCTCTTCCCACCCCTGCTCCCATACACCTGTAGTATGATGCCTGGAATTGAACAAGCATGTTCCATCTTGCATCAATAAATACCTACATCACCTTGTTTATTGTTTTCAAGAGCAAATTTAAAAATTAAAAGTATTCTAACACTCAAATTTGGGGTTATGTCTTAGCCACAGAGAAGCTCATTAAGATCAGCTGTACTTTAAGTTCCTCAACTTGCACCCATTGCTTATAAGGTGATACCACTATACTAAGTGTAACGTGATATGTATTAATGTTTATGGAAATGCTATACTGTACGCTCACTTGTGCTGTACTGGAAAAGAACAGTGCTGTCTATCAGTATAAACTAACACCTCCTTAAAGATGTAAACTGACAATGAGCACACTGGAATTTCACTAATTATTTTACCAAGCCGATGATGAGTAATCAACTTGTATTACTAGACTGTCTGCTGTAAAATAGCTGGCATTACCTGTTCTCTTCTGTGGATTTAAGATTTCCATTTTTCTCACCAGTATCTGCTGTCAATCTAGCATCTTTCATGAATATAAAACTTGCTTAAGAAGCTGAAAGGAAAAAATAACTCTGTCAGATCAAAACAAAGTCCTGTGTGCTTTGATTTTGAAATTTCTTGTTGTTGTTGTTTTTTTAATGCAGCCCAAGATTTGTAATGGGAAATACTGAATACTGCATAGTTTGCTTTTTAGGAAATCAGTTTTAAGTACAGGTTGAACCTCTCTAGTCTGGCAGTCTTAGGACCTGACCAATTCTGGCTAAGAGAATTTGCCAGACCAAGGGAGGTCTAGCAGCATTACCAAAATTTCCATTACTTATTGGGCTCTTAGAAGACATTTAGGGGTAAATTACAGCTAAATAACAGCACAGAACACTGAAATCCAGGATTCGTGGTTGTAAGCAAACTTTATGGGACCACGGGAAACTTGGTTACACCCCGGATAAGTGGACAAGTGGGGGTAGGCCTGACCTTGGTGAGCAAGTTTAAAAGCCAGAGGCGGAGTGACCAGTTGAGCGCTGCAGACAGAGGAGTTTAAGAGGTAGTTTGAGAGAGAGCTTGTGAAAGAGGGAGTTCTACTATGGTTGGGAAGACCTGCAACACCTCTGCCAGCACTGCTTTTGTCTCTTCCACCTGTGCTTGTAGTCAGACAGACTTCCTGACTATGGCTGCCTCTACCCAGACCCTGGTGTGGTTTTGCAGGGTCTGTGACTTGCAATTTCCACTTACTGAAGTCCAGGCTGGGGAGACCATCCAATATGAAAGGTATCTGCTGGTGGAATCTCTCAGGAAACAGGTGGGAGAGCTACAGGAGGAGGTGGCTAGACTAAGAAGTATCCAAATCTATGAGCAATTCCTGGACAGTATTCACGTGGAGACAGCTGAAGCTAAGGTAGCTGTCCCACTGCAAAAGACTACCGACACACCACTGGTGGAGGAGGAAATGACTCGGGGGGATGCTGGCAGCTGGTCACTTCTTGCAGTGGGCAGTGTTTTACTTCTCCCAACCCTCCCATCATGGTACAGGAAAATCATTATGCTGTTGGATATGGGAGGTAAGGAACTGCCATCTAAAACTGAAGAAGAGAAGCTTTGTACCCCGAAGGCTGGGAGATGGATGCAGGGGATAGACACATTGAGAGTCTCTAGGTTAGGTTTAAAAAAAAAAAAGGGGAGGGGTGATGTCATGCTAAGGGCCTAGCCCAGACTACCTACCCAGGTAGAAAAGGTGGATGAGGCTTTTCCTAAACATTTAACAAAATCAGTGCTTTGGGGGGAGGGGTGTTTACTGGTACTGAGTTCTGGCACCTCAGCAGCCCACAGCACAGGATTTGGTGATGACACAGGACTTCAACTATCCAACCATATGTTGGGAAACTCACACAGTGAGGCACAGACTATCCAGTAAGTTCTGTGACTGCGCTGAAGACAAGTTTTTCTTTCAGAAGGAGGAAAAAGCTATTAGGGGCAGGCAGTTCTAGATGCAATTTTAGCAAATAGAGAGGAAATGGTTGAAAATTTGGAAGTGGAAGGCAGCTTGGGAGAAAGTCACCATGAAATTATAGCGTTCATGATTCGAAGGAATGGTGAAAGGAAGAACTGCAAAACAGAGATAATGGATTTCAGGAAGGCAGATTTTTTGTAAACTCCTTGAACTGGTAGGTAAAGTCTCATGAGAAGCAAGACTAACAAGAAAAGCAACTGAAGAAACTGCATAGGAAAGATGGAAGGTACAGAACAAGGCTGCCCTGGCTTAGCCAGGAATTTTTGCATGATCTCAAAATCAAAAAGGAGTCATATAAAAAGTGGAAATTAGGACAAATTACAAAGGATGAATATAAGCAAACAATATGGCTACATCTACACTACAGAGATCTTTTGAAAGAAGCCCTTCCAGAAGATCTCTTCCAAAAGAAGTTCTTTTGGAAGAGTATGTCCACACACAAAAAAGTGGATCAAAAGTGTCTTCTTCTCTTTCAAAAGAAAGCATCCACAAGGCCCCCCACTCTTTCTAAAGAATGTGTCGGGGATCAAAAACTCGGGCGCCATGAGAACTGCTCTTTGGAAAAAAGGGCCTGCAGAGCATCTATACACATTTTCTTTCAGAAGAAGCTATCAAAAGGGGGTGCTCTTCCTGAAACAGGAAAGGAAGAGCAATTTCAAAAGGCGTGCCGTATTCTTTTGATTTACTTTCAAAAGAACACTTTGTGTGTGTAGACACTCCATGGGATCTTGTAAAAGAACCCTTTTCTTTTGAAAAATCTTTTAAAAGAACTTGCTGGTGTAGATGCAGCCCATATGTATGCAGGGGCAAGATTAGAGAGGCAAAGGCACAAAATGAGCTCAAATAGCTATCATCGTAAAGAGTAGCAAGAAGACATTCTATAAATATATTAGAATTAAGAAGACGACCAAGGACAGGGTAGGGCCACTGCTCGGTGAGGAGAGAGAAACCAGTATCAGGAAACCTGGAAATGGTAGAGGTGTTTAATGACTTTGTTTCGGTCTTCACCAAGAAGTTTGTTGAAGAAATGCCTAACATAGGCCGTGTCTACACTTGCCAAAAACTTTGAAATGGCCATGCAAATGGCCATTTCGAAGTTTACTAAAGATGCGCTGAAATACATATTCAGCATCCCATTAGTATGCGGGCGGCACCTCGAAATTGACACGGCTCGCCATCGCGCGGCTCGTCCAGATGGGGCTTCTTTTCAAAAGGACCCCGGCTACTTCGAAGTCCCCTTATTCCCATCTACTCATAGGAATAAGGGGACTTGGAAGTAGCCGGGGTCCTTTCAAAAAGGAGTCCCGTCTGGACGAGCTGCATGGCGGCGAGCTGTGTCAATTTCAAAGTGCCACAGCCACCCGCATGCTAATGAGGCGCTGAATATGTATTTCAGCGCTTCATTAGTAAACTTTGAAATGGCCATTTGCATGGCCATTTCGAAGTTTTTGGCTAGTGTAGACATAGCCATAGTGAATATTAGAGGGGAAGGGTATAGATTTAGAAGATAAAATAAAGAACAAGTTAAAAATTACTTTGAAAAGTTAGATGTCTGCAGGATTTTAAAAGTAAAAATGTGTCATGCTATTTTCCATTTAAAGACAGAAATGCATTAAATGTTTTCCCCAATAAACCTTAGGGAATACACCTGTGAGTTTTGGACATGGCTAGAGCTATTTATGTAGGCTGCTCTCTGAGAATATTCCACCTCTGGAGTATTGGTGCCGCTGATATTTTCATCACTTGTAAAACCTCTGTAAAGTTTGCCGTGCATGAAGAAATGTTTGTAGTCTTTTATAACTGAGCAGACATACTGTCTGTGTCTGCATGAGCCTCTTCCTTTCAAAAGGAATGTGATGAATATGCAGCGCCTCATTAGCATCTTTCAAACTTGCTCATTAACATGCCCCTTTTGAAAGGAAGGGGCTCATGAAGACACAGCCATTGTGTCTTTACCTGACACTAGACCCATACAGTGCAGTGAAGCGTGTTTTCCAAACTGATTATTCTGTCAGGATTATTTGTCCTTAAGTAAATAAAACAAATAAGATTGTTTGTCCTTAGCAGAAAGTCTGAGGGGTAGCCGTGTTAGTCTGTAGTTTCACAAAAAACAAGCAGTCCTGTAGCACCTTTAAGACTAACAATCTCATTTATTAAATAATGAGCTTTTGTGGGTAAGTGCATCTGACCCATGCAAGCACATTTACCTTAGCAGAAAATATTTAATGGGAGTCAGGGAACTAGAGCACTACAGGACCAGAGCCCTACAAATTTGCAGATATCTGCTTTGTCCATGTGCATACTCTTAATCAGTTTGTTGCGCTTTTCTGTACCTTTTCGAATTCTAATGGATCTTTATTGAGATGGGGCTACGAGAACTGCATGCTTTATTCAAGTTGAGGGGCTACCCAGGGATTTATATCATAGCTTTAAAGTATTTTTCTCTTAATTTTCTGTCTCTATCCATTCCTTTCATAAGGGTTCCTAGCATTCCGTGAGGTTTTTTTGACTGCTAATCCACACTGAGTCTAGGAATCCTGATGGTTTCTCCCCTAGTAGTAATCCACTCCCTTCTACTCCTTCAGTTAGCCAATGTCCTCATGCAGACAGTGCATGCTCAATGGCTGACCAAAGAATTCTCCCAAGCTAGCTATGGCCTCTTGGAAAGGTGGCTTGCCTTCACTGAAGAGGTAATTGTCTCAGGCGGTGAAGACAATGGTGCAGTACTGTGACATCGCTGTGCTGCTGTAGCATTTTAAGTGTAGACAAGATGATACCTGTAGATGGTAGTCACTTGGAACCAACAATTGGGTGCCCAGCTACCCTTACTTTTATCCCCTCATGAGGTAACTTTCTCATACTCAGTCAAAGATCAATGAGCAGGAGAAGAAAGTAATGAGTGAATAAAGGCAAAGAAGGGATGGGTAAGCACTGCTGGATGCACGGAGTGGATCAGGAACAACTGGCCAGAGGGAGAAGGTGAGAAGGAGGAAAGCGGGGGAGAGAGGAATAGAGTAAGGGCAAGTAGATAGGTAGCCAGGGATGGCTTACACATAAAGCTAAGATTGTTATGGAATTCACAGAATCCTTGATGTGCAGTGACGGTGAGGGCCCCACAGCTGACCAGTTACTGCCAGGAGTGGTGGACCCCAGGGGAGCCTAGTTTCTATGGGCAGCAGAGGACCAGTGTTCCCTATAAGCTGAGAATTTGAGCCACTGCCCAGGAGAAATTCAAATGCTTTCCAGCTATTAGCAGAATGCCCTCAGTACCCACTTCAGTAGGATGTGTTTCCAGTGCTGGTGCACAGCTGCACATGCTTTGGCACACATCATTATTCCTGCCATGGAACTTAAAATATGGAGTGGATCCCCACTCCGATTGATGAGCAGCAGTGGGTAGAAGGTGCCATCCTGAGCTGCACAGACACCACTGCTGCAAGCAGCTGCCCCCCCCCGCCCTCACTTCTCCCAGTTCCCAGCTTATGATAGTGCCGGAGGGATCCTGGAGATTTTCTCTGACTACAGGCAGGGATGGTACCCACATTTTCCAAGCCACCATCACCGGCAGGGGGCCCACAACAGCTCCTCTGCCACTCTGAGTAATGAAGGAGGCCCAACCTACAACTCACAGCCTATCAGGCTTGTCATGGTACTTATGCCTGTGCAAAAAAGATAAAGAAAAAATTAGATGAACATAAAATAAGTCCATTTTTAATTCATAAAAAAGGTTGACAAACTGAGCTAATTTACCCTCTGGAAGAGCATCATGTACCCCTAGGGGGACACATACCCCTGGTTGAGAACCACTGGGATAGAACATCATACTGCCTGGAGGGGGTGTTCTGGGAATGTCAGTCTTGTACTTTGGGGCTCTTCTTTAGCACACCTGAGCTTCTATGTAGCAATATTCACTTTTCATAAACCCCTGTGTTGATTTTAGTTGTACAGGGTGTCCTTGAAATTGGTTATAATGGTAAGGAGCAGGAGTTTTCATTGTGACCTGGTACGGCAGCACTACATTACCCATGCACCACAGTCAATATGTGATGAAATGATTCTAGGACCCCTGTGACAGAGTTGGAAGACAGACGCTACTCAGAACATTCTGAGCTAGCGATTAGAATAATAATTCCACCCCCCTCCAGTTGTATGCCAACGTAGTTATGTCAGCACATCACTACTACTTCTGTTTTTTTCAAGCACAAAACTGGAGTTGGAATTCATTTTGGCAGCTGCTGAGCCACCCTAATATAGTAGCAGACGAATCCAGGCAAAGAACAGATCTATCACTGTATCTGACTGATCTTTCTGTTTATGCACAGTGACAAATTCTCACCTCTCCATATAGATCAGCAGGCTCTGTAACCAGTCAGTCACACACAAATTGTGACAGCACATCACAAGATTGGCAATTTGGACCCCCAGAGAACAAGGTAAAACATGCAGTTATTTTACATGAACACAGGAGTCTTTTACATATTAATATTTTTTTCTTTTGCATCCTCTTACAACATTCTTCTTAATACATTTAAGTACATGGAACATATATAAATATGTGGAACCAAGAAGACATATCTTCATAGTTGTTTGCTTTTTTAACCTCATTTTTACAGAATTCTATTCTGAAATGAATGATAATAAATGAAGCCCTTGACTAATAACTGGCATGATCACATTTAGAATTAAATTACAGAAATGAAAACCGACCCAAAATATCTTGAAGCTGTATTTTTCTGACCTACCCTTTCCTCTACCATAAAAATATTTTGATAAGTATTTAATCTCCATTATGAAAACTAAATCAATTACTGTGTTCTACTCCACAGTTACAAGCCAAGGAATGAAAATTCAATTTAATGCATAGAGCTAAGCACCTAAATCTGTATTTAGACACTTAACTAAAAAGACCTGATTTTCAGAGGTTAATATCAGCTGCCATTGGTTTTGGTGACGGTTGCAAAAACTCAGGATCTTTAAAAATCAGAGCCCTGAGTATAGATTTAAGGTGTAATTTTCAGAAAGACCTAAGTGATTTACAAGCAGACTTTGCATTGAATTCTGATAGAATTTGTTCCGAAGTCCCTTAGATGCTTTGGAGAACCCCACCTTTCCTTTTCTAGTTTTAATAATTTAAATCAGGATTATTTTTTTAAAAAAAAATTTATTTGAGAATTACGCTTGTCTAATGTTTTTAAGAAGAATAAGATTAAACCAACAAATATTTTTCATTCGAGTTTGCACATCTCATAAAATGGGAGGAAATTAGGTAAGTTGGAAAAATAACTGAATTATTCTGGTATTATTTCAGACCGTGTTGGGTGAGGCTTTCATAAAAATGAATACCCAGGGAGGTAAATCTGAAGGTAGGCTGAGGACTGTTGGAATATAGATGTGTTTGTACAAATTGAACCTCATTACCTGGCTTCGGTTATCTGACACTAGTTGAAGGTCATTACTCTTGTCGCACAACAGGTCTTACTATTCAATAGATATTGTTACAGCTGTCACTGTGTAGTGGGCTTATCACTGGATGATTTTTCAGTAGTTTGTGTGTAAGTAGTTGTGTCCACACCACAAAAACCACCACGTCCATCTCTGCAGAGAGCACAAAGATTACATGAGCACAAAGATGGAAATATCTTTTTCAACAGATGGTCCCTGGTCTATGAAGAGCTATCATGCAAGATTGCAGGATATGTTACTTTACTGCAGTACGTGGAGTGGAGTGAGAAAATGTAACAAAAGGTTGTATTGGTAAGCAAAACAATCTAGGTCTCTAAACTGATATATAATCTTAGAAAGGCCTTAGTATCAGACGGTCAGGGCTCTCAACATACTGGAGGCTTTGAGACTCTCTAACATTTCAACCACACAATGACTCATATGCACTAGCCCCCTCCTTTGAAGGGGGCACATAAATGAGTCCGAGCCAGAAATTGCAATGAGGTGCTGCTCTACATATGCAGCACCTCATTAGCATTATTCTTGCCACGCAAACTTTGAAGTTGCTGACTTCGAAGTGCTGGCAAGCAGTGCAGCTGTAGGCACTTTGAAGTACCCCTGCTACTCCAAAGTTCCCTTACTCCCAAAACTTTTGAGGCTACAATGCTTGCTAGTGCTTTGAAGTTAGTAACTTCAAAGTTCATGTGGCGAGAATTATGCTAATGAGCTGCTGCATATGCAGCACAGCACCTCACTGCTATTCACCACTTGGGCTTGTTTACATGCCCCCTTCAAAGGAGGGGGCTAGTGTAGACAAGCCTAATGTGTATTATTCTAGGTGCCTATCTTCTGAGACTTGCATACCAATAACGATAATGATGGATTTTGCTACTAAGGAGAAGATATTCTTCTATTGCCATCTTTTCTTTCATGTAGTGCACTGTAAAGTCTTAAAACATTGGTTTTTAAAGTAAAAGCAGCAGATTGAGGCCCCAGTTCAGCAGGGGAATTCAGTATATACCCAACTTTAGTCAAGTTCGGATCAAGCCACCTCAGTAAAGAGAGACCAAGAATGTTTGTAGGTAGAGCAACACAACATTAGTTTATCCATTGTGATTATTGGCTCTACAGTAAGGAAAGAGTTCATTCCCAGAGGTATTTGAATTTTCATTGTTGAAATGAATCAAAATTAGCAACACTCAGAACCTTACAATAGTCCAGTGACCCCATTTTAATGGTTGATGGTGCTTGCCAATCAAGCCAACACAAATCCAACCAATGGAGAATAGTGCTGGTCACCACCCTTCTCCCCAAAAAAAGGCTTAAAGCCTTGAGCTCATGAAAAACAGTATGTAACATTTATTTGGTTTAAATCTTTTGTGAAGGTATGTTCAATCGTAATATTTTTAAGCTGAATTTTCATTCTTAGGGCAAAAAGTATTTACACGTCTTTCTAGAAAGCATGATCTTCTGTGTGGGTATAATCCGGTACAGAATCCTCATGCCAACAACTTTCTTCTATGCACAGTTTTAGCAAATTTGCCTCATTTTGGCAGCACGCTAATTAATAATATTTAAAAGGGGGACTTGAGAAAAATAATATGGTTTCTACATCTAGTTCATCCAAGGTTGAGAGTTAGTATTGTAAAGGGTTTCAACTGGAGGAGGTTATTGAGGGTGGAGCAATATTCTGGCCAAAAATGAAACTGTCCTTGGGCCTCATGGGGGGCAAAGGACTCTCTAAACTAAAAGAAGATAAAACCCCTAAACTTCTTTGACTAAACCACAAGTCTTTTATGAGAGGACAGAATTATCACTTATGAAAACTCACAACATGGAGTGAAATCCACTCCCAGCGTGGAGTGAAATCCATTTATGAAATTCTATGGCTAGTGCAGTGGAAGGAAAGTCCTGAATTCTTTCAGTGCATTGTGTGTTCGCTGCAATTCTGATTATTGCGAAACTTCACGTATCATACAGAAAACAGTGTGAAAGACGTAATTCACTATGAATGGTTTCCAGTGCACATTGGAAGCAGAGAAGCTGCAAATATTACAGCTTTGATGCATTTCACTCTAATATCATTCCCAAAAGCACCTATCTAAAAGGGCAGCACATTTGAAAATCCATCATTGGACCAAGCCACTTCCTGTGGCATAAGAACTAAGTGCATTAGATATTCCTTCAGATAAGGCAGAATCTTCTCTTTAACATATGGGGTGGTGAAAATGTTCAGGGCTATGTTTGGTTCAGAATTCTTGGATATTTTATCTTTCTGTCTAGAGGACAAAGGATATTAATGGTCTTTAGAAGCAGAGGGATGTTCCAAGTTTCAATGTAAGCCATAGTGGGTTTTATTTTGTTGTTCTGTTTGTCATGGCACTAGAAGTAAAGTTTCTTTCTTTTGCATCTATTTGATAAGAATCTGCCCCTAATGCACACTGGAAAGAGTGCAGTGGGGTCATATTGCAGAAAAAGCCTCCAAGAGAAATTGTAGCAAAGCCAGGCAGAATTCTTCCCACGGGCTCCCACAGAGTGCATGACAGAGCAACAGCTCTACGTGCTACATACTGAGGCCATATTGTGCTGACTGTTCCACCCCCCACCCAATTCTGTGGGCCAATATGTAGGAAAGAGCATCTACCCAACCTTGTTGAGGCAGCTAGCACACAAAGGAACAGAATAAGGTAGCAGGAACTGCAATTACCAGTAATATTTTGGCCATATTCTGCCTTAGAGTCCATGACAGAAATGAGTGATTTGCAACTATACTGACCAAAAATCTGCTTTCTGGTGTGGAGCCAGGCCAAAATCTGGGCTATAAAATGTAAGCTTTTTGGAAGCAAATACTATGTCACCAGGTAGCATATGTTCTGTAAAATATAATGTAAACTCCTGAGATAGTTGTACAGAAACGTTAGTAGTCCTTAGTAACAGTTGATATGTAGTAAAATAGCACATTTTTAAACTATTGGATACACCCTATGCAGGCGGAAAGCGTTAGCTTTATAAAAGATCTGATTCCACTGAAAGTTCAGCATCTTTTGTTTAATTCTTTTTAAGATCTCCATTACACAGTGAGCCCTTTCAGATGAAAGAAAACTGTGCTAGAAAGAAGAGGTATTTGTTGTCCAGGAGACTCGCTTTAATTCCCTTTCTTTTAGCAGCATCGAAGAATAATTGTTCCAATTGGTAATACAAACCCCAAAAGAAGAGAGAGTCAGGAAAATGTTACAATCAATGCACTAAATGGAACACATTTTGATTTTTCTGAAAGCTGAATCTTTTTTACAAATGTGAGATGTTGTTTAAAAGCGAAGAGGAGAGAGTTTGTTGGACTGAATTCTGGGTTTATTTGGACTGCCTCAAATCTAAGGTAATTCCTTGGAAGTCCCTGGATGTTAAGTGATGTAACTGATGGAAGAATTTGGTCCAGTTTGTGTGTGTGCTGTCAAGAGACTAAATTCAATTCTTTCTTTTTTCACTTACACCAGTTAAAAGGAACTCCTTTCAAAATACCTTTCACTCCACAGTAAGGTAGTAGAGAATCACAGCTGCTGTTCTCAGTCTCTAGCACCTGCACCTTTTGCTAAATGGGGTTATGCTACTCTGTGCCCTTAATGAGACCGCACCACTCTTCAGTACCTGTCGTCTTCCAAATGATTAGCTCTGAGACAACAGACAGGTCTATTGGGGTGGGGCAAGAGGTGCGGGGGTGGTGTAGAAGAGCATTAATGTGGCAACAGGAGCCAGTGGATGTCTGCTGGCACAAACTAATCTCTATTGTACCAACTAGATGTTCTAAAGTTCTTCTTAAACTTGTGTGATAAATAATAATACAGGATGATAGAATATTTTATGAATAACATCATATAATTAGTTAGTTAAAGCCTGTTATGCCTACTACCATGTAGGTCACCAATGAAGGTCCTCCACTTCTGTTTGTCTTCGGCCATTTTCTCCAATATGTCCCAGTTGTAGTTCATTCTCTTCATGTCTGCCTCAACAGTACACCACCATGTTGTCTTGGGCCTCCCACGTTCCCATCGTCCTTCAGGCATCCAGTGAAGTGCTATCTTTACAATGGTGTCTGCCTTCCTTCTCATCATGTGCCCTATACATCTCTAGCATCTTCCCATGATGATAGTGGTCATGACCTCCAGGTGGCATAGCAGGAGCATGTCGTGGTTGGATATTGTCTTTGGCCAAAAGATGCAAAGTATCTTGCGAACGCTGGTGATGTGAAAGGACATCATATAAAGCTAAGGGTATAAAAAAATCTTGTTTTTCAAGATGTAAACTGACTGCTGCTAAGGTCAGGAAGTCATTTCTTCTATTTCTTTTCCTAGGAATTCATTATTCCATTATTCAACTTTGTATAATTAGCTATCTGTTTGGGCTTTTATCTTTCTCTGAACAGACAGATATTGGCTCCTGCTTGAGGCAGGATACTAGACTTGTTGGACCCTAATGCATTGATCCTTTGTGACATATTCTCTATGCCTATGTATAAGGCAAAGCTTTTCTGATGTTTATGTAATTTATTAAATTTTGTATACCGTTCCTAGCAAGATGAGATGTGTTATCAGAAGATGAAGTATTTTTGCTGGTAGTCAGCTGCATTACTTAGCAAAGAAGGTTTGATAAATGTCAGTTGTAGTAAGGGTCTTAATACAATGTAAGGGGTGTTGATCTATTAACACGAATTATCTTTGCAAATGATCAGCTGTTCCTCTTTAAAGTTTGCTCCTGCTCATCAGTTAACATATTTCTAGCAGAGATGCCGCAAGCCAGAAGATACCTATCTATATCCAAATTTCAAGCGGTACAAATTCTAGGCACATACAGAGGTATATTCACCTCTTCATTATAATTTTGGCCCTTAGTACAGAAAAAGGCCAAGCAAAATATTCAGATCATGATCGGAGTTTGGATTAGGAACCCATTGTGCCAAGCTTTATGGGATGTTTAGACCTGGGGTTTTGGTTTGGGCTACTTTCTAATTTGAAGGAGCTCAGTATATGTCTCTACTCTCTTCAATGTCTTGAACTAAATCTTCTGCTGGAATATTTCCACTTAAATTAAACCAGCAGAATATGTGTTCCCCTTTATCCTAAATGTAACAAAAAGCACAGGCCAAAATTTTTAGGCATTACCACTGATTTTCTGTATCTCCATTCTGGGGCACCAACTAAACTGGGACACTCAAGTGACATTTTTGACCATCTAGTACCACAGCATCATGACACAACTCATAGAAGGGGTGTGCGAAGTAGTTGTCACAAGAATTCAAAACCCTCCTCTCTTGAATTCTGCTTTCATTGCCAATTTATAAAAATGGTTTAACTTCATGAAAAAATGATGACATTTTGCAGCACTTCAAAAATAGGACTGTTATTAGCATAAATGGCTCCTTTGTTCACTGTATTGAGGAAGACCATCTGACTTAAAACTGCATTGCTTTTTAATTTGCCCTCCCTCTCCTACATTTAAAAAATAGATATCTAGTATTACTGGCCTTTTTCTCCTTTAATGTGTTACTACCAGTGCTTTATTTTAGCTGTATAATTGAAAAATGGCAATCTCTAGTGTGCCATAGGTAAACCTGAGAAGACAGCATGGTGCTACTTGGACGTGTAGTTTCTTCACAAATCCAGTCTGAATAATTGAAGAAATAATGAAAGGCTGTTATCTGTTTTCATGGGTGCTTAGCAGATTGGAGCTGAATGACAAGCTCTATTTTTTGTTGAAGTAAAGAAATACAAAAGGTTCAAGAAGATGGAGAAAGCAATTGAAATATTAGCCTGACAATTTTGATGACCCAAAGGTATACTTGGTAGCACCTACAGCTTGTCTGACTTTCCTCTTGTCCTTCTCTGCCCCTCTCCCTGCTTACCTTTCAGGTAAAATAGCATTACAGAGAATTATCCTAAAACTCTTGTGACATCTCATTTTCGCTGTGGTTAGAACATAGAGATGTTATGCAGTTGCTTAGACTAAGAAGGAAAACTGCAGGAATAAATGGCCCAAAACTAAATTTGGAAATATCCTGGACTGTAAAGCAGTAAATAAAAGCAAGCTACCTTGCTTCCTCTGCCTGAGTTCCACCTTCCCACACTGCTTAATTTCCCTATGTGCTGAGGATATTGCATGGTCTGCCTCTTATGTAAGCCTGAAATCAGAGCTGGCATGTGGTTTCTTTCAAGCCTGTCACAGATGCAGTGCACTGTATTCCATTCACCAAAGCTGTTCAACATAGCATATGACTGTAAATCTTCTCTTTCATACACACTACAGTGGAAACCTTTGTCCCAGGAGTGATTTAGCTGCTTTTATTAGGAAATGTGGGCCCTAGTGATCAAAACAGATTTTGAGAGTTTACTAATCATGAGAAAAAAGCAAAAGCTAAGTTCTTTAAAACAAATAAAATTAGATTTGACATACAGGCAGTTCATGATTTTCTTTCATTCATGATTATGGAAAAATATTCTTGCAAAAGTGCTGCGATATATTTTGTTTGTAAGGTCATTATATGCCAGGAGTGACTAGTTGAGAAATTTCCTTAGAAAAACCTTTGCAGCTTTCGGGGCAGTAATTTATTTAATGTCTCCTCTTTTTAAGTCCCTGAACGTTACTGTCTACTTTGCACTACAGTGTAATTCCAATTAGGTCTTGGACTGACTTTTCAGCAAAAGCTGCAAACAAGAGCTAATAATGCTGCTTTTTGCTGCTTCTCAATGTTAGATTTGACATGGCAGTTTGTATATGATGTCAGCGTGAAAGAAAGAAGGAATTAGCATCTGTAAGCCTCACATAAGCTTCCATAGAAGACGCACATTGGGCTCTGATTGCTGAACACACATCTTAGACACTTTTAAAACACATACAGTTAAGCTTTAAAATCCAGTCAGTTATTATATTTGTGTTGCTGAGTGTTCAGTAGACTACACTATTGTATTGCTACTCAGTCTCTGTTACCTTCTTCCAGTATGTCATTTCAACCCCCATTTCTGAATAAAGCATTTTCCACAACTTAAGCACTCGTTTTAAACATCCCAAAATGTTATTCTGAATCACTGAGAGATTGAGACTAAGATTATTAATTTTAAATCATTTTACCAACAAAGTGTCATGTTCCCATCATGCTTGATCCCTAAGCTCACATGGGGAGTGTAGTGTGTGCCTTAGATCCTGGTAGCATGGATTGGGTTAAATACTTTTGGATCATTTCATTCTTCTTTACAGTGAATGGCACAGCAAAAGGGGACAGGAGAGATTGTAGATGTTATTGTTGATGAACAAAAATCAACAAAGACGGACTGATCTGTTGAACCGTAGATGTCTGTAAGAGTACTTCTACAAAACTGACACATGAGCTCTCTCTCCCCTTTTCCAGATGTAGGAGTTTGTGTATATATCTTATTGGCATGAAACATTGGCATGAAACATTCTAAAATGTACCATACATCCAGAAAGAAAATGATAAACAAGGAGTCATACAAGTCTAAACATGGCCTATTAGCATCCTTAGCACCTGGCTCTGCTGAACATAAAGCGAAATTATCTGTAGTAAAACAGCAGTGAAGGGAATACAAGAAGGGCTACCTGAGGTCATATCATAATCCCTCTGAGCATCAGCCATGTTTGTTAAACTAGAAGTATTAGGCCAGAAATAAAACATCTTTGATTCTTTTTTTCTGGTTGCACATTTTGTATATACTGCATCTAGTATATGATGGGGAAATTGCAGTCTGTGATTTATGAGCTGTGGAAATGGAAACACAGGAAATGATGAGATGGTTGGTTTTAATTTTGATTCATCTAGAGGATCAAATATGAACTGCTCTTAAGTAAGCATTCTTAAGTAAAGGTCTAACAGCCCCAAACTAGAATATAGATTCAACCTCTCGTAGTACTGGGGAGAGTTCCAGATTCTTAAAAAATTTATGAGTTGAACCTCTCTACAATATTTAGTCATTAAAAATGAAACTCTCTAGCACACAGTTCATCACATCTAGAGTTTGTGGGGGAAAAATCACTTTTCTCCCCTCCCCAGCTTCTCTGTTGATCCCATGATTTGGGGTTTGTGCAACAGATGTAACTTTCATTCTCAGTAAGATGATTATAGTAAAATATCCACACAAAAGCTGACTTGTGCTATCCTGGAAAAATATGTGTGTCTTATCCATGTCTGTCTTATCTTATCTTATCTTTAATAATGTAGCAGAAAACCTGGCAGGAAGGGGCTGGGGAACGTTCCAGTCAGAAGTCTACAAAGGGGCAGAGAAGAATTAGAAATAATACTAAAATAATTGAAAAAAGGTTCTTGTTTAGTTACTAGACAATGACTGTGAATCCTTCCTGGTTCCAAATGGACACTACCCAGCAGTTCAGCTTAGAGAGATGAGAGGTCTGAGTGAGCACTCTGGCTAGCAAAAGTTCTAATCCATGGGATTCACAGAACAGCTGTCCTTTAGCTGAAGCCCTTTCAATTAGTATGTACCAACATTAACCTCCTAGATACTGCAAGTACTATATCTCCTAATGTAAGTACAGGAAAAATGGTAATTTGTATTAACTTTTTAATTGCGCTCACTCTACCATACTTGATCTTATCGTTTTTCCGTCCTGTGGAAAACTAATGATGAACAGCTAAAAATGGTTGAAATTTGGAATGTTTATGTCATGCGAAATTCCAGTATTTCAACATATTCATTCAATGTTTTCATCCCAAAAATAGATGAAAACCTGACATATCAAAATTTTTCTCAAACTGAAATACTCGCCCCCCCCACAAAATGGGATTCACACATTTTGTTCAAAACAAAACATTTCAACAAAACTTAAAAGTTCCAGAAATTCATGTATTTCATTTCCAGTTGTTGAACTGACCTAGACTATTGTGCTCCAGGACAGTTCAGCATTAAATTGTTGTCCTGTTACCTCGTTTACAGGGACCACATGCCCCCATTCTTCTCAGTGAATCACCAAGACAAGGGACTTCGGGGGTGCAGGACTGGGCATAGACATAGCAATTCCAAGTGTGTGTACGTGTAATATATATATTATTATATATTACATATTTTTACACACATATGATATTGCATGTTTATTGTTGCAATTCAAGGCCCCTGCATTTCTCCTCAGTGGTCAGCAAGGACATCCACTCCCAAGTTTCCAGCTTCCTATCTGTTGCCTCAGTGCGTGGGATATTTCCAGAGTGCACAGTTCCCAACTCTGTGTTATTCCCAGCACATACAGATTGCTCAAGGACATCTGCTTGCTTTCTCTTTGTAGCCAGTTCACAGATATAATTGCTCTAGTTCTATGTGCCATGCTGCTTTCTACGCAAGTCTACTTTATTCCTAAAGTAGAACACATGCTAGAGGAAATGTATTAACAATAATGAAAGAACTTACACACATGTTAATGTGCTTACCGGAGTTAGTTCCAACCCTAACAAGGATTTTGGCCAGAGTAATCTTCAATCCCCATCAAAAGTCTATTTTTTTGTGGTTGCCAGTCCATCGTTGCTTCAGTTCAAAATGAACAGCCAGTCTTATGAATACTCAGAAGACCCAGTCCTTCCACAATAATCTAAAGGTTGCCCCCTACTCCAATCAGCAGACTGTCCATTTGCTAGATCAGGAAGGAGGTCCTGAGCCTCTCCAAAACCATTTCTTCCTCTCGTGGTCCCTGCATCTGTCTTCGGGAGGTTTGGCCTCAAAGAGTTCATAATGGAGGAAGTTCTTTAGCATCCCATCCCCTCTGCCTGTGAGAGAAGATACATACAATGCAACAGTAACATCTATATAATTACATTTTAATACAGTGTACCCCAGAAATATCAACCCTAATTCAATGCATTATATTTTATTGAATTAAATTAAACTTTATCTTAATTCTATTAGCTTCCTTCAGGATATTACAGGATAATGTCAGTCTGAAACAGTTATTCTATTTCTGTGTGAATTATGCAACTGGATACATACCTTGGTTATGAAACAGATCAGGCAGTTTAAAAAAACTAAAGATGTTTCTAAATCCCTTTTTAAAAATTCTAATACTATGTTTTTTTTAAAAAAAGATGTTTGTTGCCCCTATATTTACTTTTTGGCACCATCTTGTGTATAATCCACTTTAATGGACTCCTTGATCATTTTAATTATTAAATATTTTAGGGGATTATAATTACTATTACTAATTATATGTTGACTGTGTAATCAAATATTCATCCTACAATTAAGATCAAAATGTTCAGCAGAATGCAAAACATCCTGGATTTAAATAAGGTAGTTAGAAGATTAAAAACGAAATTTTAAAGGGAAAACTAATGGGAGCATTCCAAATATGTATTTTAAAATTTAACTTAATTGTTAAGCTCTCTTAGGTTTAAGGTGTGGGAGAGAAGAGATCAGTACAGTAGTAACACAGAGGGGAGGCAGACTACAAACGAGACCAGGGTTGAGACCAATGAGGACTTTGATCTGCTTTGCAGGTTTTCATTTACACTGATCATTTAATCTTTCAGACAAACTCCTATTCCTCTCTGGATCTTATTGTAGGACTGAAGAATTAAATTACATTTTTGGAGAACGCATCAGGCTTTTAGGGCACATTTCTCAGATTTACTCTAAGTCTTCACTCCAGTGTTTCTCCAGACCCTTGCTCTTGGCCTATTGAATTCATGTATTAATCTGAGTGAGAGATGATACTTTAATAATTGTACTTCACATTCACAGAAAATTCTCAGATCTATGTAAATATACACCTTTACTCTGAAGTAGCGTATGACTCTAAGGCTACATCTACACTAGGGAACAAAGACGATCTCAGATACGCAATTCTAGCTATGCTGTGCGCAGCTAGAATTAACATATCAGAATGGACTTTCTCTCCTGGTGTAGATTGGGGCTCTTTGGGCTCACACCAATGCCCTTTACTCCCCATGATAGCATGGAGTGCTAGGGTTGATGGCCAAGCCCAGAGAGATCAATTTTGCTGAATCTTAACACACACAGCAAAATTGAACTCTGGAAGATGGATCACAGCATGGCCAATTGTCAGGTAAGTGTAGATATACCCTAAGGCTGGTCTGATTTTTGTCATGCCCCTTACGCATTTTCTTTAGAATTTCAGTGTTTTTTCAAATCTTGGATAACAATGTTTTATGTTTGGGTGAAAATGCATGAAACCAAGACTTACACTAGAAGCCACCACCTAACAGTGATGGAAAGTGCACCCCCTTGCTCATCTCTAGTTTCACTCTACTTCTTATAAAAATTGTTTCCTTGGAAAAAATAGTAAACTGCAGTCACCCTCTTCATCACATAGCTACTGGATAATAGTGACAAGGACAACTGTGTCCAAGATTCATTGTGTGATTTTGTATTGTTTAGTTAGTGAAAACAATTAATACAATATAATTTAACTTATTAAATTAAAATAAAATTAAAAGCATTACTCATTTTCAAAAAAAAATAAAATCACTTTTTGAGGCACTTCTACTGCCAAATGAAATGGCTAGAGGTAAAGTTTTGAAATGTGAGTTCCAAGAAAATGTAGCCCAGGAGCTCAAATTTGGTATTGTTTAGTTGTAACTAGGACTGTGACATGAGAATCTTCAGCTAATGTCATGGATATAGCTGTCGTAGGATCAGATGTGTGTACAGGGGTAAATCTGTAATAAAATTCTTGCAAAGGCATGGGTAAAAATGGATATTGCATCTCCTTGGTGTGAATAGAAGCTAGATGCTGGTATTCACAGTATTAAAATAGTTCCATATAATGTTCCAAACTCAGGCCAGTTTCCTTCACAGATTTGCTCATGTTCTGAAACCTTAACAAAACTGGATGGATTTATTGTTTCATATAAAAATTACCATTTCCATTTGATTTCAGACTATTCAAATTCCAAACTTCAAGTGATTATGAACCCACGCAGAGCAAAGATGATGTTTCAACAAATCTTTGTAAGGTGCAAGAGCCAAGTTCAGAGAGCTCTAATTAGATATATAACTACGATAATCCTTGTTCTCAAGCACAGAGAGTTTTGATGATCCAATTTGGAGCCAAGAAAGATATTTCCCTGTGGAAAGGACAGATCTGTTTTTTCTCCTTCCCCTGGACCACTGAAGAGGGATAACCACATCTCTGTCTAGGTATCTATACAGTCTCCATCTCTGTAGTATGGGAGCAGCTGACAATAGTTAAAGAATTTATTATTTTAATCTGTGAAGTAGGGTATATTATTGCTTACATTTTAGAAATGGGTCATTGAAGGAAAGAATATAAGTGACGTGCCCAAGTTCACACAATAAATACGTGGCAGAACAGACCAGAAATCCATCTCTTTGAGTTCCTAAACGTAAAACCATCTCTCTCTCCAGCCAGTGTTGGATGATGGAGCACAGTGTAATGTGCATTTCTGGCCCTTTATTTGCTAAAATAGGGGAAATGACATAAGTACTACCTGTTGCTTTGTTTCGTCGGAATACTGCTAACAGAAGAGAAATGAACAACCCTATGTTACATTTGCTGATACACTTGAAAAGTCATAAAGAAGTGCAAATACACAGAACGTTGCTTGTATGGTCCACAATTAGTGTGTGCAAGAAGAAAGGTAAATGGGACGTGAAGACCTTATCTCAGTCATTTAGGCACAAGGTTCTTTGAACCCATCACATTAAAGGTATTGTTCAAGAAAGCTATTCTTGCATAATATTGTAGTTTTATGGTGGCAAGATCGGTGCCTGTATGGATTATCCACCATGTAAGCATCACCTATGTGAGTTAACTAAATTGAAGGAAGCTTTATCGTGGACTTTCAGCCTTGACTTTTCCCAGTGCAGAGCTTTATAAATCAATTTTCTTTGCATGTGCATGATTCTCTTTGAGACTGATCTTATCCCTCCTGAAGTCAATAGTTAAACACGCAGAGTCCACAGGATGCACGGTCAAGCCCTTTATTCCATTTCTCTTCCTACTTCCCCCCTGGATTTGTGTATATCTATTTCTAGCTACCCAAACTGAGTGAATGTTTCTTTGTGTGATAATTAACTCATATTGATAAAAATCAATTTTATATATGAGGTTTGTGCTATGCCAATTTTTCATATAATTTACACAAAAAATTGAATAATTTCTGACATGTGACAGGACCCTAAAACTGTAATGAAATTTGTGCTGCAGGAGTTTCAGGTGAAGAAGGAGTTATGTCAGAAAAGGAGACAGTAGCAGACCAGCTTTTGGCTGAACAAGACAAATTTTTAACACGGCAGCTTTCAGTTTCAACCTCAATTAACTCTGTTCTCATGCCTTTTGTCATGATTAACATTACCAGCATTAGTTCCAACTATTCACAGAATCAAAAAATACTAGAACTGGAAGGGAGAGAGGTCATCACATCCAGTCCCCTTCACTCATAGCAGGGCCAACCACCATCTAGATCATCCAAGACACGTGTTCATCTAAATTGGTCTTAAATATCTCCAGTGATGAAGATTACACAACGGTCATAGGCAATAAATTCCAGTGCTTAATCACCAACAGGATGTTCTTCCTGATTTCAACCTAAATCCCCTCCTGCAATTTAACCCCTTGCTTCTTCTCTGATCATCAAAGGCTAAAGAGAATAATTTTCTCCTCTTTGTAACACCCTTTTAATTATTTGAGAGCTGTTATAATGCCCCTCTGTCTTCTTTTTTCCCCAAACTAAACAACCCCAGTTCTTTCAATTTTCACTCATAGGTCATGTTTTCTGGACCTCTGATAATTTTTGTTGCTCTTCTTCAATTTCTCCAATTTTACCACATTTTTCCAGAGAACAAAAATTAGGAAGAATGATGCTTTCAAAATGAGGTTTCTTTTGAAGGAACCCCATCCACACAGCTGCTTTAGCTTCCAGAAATGGCTCTTCTGGGAGCCAGATCATGCAGGAATATACAAATGAGGCATGAGATAGTTAAATCCATGCCTCCTTTTCATTTCAATTGGCCATATTCCAAAAGGGAGGGGCCATGTAAGCACAGTTTATGTGTGAAACTGACTGTTCTTGCCCACGTGGAGAACTTTGTTCTTACTGAGTTTCATCCCATTAACCTCAAAGCATTTCTCCAGTTTGTCTGGATCGTTTTGAATTGTAATCCTATCTTCCAGAGTATGGGCAACTCTTCCCAGGTTGGTATCATCTGCAAAATTTCTAAGCATACTCTTTATGCCGTTATCTAAATCTAAATTGATGAAGATATTGAACAGAATTGATCCCAAACATCTGATTTCAGAACCCTATTTGTTATGCCTTTCCACCATAACCATCAACCATTGATAACTACTCTTTGAGAATGGTTATCCAACTAGTGAACCATCCCCCTCAAAGTAGCCCCATCTAGATTGTAGATCTGTAGTTTATTGATGTATCAAATGTTTTACTAAAATCTAGATGTACCATGCCCACCACTTCCCTTTCATCCACAAGGCTTGTGATCCTATCAGTAAAAAAAGCTATCAGGTTTGTTCGACATCATTTGTTCCTGACAAACCCATGTTTATTGTTGCTTATCACCTTATCTTCCAGATGTTTACAGATGGATTCCTTAATTATTTGCTCCATTTTCTTTCCTGGCACAGAAGTTAAGGTGACTATCATTTCCTGGGCTGTTTTTATTTCTCTTTTTTTAGTAGATGGGCATTAGATTTGCCCTTTTTAAGTTTTCTGGAATTTTTCCTGTCTTCCATTACTTTTCAAAATGATAGCTAATGGCTCAGATACCTCCTCAGTCAGTTCTTTGAGTGTTCTCAAAAGCATTTCATCAGACCCTGGTGACAT
The DNA here is from genome assembly GCF_033958435.1 of Carettochelys insculpta. Classification (NCBI taxonomy): domain Eukaryota; kingdom Metazoa; phylum Chordata; order Testudines; family Carettochelyidae; genus Carettochelys; species Carettochelys insculpta. The sequence goes on along the minus strand of NC_134141.1, from coordinate 22,868,491 downwards.
AAATACATCTAACTGTACTAAATAAATTTTAATTTTTTCTTTTCCTATCTGAACTTCTGAACTTACATCCTTTTCTCCAGCATTCACTATTTGAAGTATCCAAGTAATCCCAACCATTTTGGCAAAAACCAAAAAAAAGAAGCACTTTTGCCATTTCCACATTTTCTTTTGTTTTCACTCCAGACTTCTCATTTTTCTCTATATTGAATGTGTGGGGTGGGAGCAAATTCTGAGTTCGCCTTGGGCATCAAAAAACCTTAGGCAGTCCTGCTTTTACAATACTGTGAGTAGGATTAACAATGCCATAAAAGCCGTGTTATCTGGCATCTGGATAACTTGGTTAACCAGCATCTGACATCACAGATTGTAATCTGGCAAATGATGTAACGATCAACATACACTGGCCTTTTTTCATATGTCTATCATCTCCTTTTCTCCCCCTCCATGCTCTGCATACAAATCAAAATTAATGATGTCAATTCTGAATATGTATAAAAATGTTGTATAAAAAAATTCAGCACTGGGCAGCACTTTCTGTTAGCTTGAGAGATGCTGGTAAAAAGGCATTTCTGTATTTGCTTGCAGCATGTATTTACATGAATATTCCAAAAATAGGAGCCAATGTGCTAATTATTATTTTTTCCTGTTTTACCTGGTGACATAGTAAAATCAGGGAGTGAATGTGACTATAAGCAGAATTGTCACTTCTTTTCCCTGGAGGAACCAACTAGCTGTAACAGATTTTTTAAATAATAAATAACGTATAGGAGCTTACACTTCATTGAATGTGTTATGTGACAAATTAAAAGTACATTGGCATTTGAAGTAATGGAACTTGGAAAATCCAAAGAGAAGAAACTCTGACTCATATTTAGCAAAATAAAGATATTATAAACTGTTTCTAAAATTCAGACGTTTATAGTACATGCTGTGAATCTACAACCATGAAATTAATTAGTCTCAACATAGTACATTCATAACTGAAGAGCCAGGAAAGCTGCAAATGTTACAGAATTATCTGCTGCATGTACATGCATCACAATTATATACAGAACCCTGTGATGACATATTCTAGTGAATGTATGAATGATAGGGTTATTAAATAGTAGTCAAAACTGGTTAAGAAACCATCCTTATATGATGGATATACTACAAAAATCATACTGTGTACTAAAACACAATAAATAATAATCCAATAATGATGATGATGCTAATGATCTGAACGAGTGGGTCATACCCACAAAAGCTCATGACCTAATAAATTTTAACAAATTTAAGGTGCCATAGGACTGCTGTAAGAGCAACAAAGGGTTTTGTGGCACCTTATAGACTAACAGAAACATTTCTGTTAGTCTCTAAGGTTCCACAGGACCCTTTGTTGCTGTTACAGATCCAGACTAACACGGCTACCCCTCTGATATAGGACTGCTGGTTATTTGTGAAACTACAGACTAACAGGGCTATCCCTCAGAGACTTCATTAACCCTTGTAATCCTGGGGTGTGACATCAGAAATGTAAATAGTTGGCTAGATTATCAGACAGCATAAATCAGTGTAACTTCATTGAACTCAGCTGAAGTCATCATTTTATACAAAGTGGTTGGGAAGGGGCGCAGAGCCTTATTACACCAAGGGAGCACTAGAAGGTGCTATACCAGGAGGATTTACTATGGCCCTTGAAAAGGCATAACATACTATCTTCTCTGTCTCACGTATTTTTGCCATAAGACTATAAATGCTGGTTTTCTATTGATTCTAGTGATTTATTTTACATTTCTCTCTCTCCATCAACTTCACAAAATATATAAACATATAAAGAGTTACAATCTTTATCTCTTAAATTACATAAATATAATAACATTCAAAGCCAGACATATGCAATTATTCCACAAAAGAGTGTGGGGACAGTTTCAATAATTGTTTATATCACCTGAAATCACAATGTAATTTTCCCATAAAGTATATTCCTTCACATAAGAGAAGGGGGTCTTTGGGGATATGGCAGATTACACCGATTGTGGGTTTATCTGATGAAAGCTGAGTAGTTTATGTGGTGTTGTATTTTCTGTTATCCTATGTGCCTGTCATCCACGTTGTTTGTTTGTTTTTCTGATTGACAAAATATACTATTTTTCATTGTGATATGCATTTGAATCCAATCAGATTGACCAAAAATAAATTCCAAAGTATGTAACTGAGCATGAAACAATATAACATATTGTCAAATGAACATGTGTTCTGCTGACTTCTGCTAGATGGAACCTGAATGGTTTCTCTGTGGCCAATATTATTGACAGGTAATGGAAATTCCTCTTTTAGCTCAACAAATACTGTCCTGTGCTTTGAAAAAAGGAACATCTGAGTTCTGCGTGCAGTGGTGACATGATATTTTTTCACAGGCCAGAGGTCTTAGGCTGTCTCTAATTGTAACAATCTAGAGAAGAGTAATATACTGCAATTTCAGACTGAACAGCTCCCAAAACAAAATGAACTAGGGAGGTGTTTCTGGTCCCCTGAGAATGACACTTCCATGTAACAACAATCAGAAGCACTACAGAATGTGTTATATTTCTATGGAAAGACGGAATTTTGCGTAAGATAAAACTCAATGCCAAATTCATCCTTGGCGTAACCACACTGATGTCAAAGATGAATTTATCCCAGTCTGATTTAGCCTATGAAGAAGGAAAACCATGGAGGTTCCTTTCTTATAGAATCAATTTTATGAAACTTCTTTTTTTCCCCACTGTGTAGTTCTCAGCAGCACCATGTGGCTCTAATAAAGACACGTATAGGTTGGTGCAGCTGGTTAACAGACTTGTTACACTGTAATAGATAAGTGTCATACTTCCGCCTCAATCTATTTGATCTCTTATTTATAATAAGGAAATTACCCCAAACTAACTGTGCAAAATAATTTTGATCGACTTTCATTGTTGCAAGTATATATTTCAAGAGTTTGATTTCTCTCTCACTAAGACTGTTGTAAATTAAGAATAATTTCATTATTTTTAGTGTTGTTACACCACCGTATAAAATAGTCTGATTTTTTCCTGCTCTAAATGTTGGCCCAGGGGACTCGAACTGTTATTTGTGGTATTATTACAGTACCACAATGGAAAAGGTTCTCCGTGGCATATAGAAGAACGGCTCTCTGTTCAAGGAAGGTAGTGCATTTTAGTTTATCGCAGAATGACAAAGAATGTATATTGCTTAAAGAAATCAGAGACGTTTCTGAAATATCTCTGATGTATTATTAATTACAGTATTAGGACACAGCTGGGCTTGTCTCCAAATTCTGGGAGCGCTCAAAGAAAGAGGGTTAGTGTCAGCGTTAGAATTATGCCAGGGCCCACCAGAGTTGAATCCCGACAGTTCAAGAAGGAACCTAGCACATTCCTCAGAGGACTGACTAAATGAAAGTGCGCCCCCCTAGCTTGGAAAGCTGAATTCTCATGGGTGTCAACAGGAGATGGCAGAAGAGAGTTACCCCGCACCCCTTCAAAAAAAGCTAGGTAGTGAATTTGTAAAGGAACCACTGCGTCTGCAACAGAAACCTATTTATATTGCTTTATTAAAAGAGGACATGCTTAGTCAGCATACATAACTAGCCATTAAATGTTACATTTTAAATTAACAAAAAGAACTGCTTAAAAGTCTGAAAGTATTACAGTGATCTTTTTTCTGAGTTTCTTGAAATGAATTCTTCTACACCATCTGCAAGCTGGAAGTCGACAATTTTTTCCCCGTGTACATGTAAATCATACACCAGTTGAGCCATGATTTTCCCATTGGGCGCGTCTACACAGAGCTGTTCTCCTGGCAGCTCCGTGCTAATGAGCAGTCTTGCAATTGTAAATGGCTGCTCATTAGCATAATCTCGTAACTAATTAGCATAGCCACGTGAGATCTCACTCTCAGTAGCGGGGGCTGCTGTCAGTAAAGTGGCTGTGTGGATTTTGCCAGCAGAGGCACATTCACAAAGCCTCTTTACTGCCAGCAGCCCCCTCTGCCGAGAGCAAGATCTCATGCATCTATGCTAATGAGCAGATACTTGCAATTGTGAGACTGCTCATTAGCATGGAGCTGCTGGGAGAACAGCTCTGTGTAGGCGTGCCCATTGTGTATCAAAGCCATGGTTTAGCAGGACGTAGGTCACTGAAACTGCACGCTAACCTCATAGGCTGCTGTTACCACCAAAATATTTCTTTCTTTCACCATTCAGAAAACAGCTGATATTTGATTCAGATAAGCACACTGAGGTATTTCTAAATTGAGTTAAGCTGACCATTTGCAAGAGATGAAGCTGAGTGATCAAGGTTGAAATTAAAACTATACACCTGAGGCACCGCTTGAATTCGTGTTTCTGTTTTGCAGGGAATTTTTATGAACATTTCAGTATGCTGAATAATTTCGTAGTCTCTCTCTCTCTCTCTCTCTCCAAATCTTGATCAATTTTATGTTGTCCAATATTCAGTTACTTTGTAGATGTAGTTATAATATTCCTGAAATTGGGCAGCTATGTTTACTTCTCCAAATTTGCCTTTTCTGGGTAACTTTTCTTTACCTTGGAAGCTCAGCCATTCAGACTCTCTTTCAAACTTTAATCCTTTTTTGGTAAATTAGCTCACAGTGGAAATGGAGGTTTTCATCTGGTTGGCAGTGCTGAGGTGAATCAAGCATAATTTTTATAAGAAATTTGCTTTTTGTTGCTGAAACATCTAAGCCATTTTTAGGATTTTTGGCTTTTTTAAAGGTATAACAGTACGTTAAACTTATCCATTTGCGCTTCTGTACCATCAATTTGACCTCTCGTTTCAGGATTTTTCACCGCATCCTTTGCAATTTTCCAAGTTGCAGACAGTGCAGGGTAAGTCTCAGATAAGAAAGCAAAATTTCTGGCATAGATAGTCCATCTTGGACAGGAGACGTGGATGTCTAGTGCTGTGCTTAGGCTTCTTACTTCATGTCTTGAAATATAACATTTTGGAGTGTGTTTAAATTAATCTTGTCATTTCGTAAACAGTTTCAAGTTTATCACTGAGGACAGTATTGCTTTTAAAGGCGTCCAGGCATGGCACACTCAGAGCATGTCAAAGAACATACAGAGGTTGTGATTCTTTCTGTTGTAATCTGGTTGATAGGCCTGAAACAAAGCCAACCATATTAGAAGCCACATAACAGCTTTGTCCATGGCGGATGTTGGTCCTTGGTTTTTAGACACAATATTATATCTTTAATTACTGATATAATTGCCTCTTTTCTTTCCCTGTGTGGAAGGAGCATATTGAAGTTATGTTGTTGTAGGAAGAAATAAGAAAAGAGACAAGAGACTTGAGAAATCAGCCTCACAGGAGTTGCTGCAGATTAGACATAATCCAGGTCTCCCTGGAGAGAGGAAATCAAGTCTTCCTACACAGAAAGAGAGAGGATCAATACCCATAGGCTATGTCTATTCTAGAGCAAAAAGTCGATTTTAAGGGTGTTAGGTCGATTTTATAATGTATCTGTCTTCACTACAAATATCATTAGGTCGAGTTTTAAGGGGTCCTAAAGCTGACTTTTTTACTCCACCTTTTTCATGAGGAGTAGCGCCAAATTCAAATTTACAAGGTGTAAATTTACTGCTAGTGTAGACAGTGTTATTTAATTCCATTTTATTGAGCTCCAGAAGTATCCCACAATGCCCCCAATGTGTCTATTCTGACCATCGCTTTCACTTCCACTGCTCTCCAGGTGAGCAGAAAGCAGGAAACAGGAATCAGTCTGGGTTCCCTGGCTGTCCCCTGCACCACATGGGCTGGCCGCCGCCACCACCACCAAGTGGCTGCTGGGTCAAAGTGAAATGAATCAAAATAACACACTCAAACTGAAGCATTTCAACAATACCAAAAAATGACTTTTCTATAGCTACAAATTAAAACTTTTCAAATTTTTATTTCTGCATTTTACGTTTCTCGGGACTGGCCCGCCAGCCTTGTAATGGCATATGCCAGGGGCAGGCTGTGAAAAAGTGGCACGAAAATGTATTTGGTAGTTTTGTTTTCAATGTGAGCAGAGTATGAGGGCAATGCACTCTGGGATTATAAAATGGGACACCCACAACCACTTGCGGAGCATTTTTCTCCCATGCTACACTGGCACAGAAATGAGGAATTGTGGTGCAGGAACTGTGGGATAGGTACCCACAAAGTCCTGCTGGCACAGTCGAACTTAGCAAAGGTAATAGGGACACAGAAAAATTTTGAGGAGTAAGGGCACTTTGAAGTTGCTCAGCCACTCCAAAGTGCCCATGGGGAGAATTAGCCTAATGAGGTGCTGCATATTCATCACAGCACTTCATTAGTGCTCTGATCAGGCTGATTACCACGTCCCCTTTGAAGAAGGGGGCAAGTGTGTATGTAGCCTTAGTGATGCTAACTTGAGATGGGTGAAGTATTTGATGAAAAAATAGAACCTAAGCCCTTTTCTTCCTTAAGAAATACGTGTGAAAAGACTTTTTTTTTTTACAAATTTTTACAAATAGGCGTGTTCTCAGTCCTCAGCTTGTGTTAACAGATATAAATTACACATGTATATTGATGATGTATGCAACAGTCCTTTTCCTTTAATTTAAGTAAACTTTTGCCATCCATTTTGCCCATTTGTTTTACCCAACCCGCACTTCCACATTTCGTATCATCCTCCCACGGTCGTCTTTGTGCTTACTTCTCTGCAGCTTCTTGTCTGCAATCTCCCCAAGCTAGTCTGCCGTTCATTGAACCTTTTTTCAATTCCCTCTTTAAAGTGCATTTTCTTCGTGAATCCTCTAAGGCTCTTACGTATAGGGAGTGTTAACACACTGGGGCTACATCTACACTAGCCAAAAACTTCAAAATTGCCATGCAAATGGCCATTTCAAAGTTTACTAATGAAGCGCTGAAATACATATTTAGCGCGTCATTAGTATGTGGCCAGCTGCAGCACTTCAAAATTGACGTGGCTTGCCGCCGTGCGGCTCGTCCAGACGGGGCTCCTTTTTGAAAGGCCCCCAGCTACTTTGAAGTCCCCTTATTCCCATCTGCTCATAGGAATTTCGAAGTGCTTCATTAGTAAACTTTGAAATGGCCATTTGCATGGCCATTTCGAAGTTTTTGGCTAGTGTAGACATGGCCTGGATAAATGGAGAAAGAAATTCTATCCATGAAACAAATATGGTAGCTAGGTCCTCACCATCACACTTCAAACATACAGCTCTTCATTCCACCCATCCTTATATCTTAATCCTGCTGATTCTTATGCATATGCAATTTGTAGTCAGATGTGTGAGGGTTGGCAAACCCAAATCTAGGATTGCAACTGAGGCCCTGAGCCACACTCTCCTTTCACTTACACCTGTATAAATCAGGAGTACAAAATTAGAGGCAATGTAGTTAAACTAGTTTGAGAGAGAACCTTTTGTCTTTCTATTAGTCTGTAATCCACTTAGAACAATGTTGTTATTATGGACTGTGGCCCCAGTCTTGCAAAGTTCTAGACTTGGCCAAATATTTTCAGTTTAAAAGATTTGGGGATTTTTTTTTGTTTTGATTGTGAAAAATGGCTATTTGATGGTAATTGGAAATTGCCAATTTTTTACTTTTTTTCAGGTTTTTGTTTTAAAAAAATCAGCTGATTAGGCAAAAATCAGAAACAACAAAATCATTTGCCTGGTGCCTCAAATGTTTCTATTTTCAGTTGCCAAAAACAAATGCAAACTTGTGTGGATTTTTTTCAGTATTCAAATTTCCATTTTTTTTCTCCAGTAAAACCCTCAACATTTCATAGAAAACTTCTGATGAGTGAAAACAACAACAAAAAATAGTTTTTAGCCGCACTTCTGATGGTGGAAAACATCCATTTTTCAATTAGCTCTACAAAATGCCTAAGGCTGATCACATGGGTAAAGCTTGTTAGGACTGGAACCTAAATTGTGAATCCACTTCCCAGTTAGTCGTACAAGTCAGGCTTTTGGAGTCAGTGGAACTCTTTGCATGGAAAAGGTTTGCAAGCTCAAGTAAAGAGTTGACAATCTGGCCCCAACAGCAAGAAAACACCACAACTTTAAAATATGTTTTAATTAAAATCTTGATCTTAATTCTTTATTTTGTTTCCTTATTTGAAGGAGGAATTTTGTTAATAGTCATTTATCTGGCTGGTATATCCTTTAAAGCACATATTGGTTTGTGCTTTTATTTTAAAGAATATCAGAGATCAGGTATCTGAGAATAGCCAACAGCAGTGCTTACGCATGTCATTTGAACTAATGAATATCTCTATTAATCTTTATATTTTAGATGGCAGCTTGGGCACTTTTATTTATTTCATAGGGGGATTGAAACGCAGAGTTCCTGTGAGCCTGATCTGACAATTTTGAACACAAAGGCAGAACTCCTGTTGTTAGCCAACTGGACTTAATGATCACAGCAAGTCAGACTGAAGTTTTATTGGTGTGCTTCTGTGTGATGCTGCCAATGCTGACACTAAATTAGATTCAGTTAGCAAGGGCTCATTAATGAGTTTTACTGCTTTGCAAGGTAGAAAGGACAAAGCATTTTGCAATCTCCATGCTGCAGATTAGTTGCTATCTCAGTGGTAACAGAGCAATAGTTTAGGGAAAAGCTGTGGGATTTTATCCTTAGATTAATATTAAATAATGCTTTGTTAATGAATCCCTGAATAAATGTGGTGTATGTATGTTACTGGACAAGAGGGTGTCAGGAGTGGAAATGCAAAAGAAATCCTCAAGTACTCTTGAAGTGATTTATAAAATCGTTGTGAAGCTGAGAGAGTAGTGGGAAACGGAATATGTGGATGACCATATGGCGGAACAGAGTATCAAAGCTACCGGGGGAAATGAATTCTGTTGTATATACAGCATATCACTAAGGCTAATGACTGTGCCTGTCATACATCTGGGCAGGGTTTCACATTCCAGAAACACGGGAAGCAACACATCATGTGCTCAGTCCTACAGGGTTCTGAGAAATCTGGCCCCGATCCTGCAAAGCATTTAAGCACATGCTTAACAGTAAAAAATGTGTATTGTCATGGAAGTCTGTGGGACTATGCTAGAATGTTCACCACTGCGCTCTGACAGATGAGTAGGTAATTATATAGGCCACTATACAACAATCAAAGAGATATGAAAAGTATACAAGTTCTAGATTACAGGATTGTTGTAAATTATAGTGAGCCCTTAGTTGTTTTCTGTTTGTTTTGATTTTGATTTTTAATTATTATTCATCTAATAGAGTCATTAACGTATTCTAGGTAAATTTTGAAAAAGAAATCCCACCCCCACCAATAAAACCTATTATATTATTAAGAACAAACAAAATAAACAAAGCGCAAGGGTAGTTATTGTAGGAGGAATAACAAACAAAGCTTCTACAAACAAGCTCAGCTTTTTTAAAAGGTATGCATTCCCTTCAAATTCTATAGAAATGTTATAGAAAATAATATAGTTGTTGATATTTATTACCACACTTTAATACAACACTGAATTTTTAAAAGTGGTTACATTTCCAGTTGATACTACAGCTGTCTGCATTGTGTTTGGAGTTGTATTTGAAAGATATGTATATTAAGAAATAGACAGGGCTGGTAGTATCAGCTATTACTGAGGATGCCCAATACTTTGCATTGTCAGTCACTCTTTCAGTTGTCTCTAATTTTGCCAGATTTTAGCCATTGAGGCTGAAAATTTCCGTGTGGAAGTCTGCCTTAGACTGAATATTTTTGGAGGTCTTCAGCTCAAAGAGTTCTGCTGTTTTCAAAACACACGAGGGAATATCTGTTTTTTCCCAATAAGATTCTGGTGACCTCTTCTTTGAGACACTGAAGCACCTGCATACCTTGGAGCAGAGACTTTACATTTTGGCAGGAATGTACTGTTAGCCTTCTCTCTGAAAATCTGCTGAAATCTGACTAAATTATAGGCCTCTCAAAAAATCTCTGTTTCCACATATTCAGCAGAGACTAGGGGTACACTTACACTTACCAGGCCATCCATTCAGTCAGGGTTGATCTTCTGGGATTCAATTTCATGCACCTAGGGGGCACAAATGAAATTGAACTATTGGGGTCAACAGTTCACCCCTGTATTCCTGTCTTATTACTTCCTAGGTGCTGGATAAAGGGATATATCTTTGCCTTCCCCTTAAGTTCCCCAAAGTTCATTATCAGTAGCTCAGAGTCAGGGATCACTTCCCATAGCTTCAGAGGGGTAGCCATGTTAGTCTGTAGCTTCACCAAAAAAACCAAAAAAAAAAAAACCAAGCAGTTCTTTAGCACCTTAAAGACTAACGATTTTATTTATTAGGTAATGAGCTTTCATTAAGATAATTCCTAATGAATAAAATTGTTAGTCTTTAAGGTGCTATAGAACTGCTTGGGTTTTTTCCCATAACTTATTCTCTAGCTTGCTTCCTCTTTGTTGATTTTTACATCTCCTTCTTCCCTGCAATACAGTGACTTTGTATGTAAATGACTCTCCACCGTGTCAATTTATGGTGCTTAATTTACATGTCAGAGAGACAGGTGAATAAACATCTGGTTGTGTCACAAAAAAACATTAGGCTTTGATACAGACTTTAGGAGCATATTTTCAGCGCGCACACACCATTTCTTACAGAGTACCCATGCGTACATTCATGGTGGTATTAAAGAGAGACCTTGGCTTTCATTTAAGACTTTGCTTTGGTGAGCCTGTTGTACAGGATCAGAATATTTTTGTAAGGTCCTTGTCAGCTTACAGTGAGGCTTTCTCAGAGTCACAAGGGGAGACTGGGACTGGGTGTCTGTCCACCAGATCACATGACCCTCCACACCCTTGGTCAGAACGCAGTGATTCCTGAATTTTACTATTCTCCTGCTGTCAGCAGATATCTGTGACACACACTGACAAAGCGTCTGAGTCCATCTAGTGCTGGCCTACATAAAGGATAACAACGACAGTTATCTAGAGAACTGCCATTCTATTTCTTGTCGGATTTAGAAATTTCAAAATTTGCTTCAGTTACAGCTAGAAATGTGGTGTTTGCATTCCAGATTCTCCGCGAAATAGAATGGAAAAAAAAGAAAAATCAAAAAGTCAATTCTGATCACTGACTCTTTCATTGCTTGGGAACCAGCATGCCCAGTATTTCCAGGCTGCCAGCTTCCTGACAGGCTGCCAAAGACCCTGGTGGACACACTGGGAGGAAACCAGGCAGTACCCCTGCCTCATTCAGAGTACAGAACAGACCTGCTCTGGAATGAATTAGGGTTGAGCTGTTAATGGTAGTGTTGCTTGCAATACTTGTGGTTTATTTGCTGCAGAAATTTGGTGGGTGTTTAGCAGTGTTCCCTCTAAATTTTACCATCTGCCCGTTCAGCAGCATCTGAATCTCTCCTGGGCAGCTGCCCAAGCACTTGGCTTATAGGGAACACTGGTCTGTAGTGAAGGAGGCAGGTGATTGCAGACAGATATAAGCTGTTCCTTGATTAAAGCAGTTAAACAGTGTGCTGGAGAATTAGATCCCATGTCTGCCTCAGCCAGAGAGTTCCTATGTGATGCTAATCAAATCAGGTGGTCACTAATTGTGTAGTCCTCATTTGCTCAGTCCCTAGTTTGAAACTGTTAAGGTGTGATTTGCAGAAATGTTGAGGACTCACAGTTGCATTTGAACTCAGTGGGAGCTGTGTTTTGAGAATGTAATGTAATATGCAATGCTAAGTATTCTGAAAAAAATCAGATCCTAGTTATTTCAGATTGGGGATACCCAGAATTAGCTGATACTTTTACCTTAATGACTGTGTTTCAGTTCCACATCTGTAAAATGGAGATTATAACAGCATCCTCTGCCATTTCATTGGAATGTTGTGAAAATTAAATTCATAAATGTTTGAAATTAATAATTATGCCTTCAGAGCTGAGTTTCAACAGTGGGCAGTAAATAAGGCCTGAGGAAACACACTTAATAATGGGAAACAAAATATTGAGTAATTGCTCATTAATTGAGCATCGTCTTTTCTGTGCACTGGCGGAAGCTGGGTCCTGTATAAACTTAGTATGGGACCACGTAATTCATGATTGCCTTCTAGAATGTAAGCACATGGAGTAGAAATTAAGGTTATAGAGGCATCCTTAATTCTGGCATTTCCTCATTTTTGAGAGCTTGATTTTGTAACCACAATAATGCACTTTTAAAGTGGCGGGAAATATTTGTGTGTAATATACATCCTATACTACAAACACATGGAGTGGCATTCCATTGGACAATCATGAGGTAGGCATGGTCTAAATATCATTCAATCACATGCACATGCAAAACGTAGTGTTTGGCTGAGATCAATAATCAGATAGGATAAGTTGCACCTCTCACAACCGGGAGTCTGGCCCAGGGCTAATGGCCAGGAGCCCTGCCATACTAGCAGCCTGCCAGAAGGGGAGGGGCTGACAAAAGCCCAGCTGAGTTGATGGTATGGAAGCCAGGTAGGCCTGGAGGTAGGGGGACAGGAAGCAGGGAGGTGGCTGCGGCAGAAGAGGAGTGGCAGCAGGCTTGGTGGCCAGAGGCAAGAGACCTCCGTGGTCCCACAAATTTCCTATTCAGTACTGATCAAGTTCCAAGGGTGCCAGACTAGGGATGTCCAACCTGTATTCTCTGTGTGTGTGTGTGTGTGTGTGTGTGTGTGTGTGTGTGTGTGTGTGTAATTGCATTGATGTCTGATGAATGTAGCTGAGAGGAAGTATGGTCTGGTAAAGTAAGTGTGAGTCTAGAATCCAGGAACATCTGAGCTGTAATCCCAATTCTGCCATTAAATTGGTGTATGCAAACCACCTAATCAGACTCTAAATTACAGCCATGTAAATCTGGAATAATTTAATCAAAGACAATGAATTTACACTACAAGTAACTACAGGTGATGAGAATCTGGCCCTTTAAATGCAACAGCAGACTAAGCTTTTTATTGTTGTTTATTATTTTGTTTTGAATATGGCATGTGCTTTGTCCTTTCTTACATAAAGCTTATGTAATTCTTTGTAAACTTGAGTCTTAATTTATACATGGATTTTTCCCATTGTGTACATCTGGTAGTACTAAAAACACTTTTTTTTTCCCATTAAGATAGAATTTCTATGATATAATGTTAGATTAGATTGATCCAGTACAGGTAGAATCTTTCTAGTTGTGCTGGCTCGGGACCTGGCTGGTACTGAACAAGAACATTTGCCAGACCATGCGAGGTCAATATTGTCTAGCATCATTACCAGCACATCCACTGCTTACTGGACTCTTACTGGACAAGTAGGGGTAAATTAGAGCTAAATAAACACACAGAACACTGAAAGCCAGGACTGGTGGCTATAAACAAACTGCATGGGACCACGGAAAACTTGGACACACCCATGATAAGTGGTCACTAAGGCCAGGTCTATACCGTGTTGAAAAGTCTATTTCAGATATGCAATTCCAGCTACAATTGCATAGCTGGAATCGGCATGTCATAGATTGATTTTTCTGGCTGTCGCCACAGCCAGAGGTCAACAGGAGAAACACTCCCATCAGCCTCCCTCACTCCTCATGACAGGGTTGATGGTAGAACCCTGGTGGTTCATTTTATGGAGTCCCCATGAGGTGCACTAAATTGAGCCCCGCTATCAATTCAGTCTCCCGGTAAGTATAGACATACCCTCACTAAAATCAGGCAGGATTACAGATGAAGCCAGACAAAAGAGTGCCGAATTACAGAGATTCAACCTGCACTAGATAAAGGATTCTTCTAGGTGACTAAAAGGAATCACGTAAAGGAAGCAGTTTGATCTTTGATCATAATGTTATGTCATCATTTTTCATATTTTTAGAATCTGATACAGTATACTTTATTTTGGGATTTACCTTGGTGCTGTCTTCAGGCTTTGTGGTGCACTATACAAAAGGCTTTTATTCTTTTGTTATAAACAAAGTCATACAAAATATTACCTTTCACCTAAAGAAGTCTGAGCAGTTAACAAACACAAGTAAAGCTGGAGAGTGCTTCTGAATCTCTGCCCTTTTGGAAGTCATTTAGCTCTGACATTAATCCGTTCTCCATAATGGAACTTTAAATTACTAACTTCACTGTTAAATATATTGTGATGTTAAGAGATTAATTTTACTTATGCAAGCTATTCCTCAGTGGAAGGAATACAGCATTTCAAACTGTATTTTTGTAAGATCAATAAATGCTCTGATATGAAAATACTGTGGACTGGGTGGCATTACACTTTACCAGGCAATACATTTATTATGATTAACATTTAAAATGTGATAGTAACATTTTTACTTTTGTAGTTCCTTCCAGTTAAGGATCTCAGAACAGATTGAGAAGGCAGATTTGTCCCTCAGTCAATGACAGTTTGTGTATTTAGGCTGTGGTGGGTTGTTCTACTTTGATGGGAGTTGGGAAGGATGTGGGGAACTTACTCAAGAGGGAAGCACACAGGAGGGCACAAGCATGTTTTGTGGAATTTCCTTTACAGTAACATGGAGGAATGTTTGGGGTTGGGCTAGGTGTGCAGAGTAGATCTGCCAATGCCCTCAATCCACCAGAAGAGTAGGGAGTGATCATAGCTAATATGGCAACCACTGCAACATTGAGGCTCATGTACAGCCCTGGGGCAATTCTGTGTTTCTTTCAGGGTTAAGAATGCAGGATTCCATCCCCCAGGCAATACCTGAGCTTAGCTCTTTGGTCAGACTTGACCAGGAAGAGGCGATTTGGCTCCTGGTAACTCAGCTCCAGAACACCTTTTAATAAGTAATACTACACACGTGATGTAGACTGGTATGTAGAAGTATTGGTACCGTTTCAGAATTGTCTATCAGATTGATTTTTTTTTTCCAGACTATCTTTGTACACACTTCTTCAGCTTTCATCAGTGAGAGCTACCGGGGTTCTGCAGGTCCCAAATTTCTCATAATGGATACAAGCCAAATTTGTGGACAGTTTTGAAAATGTTGGCCTCTGGGGTTTTGAGTTGTTGGAAGAGCAAAGAATAGACCCAAGAAGTATCTCAGACCTCATTCTCTAATCTTTGGACTGCCCAAGAAAGGAGGAGGTTCACTAAAATGCCCAGTCAGTGTAATTCAGACGCTTTCTACGAGCATCACTGGGCCCACGTTGCAAAGATTGTTTACAGCTAGAACAAGTGGAACAGCCATTAGTAGGCACCTTCCCGGTAGACTTTGTGTTGTGAGTGACTCAGCCAGCTGAGCCGAGCACTGCCATGGCAGGTTTTCCCCATTTGCCTACTGGTACAGGAATTGCTGAACCCACCCATCTTGTAAGCATTCATTGAAGTTGTTTGTTTATCTCCCGTAAAAGGCTAATTATGCAAATGTTAAGAAATTCTCAAGCCAACATGCATGATCCATTCTAGCTTTTACCCTTTACACTGGTCCTGAGAGCATTGATTAGCCAGTTGTTTTGGTTTCTTTTTTAAAATTCTCCAGTATAAGTGCAACACACAGAAGTGACACTTTTAACCCATGCCATAGCTAGGCATTTTAGTGACAAGGACAAGCAGGCAAACTTCTGTGTTTAAATAGAAAGTAGAACTCAGGGAGGGGTCGGGGGGAAGCAACAGGGAGGAGGGAACATGACTCTGTGTACCAGCCTCCCCATTCTTCTGTCCCATGGCTCACAGCGCTGAGTAGCTGCTTCTCTTTCCTTGCCCTAGTTATCGCCTTGTGTAACCCCTTTATTTTAACTTGTGCCGTTACTGAAGGCGCATTAGACCTATAACAAGCAGTCCTGTAGCACCTTAAAGACCAACAAATTTATTAGGTCGTGAGCTTTCGTTGGTTCTTAAATCTGTTTAATGAAATAGGGAAGGCATGAATTTTCTTATTCAGCCAACATTATAAAATTTGTACAAATGAATGCTACATGACTCAGTGTTGGGTTTGTTTCCCAATTTATATAGGTGTGAATGTTTTCACACAAGAGGCAGTATACCGAAGTGTTTTAAAGGGATGCTGTGCTCTGCTGGACTTATTTCCAGGTTTTATATTAGAAATTTTTATTTTCTGTTGTTTTCAGTATCTCTGAGAAGCTTAAATACGCTGGAGCATGTACTTCTCTACTTTTTGGAGTTTTTGTTTTTTGTTTTGCTTTTTGTGGAGAAGACAATACGGCTTTGTGTTTGTTTAGACCTTTGCTTGCAGAGGTGTCACTGATAACATATACGATTATGTCAGCACTGTTATATGGTTGGGTTTGTAAGTTCCTAATTAATTTTATTTGGCTGGCTAGGCTTTCAGTATAATAATAATGAGATTGTGGAGTCACACATGACTGTGGATTTTTTTTTCATATTTCTTGGCAGTGACATGCAGCATTAGTAAAGTACCTAAATAGGACCTGGTGATGCATATGAAACCTACGCTGTGTAAGAGTAGCACATACCTCCACCACCTCAGGGCATGGCAGCCTGAGCAATACGCAATTTTTTTTCTTCCATCTCCTCTCCCTGCTACTACTTATTCCAGTCGTGTTATGATACGCTGCTTGTATTTACACCAGTGGCACCTCCCTGCCTGCACACTGTCTCCGAATATCCAGAACATTGGTAGGGAGATGAAAGCTGAGCCTAGCCTTCCTCCTTTCTCTATTCCATGTCCACTTGCTCAGTTCTTGAGGGGGACAAGGATGTTTTACTCTACATGGTCACATAGACTGTGATTTGGCCCCCTAAAGCCAAAGACCATTCTTCACTACCAGATTACTTGTGCCATGCTAAAGACTCAGAGATTTTCTGCTATGAAATCAATGCAATGAATGTGAATATGATATCTATTTTAAAAAAGACCATTTTTTGTAATGCAAGTGCTATAATTGAGATCTCTGCCTGCCTACTTACACTTCCAAAACTGTAGTCCAAGTTGAGGTGTCCCTCACATATACCCCAATTAATTCAAGTATGCTATGTCAGATCATTATTTTGCAGAGAGATCTGCCAACCTCCATCTGGCCTGATTTTGACATTGTATCTCATCTTCATCTCACATCAGTACTTTAGCAGTTAGTCTCGGTGATTTTGCTAGTGTGGTTCTTAATCTACATTTGGCTGAAATTAAAACTGGGCCTATTGTCAGCTTTTATTTTTTCCATTCATTTACTTGGAAGGTGCATGCAAATCTGGTGATTGCATATGCAAAAAGCTAGGTTAAGCAGGCAAATATTCATATGCACTCACAATTAGCATATCTGCGTATGTAGGCACAATGCACAAATTAGACATGCAGTTGCATATGTATTTTCACTTTTGCATCATTTATACATTGGAGTTCCTGTGGGAAAATATTTCAGGATGCAAAGGGAAGATAAGCTTCCAATTCTCAACCAAGTCTGTGAAAACTGGACACCTAACTGCTTTCTGTACCTTTGAAAACCTCCCCCATTGTGTCTTTGAATTTGAATAGAAGGTAAGAGCTTGATGAAGTTTTAGTTGTGAGAAGTTCCTTTACTTCCTGTTTGTTTATGTTCACCTATCCCAAAGAACAAAAGTGTGGACCTATGAATGCTCTAGGTTGTATGCTATTGTTTTCTTTAACATTTAGCCTTATGACTTTACAACCAACAGAGACTTTCAGGATCATCTAGACCACGGATCAGCAACCTTTCAGCAGTGCAGTGCAGAAATTTGACATTTGACATCTATGTATGGTCCTAGTGCTGGTGGTACTTTTTAAAGTCACTAATAGTCCTACTTACAACAGCTTCATTAATAAATACATTAAAAAATAAATTAGGATGCAGAACTTTACAATTTAGGTGGTGGTTGGTAGCATTGGCTGCTCTTTTGCTAATCCACAGGCTTTGAGCAAGCTCCCAGCAGCATGGGGGAGGCAGGGTGGAGCTGAGCTTCTGTCCTGCATGACGAAAATTGGTTCACATGCCAGTCTTGGCATGTGTGTTGGGGGTTGCTGACCTGTGATCTAGATTAATCTCCAGGGGTTAGTTGTCAGGTAATTAATAGCATTTCTGTGTACACATATGGTACTATTGTTTTTGTCCTCACTTCATAAAGAAGCTAGTAGAGCATGGTCTAGTGTGGAGAAATACAATTAAGAAAGCTCCATAAAGCACTTGTAACACTCAAATGCTTAGACATAGGAATTGAGAGCTGTAGGAGAAAAATCTTTCTCACTGGGACAAGTGTTCAAATGTGGATACACTAACAGAGAAGTAAAATTAACTGATCTCAGCTGGATGCCTAGCAGATTGGAGTCCACTGCAAGCCACCACACATGACCGAGCAGCTTACTCTCTGCTGAGAAGGAAGCCCAGGACTGTAATGAACCATTCTTTACTCTGACAAAGGGAGGATATTCCAATTCAAAACTCAGGTCATGGAGAGAAGACGACTTTGATTTCCATTGCTGTTATTAATATGTATAGGCAAAATTACACCAAAAATACAGATTGTTACTATATTAAAATGGGACCATTTAAGTCACAAAGGTATCCCTTGTGTGTGTTCAGCTGTCAGATATGCCATTTTTAGTACTGAGCATTTCTGCCCTATTTTTACTCCCAGTAGCCAGGCATAACCAACATAGTTGAGAGACTGTCTTAGATTCATCAGCATTGCTGACAAAGATCTTACTATGTTCAATAATCTTTAAAAAGTGGAAATCATGTTGCATATATTGTCATGCAGTTTATGTTTGTATTTGGGTTCTGGAAAACTCTGCCTCAGGTTATAAGAGCCTGTCCTCACTACTGGCATGACCAAATCAAGATATTTCAGAGCAAAGTCAAGAGACTGAAAAGACTGAGTCAGGCAAAGAAGTTATAGTGGGGTTTTACTTTGTAAATTGACTATATAGAAATGATACCTTCTTGCATAGTAGAAATTATGTTGGGACGCTTAGGCTGGGTCTACACTTGCCCCCAACTTCGAAGGGGGCATGTTAATCAGGGCGACAGGGGATTACTAATGAAGTGCTGCAGTGACTACGCAGCACTTCATTAGGTTAATTCTCCCCCGTGGCAACTTCGAAGTGTCAAACTTCAAAGTGCCAGCATGCGTCTAGCCCTAGGGCAGTAAAGGCACTTGGAAGTAGTGGTTTGATCATTGGCCTCCTAAACCCAGGGTTGTGAGTTCAGTCCTGCAGTAGGCCATTTAGGGGCCTGGGCAAATAGATTTAAAAAAAAAATTGTCAGGGAGGGTGCTTGGCCCTGCCAAGAGAGCTAGGGACTGGACTCAAAAGGGATCTAGAAGCCATGTTTGACCACAAGCTAAATATGAGTCAGCAGTGTGACACATGCAAAACAAAATATTTCTGGAGGAGTGTTGTATGCAAGATATGAGAAATCATTGTTCTGCTGTATTCTGTGCTGATTAGGCCTCAACTGGAGTATTGAGTCCAGTTCTGAGTATCATATGTTGAGAAATGTGGAGAAATTGGCAGTCTGGGGAAGAGCAACAAAAATGATTAAAGGTTTAGAAAACATGACCTGTGAGGGATGATTGAAATAATTAGATTTATTTAGTTTGGAAAAGAAGATCAAGTATCTAATAGGTTAGAAAAATTACAATCCTTGATCTCTGAGGGTAGGACAAAAAGGAATGGGCTCAAATTGCAGCAAGGGAGGTCTGGGTTGGACATTAGGAAAAACTTCCTAATTGTCAGGGTGGCTGTGGACTGGAATAAATTGCCTAGGTAGGTCATGAAGTCTCCATCACTGAAAATATTTAAAAGGAGCTTAGGTAAACATCAGTCAAGGGTGATCTAGATGGCACTTGGTCCTGCCATGAGGGCGGGGGACTGAACTTGATGACCTCTTGAGGCCCCTTCCACTTCTATTAATGTATGTTTCTGTGAGAGAGCATTTGGAAAGTAGTCCTTGCTCTCTGCTTCTTCCTTATACCCATATCTGCCGTATATGGCCACAAAGGAGAGTAATGGAAAAACTTTAATTCCCTGACATCTTAGTAAAGACCAGGGTCTCTTTAGTGCTTGGTTTGCATAATTATCACAAAGAGGGTCTCTTGATAGCTATGAGTCTGTACCACTGATATTTTAATGTACCCTTTTACAGCTCAACAAAAGATGTACTTTTGTGTTCATTTTTATTATGCTTACAACATATTTTCAGTTTGCTGTTTTATATTATTCCTCTTCACCACACAATACGCAACTTGAACACACAAACACAGACATACACACAACAGATTGTGTTAAATACATTTTCCTTGGGAACTAAGACATGGTTGGGATGTGTCATTGATCTTTGGTCCTCTGTCTGTGTAATACTGTTTTCAGAATGCTTTGAGAATGTAAAGGCTTTGAAATGTAAAGGTGAAAGCTCACCGCACGTATTCTATAGGCATTAAATTGTTGGGGCTTTTTCCTCTTATCTAGAAGTAAGCAGGAGAAAAATGAAAAATGAAATAAAAATCTTGTGGGATCAATTGATTCATTGAATTATCCGAGTTCTTACAGTTCTATTGGGTGCTGTTTCAATGAGGCGATGACAGGCATAAATACATTCTTTCAGAAAGTCCTCAAAGGCTGTGTCTACACTAGAGGGCTTTGTCGACAAAATGGCTGTTTTGTTGACAAAACCTGCTCCCCATGAGGAAGAATGCCACTGTCAACAGATCTCTGTCAACAAAAGGCAGGTCTGGATGTTCAGATGGACCTTCTGTCAACAGAGAAGGCTTCCAAGGTGTCGTGCAGGTGCCTCGGGGGGCACCCTGTCCACAGCAATCAGCACTCTATGGTTGCTGCCTCTAGCCTTACTTAAAGCCACAGGGAACATGGGGAACCCCATGGCAGGAAGCTAAGCATTGGAGCAGCAGGGTGCTGCATGGATCCCTCCAATGTGCTCATAGCCATACCAGCCAGCAGCATGGCAGATGCACAGGTGTCACAAGACACACACACCCCTCCCCCAGGCCCTCAAGGGATCAGCCCTAGGGGTCCCAGGAACCACCCTGGAGCTCCAAAAGACAGGCCCCCTTCTGGACCAGGGCTGAGGTCCAGGCCGTCCTGGACCTGCGGGAGGGAGGAAGAGATACTCCAAGACCCCAAAGAGAAGTGTTGCACCCCCTCCTCCCCTGATCCATGGAGCACGTTCAGGTGAAGGAGTTCAGGCTGGGCTACGTCCAGGCCTAGGACGCTGCCCAACTCTCCGGGGCATGACCTGCTCCTATAATACTGAGCTCCACTCCATCGTTTGGGGGACACATCACCACCAACGCACAGCATGGACACGGAGCTGGTGGCCCGCTACCATAGCCAGAGCACCACCAGCAGGAGGAGGAGGGGGTCCAAGCTCCAACCTCTACTGGAGCTGGACATGGTGTCAGAAGACAGCAGCCGCCTCTTCGTAATGCTGGAGTGGTATAGGGATATGTGGAGTGCTGAAGTGCCAGGCCACCTCTCAGGCTTCATTGGTGTTTGGCAAGGGTCCCCCTGGTAAGTGCCCTGCATGTCACACACCCCAGGGTGTGGGAGGCAGATGCAGATGGGGCATACTGTGAACATACTTCCCAGCTGGCTTGGGTGGGACCTAGCACTGCGGTCCCAGCACAAGGTACCATGTTTAAAGTAGTGTGCGCCACCCAGACCCAAAGACTTCACTGAGAATGGGTGCCAGCCTGCTGCCAGCCTCTTGGGAAGCCAGGTGATCCCCAGGCCCTGTGGTGGAGGGGGCCTGCCAGCACCTGCCATGGCTGGGAAGTGGGAACTGGCCATGCCCACCCACCCCCTGCCCACACAGATCCCATCACAGCCCCACCACCTCTGTATCTTTCCCTGCTCCCAGCCCCAACGGGGTCCCCTCAGGGTGTATACATAAACACTTTCAAGATCTCTGTTTCTGATGAATCTTCCAAATTTATAGCAGGTCACTTTTAATGACTGAAATAGTTTTTTTAACTCTTCATATTTCTGGTAAAGCTGTAGAACCAAGACTACTGAGAGTGATCTGGGTTCTGTTTCTCCTTGTGCATCATCATCATTGGAGTTGGCTAGTAAATTTCAGTCATTTACTCATGCGCAGATACAGAGTTTGCAGTGGTTTTCAGCAGATATCATTAAGTTCGTGAATGGATGACATTAAGGTGGCACAAACATAATAAAGACCTAATGTTTCTTGCAGAGATGTTATTAAATTAGATGGTGACTGAGAGAAAGCCCAAAATGAGTTTTCAGGAATTACAATGATAAAAACAAAACAATTTTGTATACTCAGTGTGCTTGGAAAATAATTAAGAAACAATTAACATAGATCTCTCAATACCATTTCAAGCATTATTTTTCTCAATACAAACATTGTAAGAAACAACATTATACTTCACTTAAGCACTCCTCGTATCCCATTAAAGGCATGCAGGCATTAACTTTGGAAGAGGCTGATTCAGTACAGAACCCTATTTCTCTTTTTCTCTCACCCCTTGTTCTTAAGACATCTCTTGCCATTCTGAAAGGATCGATGAAGAATAGAGAACAGGAATTTGTGCAAAATCCAAGTGCAAATAAAGGATTTGGCCAGCGCCTGTGCAGCTGAGCTATGGAGCCTCTGTGGTGCAAAGATCAGCCACAACTGAAGTTCTTGTGCATACTTAGCACAAAGATGCTCTGTTGCTGGTGCAGCTAGCAGTGGCAGGAACGCTAAATTAGATAGACAGTGGGATCACAGGCCCTCCTTCTACCATTGATCAAAGAAGGAAGGGTAACATGAAGCTGTCAAGAGATGTAGCAGTGGGCGTGCTCCCTTGTGCATCAGGGAGCTCAGAAAGATATTACATCTAATGCCTACTAGGGTATCATGGAATCATAGGGTTGGAGATGAACTCAGGAGGTCATCAACCTGCTGATGAATCCCCTGCTGCATTGCCTTGATGCAGAACAGTACCTTAAAGGAACAAGTGAGCCCAGGTTTTCATGTAGGAGCTTCAGGTAATTGTTATCATAATTCAATTAGAAAAAAAATCGCAAAGTACATTTAAGACATTTCTTCTTTAAAAGGATTCAGGGACAAAAATCCTCTCTTTGTATCTACTCATCTCCCTTCTCTCTTCCTGCCAGTGACCTTCTATTCTGCAGGTGCATCCTACTTGAATTCTCTACTTGTTCTTCCTCTTTTCCAGAGGCGTCAGAACGCTTTTAGCAAGTACAGATTAAAATAACTGCCCGCTTGCCCCCTCCAACCCACAGTTTGACACTAGTAGGGATGACATGTATGTTTAACACTGGTAGGTGTTTAAATACATTTCTGAACTCCTTCCTATATTGCTTTTTTTTAGATGGATCACATTGATAGTGTCCTTTTCAGAAACAGACCTTTGAGGTCACACTCTTTGATGACTTTAGCACCTGAGTTTAGGGACAACTGCCATCCAAAGGACTTAGGTTCAAGTCCCAAGCACAGTCTAAATGCCTTAGTCACTCTGCTGAAACATCCAGTGCTATTATTGGTGCTGCAGTGTGGGATCTTTGAGGGATCACTTTCTCTCCTGGAGAGAAACTTTTCTGAGGCCTGGGGAAATGTGTGATGCTGCGCCTCAGAAATGCTGTCAGATCAGCATTGCTAGGAAATTCATATTTAAATCCATGAAAGAGGTACACCAAAGGTACAGTGAATTTCCCCTGCTGTGTCCTCTCTAATACCAGAGGTATCACTGGCAAAATGGCACTTCAGTCTCTGCCTATTCAGTCCCTCTCTCAAAACTGCTGTCAATTTCAAATTACTTCCAGCTTTGATGTGTACATCTGTCCACCTGGGTTAAGATCATGACACAAACTCCTTTCACATTATACAGACATTTGTTGGCAGATAAGGTTTAGCTGTGATCTGGACTGCTTTCAAATCCATGAAAATGTGTTTCCTTTGTTTAGGAGGCTGTACTGTTCCAGGACTCCTGAAACATTTTTTATAAGCAAAATGTCAGGCACAGAAAAAAAAAATCTGTGTACTTGTACATGTGTGTGTTTCCCTGCGATGATTTTTTTTTTGTAAACCTGGTTTGAGTCATTGCTTACAAAGCAGAGACATGTAGATCACTAAAGACAATGCGACTAATAGTTAAAATTTCTGGGGCAGATCTGGTCTGTCTCTCACATATATTGGAGGTTATGAAGGTGCAGCAGAGAGCAGAATTTGACCCCTAATCTTCACTGGTAACATTTTTCAGAGTATCTATGTGACTCAAGCACCTAAGTCCTATTTCCACAAAGGATTTAGGCAATTAGGTGCCTAAATCCCATTCATTTTCAATGAGATCTAGACTTGTAAATGCCTAACCATTGATTTTCATAAGAAACAAAGATTATGGTATAAAAAGGAAAATGACTTACAGCTTGTATATATTCCAAATACTTCAGCTCTTAAACAGAATTAATTTTGGAGCATGTCACAAAGCACGTGGGTAAGGGTGGCCCAGTGGATATAGTGTAATTAGAATTTCAGAAAGACTTTTTGACAAGATCCCACATCAAAGGCTCTAAAGTAAAATGAGCCATCATGGGATAAGTGGGACGGTCCTCTCACAGATCAGTAACTAGTTAAAAAGAGGGGTAGGAGTAAATGGTCAGTTTCACAATGTAAAGAAGTAAATAGCAAAGTCTCCAAAGTATCTGTCCTGTTACCTGTGATGTTCAACATATTCCTAAATGATCTGAGATGGGATAAATCGGGAGATAGCAAAGTTTGCAGATGATGCAGTGTTACTTGAGAGTTAAGTCCAAAGCTGACTGCAAAGAGATCTCTCTAAACTGGATGACTGGTAACAAAATGGCAGATGAAGAAGACTCTGGTTGAATTGCAAACTGATTGTCAAAAATGAAGCTGAGTTGTGGGCAAGCCAGGGAAAAATGCAGAAACGTAATAATGTACTTTAATATTTACAGTATTGCACTGTCAGACAGGCAGGACTGAGTTGCGGGGAGCCTGGGGCTAACAGCAGGAGCATTGGGCTGAGAACAGGAGCTCCGACTCTCAGTCCTCTGGCAGCCAGAATTGCAGTGGAATAATAATATTGTGGAATCAGCAATTGTCACAGTATTGTAAGTGAAGTTGTACCTTAAAGATTAAATTCAGTTTTAATAAGTGCAAAGTAACACACACTTAAAAATAATCCCACTATACATACCAAAGGGTAAGTTCTACAGTAGCTCTCAAGAAAGTGAGAGATCTCAACTCAGCAAATTATTCCAAAAAAAAAAAAAAAAGCTAAGAGAATACTACTAGGAAAGGGATAGCTAAAATAGAAAATGTAATGCCACTGTGTAAATCCAGGGTACACCTACACTTTGAATAGTGTGTGCAGTTCTCATTACTTAAAAAAGGTATATTAGAACTGGAGAAGGTGCAGAGAAGGGCAACAAAAATTATGAGGGGTATGGAACAGCTTTCTAAAAAAGAGAGATTTAAAAGAAAGGGACTATTCAGCTCACGAAAGAAATGACTAAGGAGGTATACACAAGAGGTCTGAATCTTGTGCAGAAAGTGAGTAGGAAAATGCTGTCCAGCCCTTCACACAGTGCAAGAACAAGGGGTCAGCTGCTTTGGCAATTGCAGCAGCCAGAGTTTCAGGGACCTTTGAAATGCCGCAAGAATGCTGTTCTTGAGACTCGGAGTGGGAGGGGCGACGCTACAGTCTGAGCAGCGCTAAGGCTGATTACCCTAGGCTCTTCTGTCCTTGGTCCTGCCCCTTCCAGGAGCACAGAGCCAGAACTCTCACCTGGGGCCTGTGGTGGATCTCAGCCCCGCTGCTGCCAGAACCTGGAACTGTGTAACGGGTCATTCCAAATTGTCCTCGTCTCTTCTTTCCCCCTGAAGCATCTGGTGTTGGCAACTGTCACAAGACAGGACATTGGGCTGACCAAGTATGGCCATTCTTATATTCTTAATTATGCAATTCCACAATTTTACAACTTGTCAAGGCTGCAAGACTAAACAGTATAAACCCAGGCACATACGCCTCACATGTTAGGGTGGGGGCAACAGTAAAAAAAAGTATGACGTGTTAATAGGGAGAAGGGGAAGTGAAGAGATGTGAAGAGGGTAAAAGAAGAGGGGAACAGTGCTGTCTTTGAGCCATATCAACATTTTTTACAGGTTGAACATCTCTAATCCAGAACTCTCTCATGCGGCAACATCTGTAATCTGGCACAATTTTAGTTAGCCAGGTGACTGTTTATCATGGGTGTAGTCAAGTTTCCTGTGATCACATAAAGTTTGTTTACAGCCACCAGTCCTGGCCCTCAGTGTTGTGCTGTTATTTAGCTGCATCTTACCCCTAAATGTCTCGTAAGACTCCAATAAGCAGTGGAAGTGTTGGTACTGTGCTAGACAATATTGACCTTCTGTGGTCCAGCCAATTATCTTGTTCGGGACCAGTCAGGTCCCAAGGGTGGCAGACGAGAGACAGTTCAACTTGTACTCAGATGTGTCTAGAAACGAAGTTTCACATTTCTTTGAATTCATGTAATTGATCTCAACAACAAAAAAATAGTCGTCTTTGTCTGCTAACTCAGGCAGGTCGGAATACCACAGTTCTATTTTGGCCATAAGCCTGGTCTTCTGCTTTTTGTGTAACTATAAGGTAGCTATCACTGCAGTCCTCATGAACCAAAATTTCTGTGACAGAGCATAGCAGATAACCTAGGATAGAATCTTCAGATGAGGTTTGCTTACTGACCCTGAGCACAGTTTTAACTTTTGCATATACCTCTTTCCATAGTTGCCTGACTGGTGAACAGTCCCGCAGTATATGCACCAGATTTCCTTATACAGCACCAAGAAACATCAGGGTATAAGGCCTTTATCCTGTGCACCCTATGTAGCATCTAGTACATTTTGAATAAAATATTTTGTTGTATCAAGCATAGCCCGAGGACCATAGAAGCACTTTTAACATTCCCATGATAGGCTCTGCCAGTGGGGTTCATGTAGGGGATTGTGATAAATCCCCTTCCCATACTTTCATAATGAACTACAGATGAACAGAGTTCCTCTTTCATTAGCAAGGTTACATGGTGGACATGTGCCTGGGCAGTTTATGAACTGTTTCATAGGTACCTAATAGTTCCGGAGCCTGTGACAATCCTAGGGCATCCAGACCAAATTAATGTGCCCGCAAGTGTTTTAACTGCAAGTACTGCCAATCTGATGAGGGTGGAGGATCATAATGTCTCTTTTGCATTAGAAAGGGAACAAAGCTGTCCTCTGTGGCTTCCTGGGAAGTCCACAGGTTGCCCTTGCTCAGATATTCCAAATCATGCATTTGTTCCAAATCTACAAGTCTGAGTTGCCCTGAAAAGGGGCTTGTACATGAGCACAAAGATGAAATGGGTGTCTATTAGAACAATCCAAAACCTTACAGCAGCATTCCCTGTGGACAATTTATTTTACTCCATTGGACAAAAAGAGGAATCTAGGAGATCCACAGGGGGAACTGGGTATACTAATACACATTCAGTTTCCATCCATGTAGCTATAAGGGCATTAGCATGCTAGAACCAGACTAACATCTGTGACACAATAATTTTAATTCCGCAGATCTGGGAGCCAAACTTGCCTATAGGGAGTTGCAGTTTTTAAATGTTAGTCATGAATATTGACCACACCTTACTGAAGGGTCTATTAATCCTATTAAATTTTCTAATATGCTGCTAGGCCATTTAGGATATAGAAAAGTCTAGGTAGAATATTCATTCTTGCTATGTTAACCCTTCCCCACAAGCTCCAGGAGACAAGATGTCACTTATTTGGTTCACTAACTGTTGGAGAGACTCTGGGATCTAAATTTATCTGCCCTGGTTTATTAATATTTCTTGGTACTTTTCCACCTAGATACTTAATTGCATCAATTTGCATCTCTTGAAAAAGAGCCCTGCCCATTGCTTGACAACCAGGAGATTTCCCCAAGTTTCGATTGTTTCCATTTAATTTTGTAACCGGACACTGATCCCAATTTTTGAATTAGCAGTAGGGCTGGAATTGTTGGCTTTGGCTGAGAGACGTAGTAAAGGGCATTGCCTGCATATAACATCAATTTCTACTCCATAGAACAGAGCTGTAGGCTCTCAGAATGAGGACATTTGCTACTTTTAAAAATGGGATTGAGGCTCCTAAATAGCTTAGATGCTTTTACCCTGGGCAACTAACATGCTGTGTAAGTCCCAGATTGTCAAAGCCCTGGTTGCTATAACTTATTTGGGGATTGGTCCTGGTTTTTGTAGGAAGTTGGACCTGGCGTGATAACCTCCTAGGTCTCTTCCAACCCTATGATTCTATTTTATTTACCACCAGACAACAAAGAATTTACCTGTTCCCCAGAACAAAAACTAATTGAATCACTAATAACAATAAATTAATATCATTCTGTATTGTCTGGTCTATAAGGAAAGTGTTCAATTCTGTAGGGTTTGAAAGGGTTTGTTACTACTGACTTTTGTTGATGTGACTATCAACAGCTATTGACCTGAAAGGGTCAATATTTAATGCAAGAGCCAATAAAATCTCATTATTCACCCCTAACACATAGTCAATTTGTATATTTTCACATATGTGCTGAATTTATTCATTGGATTAAACGTATGTGACACTCCGATTATGGCACAAAATTCAGGTATGAAAAATTTTCTTTCAAATAAACATTCTCAAAGTATAGAGAGGGGTTTAAAAAACCTGTTTGTTTCCTGGGGTGTGAATAATAGTTCCAGAGAATTCACTGCAAGTGATCACAATGCACTCTTTCACATGTACCGTACAACTGATAATTTTCCAGATCTCATTATAAACATCTGAGGAGGAAAGTAATAGAAACGTATTGACAGGTTGCTAAGTATGAGCTACTACTTTACTCTAGCACCCAACCATAAGTAGATAGTGATATCTGTTGTGATAAATGAAGATTTATTGACCACAGGTTGTTGAGGTCAGTCATATTTGCATTGAAAGTCAATGACTATAGATGTTAACTCATAAACAAATTAGTGCTATAAAACTACTCTCTGAATGTCTCCATCAGTTTTTACCTGGAAAGATGACCATTGTGGCCATGGTTTTAAAGTGTTACAGTTTTCTAAAACAATGCTGTTTCCTTGACTTCAGTTTGTCATGTGGGAAAGCTACACGTGACAGTCAGAGGCTAATCACTATGCAGTAATTTGTGCATGCAATTGAATTAGTTCACATTGTTCATTATAAACTTTGGAGGTGGCAAACAGCAGAAACGACTTGACTTACCAAAGAACAGTTTCTGCTAGTAAAGAGCCAGAATCATTTCTTCCAAATACCAATAATTGATATTTAAATTTCAATTAAATCTAGTTCACCTTTAGAGAACAATTGTTGATTAGTTCACATTTCTGTAGAGTTTACAAAGGGAAATCAATTTAGATTTGACTGATATAGTTGCTGTGAAAAGAAAATCTTTCTCAACAATTTGTAGCACAAGCTCAATAGAACAGTAAAAAGCAGAATGTAACATCACAGGCATTACATGCAATCCATAATTATTTTCATTTGTGAGGCCTAATTAGTAAATAGAGCATTCTGGTGGATTGGCAAATGCCTTGTACCATTTTTGAAATGATTTATTATTGTTCATTTTGTGTATGGATGTCTTGAACAGTTTTTAACTAAAAGCAAACAGTGTTGGCAAATAAAATGTTTTCTGCTCCAGAATACATGTATATCAGTAGCTCCTCAAGCGGGTAGATGATGCATCTTGCTTACTAATGCACAACAAGCAGAAGACGATGCTACTGGAAGTAGTCTGTTATTTTTCCCATGATTTGCAGTGACCTTGAATGTCATAAATTTTCAGCTGGAAGTTTTTACTAAGAAATACTTTCTGAAACAGTGCAATATTGCAAAAGTTATGGTACAATAGTTCTGTGTTGGAAGTACCAAAGAGGATCAGATATTTTAAGGCCAAAATTTCCAAGAGTTCATGCAGGATAACTCGCAACATGCAACCAAGAGCTACAATTGCATAGATAGGATTTTCATAGGTTGTGAGTGGTCATACACTGAGCATGTGCACACCACAGAATGGGTAGTGTAATGTGATGAGTTCAGTGGGCACAGTCTATTTCCATCATTGCAGGACCACGAGATTGGTTCAAACACATGAAAAGTAGATGCCATTTTGGAACCTAGGAGGACAAAGTCTCCCATTAGCTCTCTGTTCTGCTAAGTCTCTCAGGCTGGCTCCAAAGAGGCAAAATTTGAGAAAAGGAACCCATATAGGCACTCTACTTGTATTGGAAAGAGACAGACAGGAGGGGATGGAAGATGGGAATGGGGATTGAGGTACGAGCAGCAATGTTGTACAAGCCCATTGATCTGAGGCCGATGAAGAAGAGGAGAGAGAGCAGGAAAGAAGACAGTAAGCATCCAGACTCCACAAACTGCCTTCTAGCTTCCTGATTCTGAAAGATCCTTCAGAGATGCAGGCATTCCATGGTCTCTGCAGGAAGCTAAAAGAGCCAAGCCCTGCCCATTTCTGTGAAGCCCACCACAGCCCTTGGAATCTTTTAAGACATCCAGGCTACCGTGTAGGCAGTAAGTTACCTGTATATGCCATACTAGGTAAATTCCTTAAGCATTTCCCCATAGGATCGGCTAATCCATTGTTTAAGGGACAAAAAGAAGTAACAATCAACTATGCAGGTTTTCTGCACAATGGCATAATTCTTATCTGTCCTGGGCCTCATGTCCCTCTAAAGCCATCCAAATAATAAAATCCTGCTTACTAAAAAGGAAACCCAACTACTTCTTGTACATAATAGCAGTTCACAGTTTCAAGCAGATGTTCACACATGCGACAGCCTAGTTACTACCTGAGGCCCTGTCACGACTCCTACATAGTCTGGCCTTCTGGTCTGGTAGAGGGAAGACATCGTTTGATAATGTACCTAAGTAACCCATCATTGCAGAGAAGGATCATCTCCTCTCTTCTAATGCTATTACCACAGAATGGAGATGAGTAATTGATGTTGAGTAATCACTGTACCAGGGACAATGTAAGGATAAAGGTTTGCAAATGCACAGCACCCGGTTTAAACTTTCCCAGGACTGTGTCATGCCTGTTTAAAGCACCACCTTGTCCTTTAGAATAGTTGAAGAACATGGGATCATAAAGAAAAGGACAAAGGCAGTAAGCTCTGGCTCCTTTCACTTCTAAATACTCTTTTCAAGACACCTCCTAGGGTACTGAGATTAGTAAATGAAGTACCGGTAAGTCAGTGGGTGTGTTGTGTGAACAAGTTTCAGCACCAATGCGGCAGAGGCAAGGGACCAAAAAGTGTGAAAATGCTGTGAAGAGCTGAAATGTGGGCTGTCAAAACACCATTTTTATGATCAGATGTTTATCTCCACTTGGATAAATTTGTGGTCGTATCCTGAGTAAAAAAGGGACAGCGCTCAAGATTGCCACCAGTATGTCTTTTCATTTTGGTCTGATTTTTTGTTATATAAGGGAGAATCATGCATTTCACTGAAAAAGCAGGGTTTTTTTCATTCACACAGACTCATTTTGCTCAGTGAAGATTGTCTCACCATGAGCTGTTGACATTTAAAATTGACAGGAGGGAGTTGAAAACTTTGAATACACATAAACTAATGGAGCTAACAAAAGCATTTGAGAAACCCTTAAGTAAGAGGTGTAATAGATGCAATAAACCCAATTCCATACTGAGCAAAAAGTACACAAGTCATCCAAAAAAAAGGGGATTCGTATTTTCTTCCAGACATGTTTCTTAGCACTCTGTTTAAAGACAACACAGTATAGAACAGTATTGACGTTATGTAATTGCTTGCCTTTTCCACTGTGCTAACGTAATTTGCTTTTCGTTCCTAGGTATTTAAAAGACCATTATTTTCCGATCAGACTTTACTGTCTGCCAGTTAAAGCATTAGATTGATGAGGTGGAGAGAGAACTTTGTTATAAAAGGTTTCAGGTAGACATATTGAAAACATCTGTTTTTCATTGCTCAATTTTTTTTGAAAATGTCTACAATTTTATGGGTTAATAATAACAGCTTCTCGGACATTTTTATATATTGTTTTTTCCAGCTTTGTTCTCCAAAGGAAAATGTTTGAGCCTTCATAACTGCTTTGCTTAGCAACCTGAAATGGAAAAGTAGGAGCAATGGGAACAGAGTCCAGCCACTGCAGCTGTTTTTTAAGTCCCTTTTGTCCTCTTGGAAGTAGCTACTAAGGTTACATCCAAGAAGAGCACCTTATTATGGGCTACAGCTGTGACACGGCTCTGTACTTGGTCTCTGGAATTACTGTGTTTCCTGCTGCCTTGCGGGAAACTTTTCAGTGGACCAATATTACAGCTTCATTTGGATCTTTTGAACTGCATGATCAGAAATTATTGGTGTCCAAGAATACGTGAGGCTAGGACTGGATTAATAAGTAAGGTATAGCCAGGTGTAATTAAAATGCAAGTGCAGTCTCTTGTTATTCGCTGTTATTTTAAGCATAAGAACTATGTTAGTAAGGTCATTTTTTCTTTCATGGTACTTTGAATTCAGATCATTTTTCTCTCTTGTAGTTATCGGAAATGGCTATACTTTTGAGGTACAGAAAATTATAGTAATTGCATTATGCATGAGAACTGTGCAAAGGGATAGCCAGTAAAAAGATATACACATTTTCTTTTCTCAAAAAGAGCATATTAAATTAAAAGAATAATGGATCAGAAGGTCACTATTAGCAGACTAAGGTTTACTATACCATTAGCACATTTAATAGAGATGCCATTTTTGACAATTCTAATATGAGTATAGTGCAGTGTTTAAGAATACAGTGGAAGTTTCTTAGTACTTCATTTTGATAAAATATGATTGTTCTACAGTAACCTTCATTTAACTTTTTATAGCAAATTATATTCTCATTTTCAGGACCTAGAAAGGAATGTCTTGTATTTCAATTAAGGATCACACAAGTATCAGAATTAGGAATCTAGAGAACAGAATTTTTTTGATTATGCCATCTTCTTTTGATTCTTGTATTTTATCATCTACCATATCTCATTAGGGGATGCCAAATTTGCATCTAATTATTTTATTAGCTTCATCAGAGGATATGTCTTTTATCCCATCTAAGAACAATCAAAATTTCATATGAAAAAAGAATTACATTTCACTGTGTAGGCAAAGCACATTTCCCTTTCAGTAGACTTGTACTTTGCAATCAGGCTTATTCAAGACAAATCTGGAAACGTGTATTTGCCTATCAGGAAAATGTACTGCTTTATTCCTGAAAACTTTCATGGGTGCTGTCCTAGGTTAAGGTATACAAAATCATATCTTCCCGTCCTTTTTAAAAATAAAATTCATCTCTAATTCATTGAAGATGAATCCTTAAAACCTTTTTCACCCAAAAAGGGATATTTGATGTCATGCCCTTGGAAAAAATTTCAGTTACACTTAGATTCTGTCAGTGGTCTCTGCACCTTCCAAACTTACTTTCAGTTACACTTTCCCACTTCCAGTCTTGTGTAAAACAGATGAGCTTTCCTGATATAAGGCTTCTGTTAAAGGCATAGTGCTTTAATACTACGTGGCAAGAAACAGTGATTCAGTGGGTGAGACTCCCTTCTCTTTTATTCAGTGCTTCAGCCTGGGACAGTATCATGGTACTGTATGTTGAATAAAATGTCAAACTGAGGACCCCACCTCTCATGCCCATCAAAGAGTCTTTGACCCATTTTGCCTTCAGCTGCAAAGTCCAAGCCATATCTGAATTTGGCTAGTTTCATTCCACCTAAGTAAACGTCCAATGAAACTTCTTCACTACAGAGGGTATATATTTGGTAGATGCATTGTGATTGCTACAGAGATTTCAGTGAACTATTCTCCTTTCCTGCAATGCCAATATCTGTCCAGACAGATAAATACAGATATTTCAGTGTGGGTGCTCTGCCAGTTGGTGGTTTTGTTTTTTGTTTCTCTTAGGCTATGTCTAGACTGCAGGCTTCTGTTGACAAAACTTTTTTACAGGGATGGCAACTGAAGTTTTGTCAACAGAGCATGTGTCCAGACTGCAGTTCTTTCAGAAGAGATCTGCTGGCAGACAGTGTTCTGTCGACATCCCTGTACACTTCATTCAACGAGGAATAAAGGATGTCTCGACAGAGGGAAGTTTTACAACATTTGGCCCCGTGTGGATGGGCCAAATGATGGAAAAGCTTCTCCCGACAGAATTGTTGGCAAAAGATATGCAAAGTGTGATGTGCAATTTGCATAGCTTTTGCCAAAAGTTCCTCACAGTATAGACTCAGCTTTATAGGGCTTCCTTCTCTTCTCTTAGACAGGCATCCCAGTAGTACTCCCTGCACAAAAGAACACACACGGAGGGTGAGAATACAACTCCCACAACAGCAATTAATTGAAAAACTTCTTACAGAACACAGGAATGGTCCATATAGTTCCAAATCCTGCCTCTGACTGGCTGGCACTGGATGCTTCACAGGAAGGCATAATAACTGTGGAGTAGGTAGATGTAGCAGAATCTCTCCCTTCATATTAGGTCTCTGACTGTTAGCAACCAGGATGAGACTGGCATGCTCCTTGAAATGTGAGGTTTAAAAGAAAGTCCTTTGCCTGCCTGCCTGCCTGAAAATTCAAGCAGAGAAATGGTGGCTACCCTGAATTTCCAATTGTAGGCCAGCTACTAACTTTCATTTGTACTGTAATCACCAGCAGTACTGATTCACTTCTCCCAGAAAGTAGATATGTTGTCCTGCATACTGGTTTTATTCCTAAATTTTTTCAGGCTAGGATAGCAAGAGGGAGTTCCCAAATTGTGGGCCCTTTGCTGGCTAGTAGAATTCACAGCCCTGGGTCAGGTGCCAGGCACTCCACACAATACACAAGGAGAGTTAGGCACCTAAAAAAGAAATTCACTGAAGTCAACATGTTGTGTGGGGAACTGCTTAAGTTAGCCAGTAGGAAATCCTGAGGAGGGGGTGTGGCCTAAGCCCTGTTCCTCAAAGGAAATTAGATGCCTAAATCTGCATTGAAGGGTGGTGCCTCCCTTCACTCAAGATTCACAGCTATGGAGACTCCTGAGGTTTGGTGCCCAAATCAGGTAAAAGCCATTTCTCAATTAAGAAGGAAAAAAAAAAAAAGTGGGGGGGGGCGCGGACAGATGAAAACAATGCCACCCATTCCTTTACCTAAGAGTCCAGTGGTGAGAGCATTTGCCCAGGATCAGGAGACTCAGGTTCAAATCCCTTGCTTGCTTGAAAAAGAGCAGGGATTTGAATGCAGCTCTCCCCTTGTGACTTCATCAGTCACTGGTCCAGTGGGTTTTCTGTTGGGGGAGGGGGGTGTAATCTCCTGTTCCACTGTGTATAAATAGTTCAATATTCTTTGCGTAAGAGAGAAAAAAGAAATAATGCTATTGCCCAGGGATTATGGCACTCATCTGGAGGTGGGGAGGCCTCCTTCCATTCCAGTCCTTGCTCCAATGACATTTCAAGTAACTCTTACAAAGGAGAGCAGCTCCACCAAGAGAACCAGACATAGTTCTGCTCTACAGTACCAGACAGCCCAATGGTCAGGAGCTAAGTCTCTGCCCACTTCAGGAAGAGGAGGGATTAGAACTTGGGTCTTTCCTATCCTGATGAGTGTGCTAAACACTGGGATCTGGGGCTAAATGGGGGTTAATACACTTCCCCCCCACATTCTGAATAGGTGGAGGTGTGCTCTTAGCTCAGGTACTGTGGAGGGACCCAAAGATAAAACAAGTAGGGCAATGCTTAGGTATTGAATCCTGGCAAAACTTAAGTATGAGTTAGGTGCTTAGCAGTTTGGCAGTATCAGGATGAGGTGGATATGTATGTGTCATGGGGCAGAAAGTTAGGCACCTGAGAGAGCACGGCCAGGGAAACTTCGGTGCTGCCAGGATAAGGGAGTAGCTGAGCAGTGCTTTTGTGAATGCTAGTGGTGCCTAAGTAGTTGGACTGATGCACCTGAAGGGGTAGTTAGATGCCTTTGCCTTCCTTCTAATCTAGCCCTTCCCATTTAATCATTAGTGAGAATATAACAAGGTAGATTTTCAAAGTACCATGTGTGTCTAATTCCCATCAGTTGGAGTGAGACACCTAAACAACATTTTGCCTTTGAAAATCTACTCCAATTTCACCCTACACTCACAGAATAAAACCAGTAAAGTTGTTGTTAAAGGACTGCATGGCTAGCAGAGCTAGTAAGGGGTAATGTAATTTTCACCGCTACAGTAAAAGTCAAATATAGAAATGTTCACCTCTTTATTATCAGCTGAAAGAAAACACGGGAGACTAGTGAGTAGAAGAAGCCATAGGTTTGCCATTTATCCTGGGTTTTGCAGGATCCTCCTAACTGTGAACATTACAATCCCATGTAAGTGTCCAAAAACATCTTTTAGAGCATTGTACAATATGATTGAACGTTGAAAAGGAAGCCTGGACATACCACTTAAAAGCTTTGTCTTGTAAAATTGGTAGATTAAATTGATAACCAACATTTTAAATCAAATCTTTGTTTTTATGAAGTGTAAACAAATGTGATTAGTTAACTGCAGCCAAATTACTTTGAGGTCTGATGAATTGTTAGGGAAGAGTACTCGGAGAGTCTAAGTACCCTTGTTGATGCATTAGGAGGCAGTTTTCCAGTCTGATCTTAATCTATGTCTTGCAAAATTACTAGTTTATAAGCTTGTTGGAGATGCTGTGTTTTGAAAAACAGATGGGGAGGAAAAATTCTGATAACTTTTCTTGATGAAAGACACACCTTGCTTTTTATAAGCTTATAGTGGTTAGCTCCAGAGTCCTAGCAGATAAATTCCAGTTTCAATAATTACATGGCTTATTTATAGTGTCTGGGCAAATGCAATTTATTATGGTATGTATCTTCTTTTCCTGTTCAACACTGTGTTGTATTTTGCTATATACTATTAAACAATCCCCTTTGTCCTCTCGAGAGGTGGCTGCTTTTCAGCAATGGCTGAAGTGATTATATATTTTGTAATATATAGGGGCTAGATCCTGTGCAGTACAGCAGGGTCAGACTGCTGCACATGTGAGTGCAAACTATGAAATGATGAAAAGGAAGAGAAGCACACAGAAAGTAGATCCTACATTAATGAGAGAGCTGCAGCATAGCTGATAAGTTTCTTGTAATAAGGGTAAGGTCAGGGATAGTTCCCTACTGTAGCAGTATTCCTCATTGTTGTGCTGAGCATCACATGTAAGCTTATGTATGCTCAGACAAGCCCTGCCTGCATATAGACACCGGCTGTTTTGTACCCAGGGGTGTTGAGAACAGAGGGAACTTACCTTCTCGCCGTTTGTAGGACTATATTTAGTCCCAAAAGCACAGAGGTATTTAGGCTCCTGTCACTGATTTCAGTAGAAGAAAGGAGTCTAATATCTTTGTGGATCTGGACTAGTGCTTAACCTTTTTTGAGCCTGTACATAGCATAGCCTTAGGGTGACCCTACTTCCCTGTACTGAAGACAGGACAGCTGGTAAAATTACTAGTACTCAGGAGTGACAATCAGTTGTACAAATTTTCAAATTAACTTCAAGTTGACTGAGCTCCTGTTAAAATTAAATACTCTTTGGTTGGATTTTTATTTACCTTTGTCCCTTTAAGGCTCTGAGGTTCACACTGCAAGGGGTGACACACATACTGCTATATCCTGCCCTGTACACACATGGGGAGACATGACACACATACTCCCATACACCTCTCTCCCACAGGGGATGTGACTGACTGACCCAGCCCTCACTACCCAGCACTCCACACCCTCCCTCCCTGGCTGGGCCCCTGGCATGAACCCTCCTCTCCTGGTCCCTGGCACTGCATCTTCCTGAGGTAACACGTGGGCTGGGGGAATGCAGTGTCACATGCCCCCTCTCCACAGATATATGTCAGGGTTCACACCAGAATGTGGCCAGCAGCAGCCTTTTGGCACCGTGCAGGAGAGAAGGGATGGGAGTTGCTTATAGCTGCAGGGGAGAAGTGACCTGGCCTGTGTCTTTGAGCAGCTATTCTTTCCTTCCCCCTCCTCCTGTGTGGCTGAAAGCAACTTGTACCTCCTGTCCACATAGGCTACGTCTACACGTGCACCCAACTTCGAAATAGCTTATTTCGATGTTGCGACATCGAAATAGGCTATTTCGATGAATAACGTCTACACGTCCTCCAGGGCTGGCAACGTCGATGTTCAACTTCGACGTTGCTCAGCCCAACATCGAAATAGGCACAACGAGGGAACGTCTACATGGCAAAGTAGCACACATCGAAATAAGGGAGCCAGGCACAGCTGCAGACAGGGTCACGGGGCGGACTCAACAGCAAGCCGCTCCCTTAAAGGGCCCCTCCCAGACACACTTTCATTAAACAGTGCAAGATACACAGAGCCAACAACTAGTTGCAGACCCTGTATATGCAGCACGGACCCCCAGCTGCAGCAGCAGCAGCCAGAAGCCCTGGGCTAAGGGCTGCTGCCCACGGTGACCACAGAGCCCCGCAAGGGCTGGAGAGAGAGTATCTCTCAACCCCCCAGCTGATGGCCGCCATGGAGGACCCCGCTATTTCGATGTTGCGGGACGCGGATCGTCTACACGTCCCTACTTCGATGTTGAACGTCGAAGTAGGGCGCTATTCCCATCCCCTCATGGGGTTAGCGACTTCGACGTCTCGCCGCCTAACGTCGATTTCAACTTCGAAATAGCGCCCAACACGTGTAGACGTGACGGGCGCTATTTCGAAGTTACTGCCGCTACTTCGAAGTAGCGTGCACGTGTAGACGCAGCCATAGTGTCGAAAAGCAACTAACTTCTCCAGGCTGCTGCTGGCTGCTGACGTAACCCAGCCATCTCCTGTCCCTCTGCTACATAGCACGCAGGAAGGAGTGTGTTGTGCGCCAGGCCCCAGGGAACCTTACTGCAAGGGCTGCAGCCAACACAGACCCAGAGGTGGCTCAGCAGAGAAGGGCGCTTAGAGTTGCTCCATCAGGCAGGAGTAGGTGGTGAAGCAGGTGCTAAACCTCTGCCCTCTGGGCTGCTGTGGAGCCTGCAGGTTAGCGGTGTGAATGGTCTGGAAATCTGTTTGTCCCCCAACCCCTCTCCAAAGCTTAGCTGTGGTGTGGAGAGGCTTCCTCATGCTAGCTCTGTGTTAGGGTTTGGCAGATGAAGGGCTTGGCTCCTCTGGGACAGATGATCTTGGAGAAGAAGGAGCCTGAGGGCCAGGGTGCTGGTGATCAAAGGCTCCTTCTTGGGACTGGTTTTCCACGCAGCACTGGGAGTGGGACGTGTCCTGCCTAGATGGATATGGAGGAGCAGTGGGGTTTGGCAATGGGTGAAGGGGCAAAGCAGGGAGAGGACAGTGAGAGGGGGAGCATGTAAAGGGCCAATGACTGGTCAGCAGAGGTGACACATGACCGACTGCTGCTTGTTACCTTGCCACAGAGATCAGTCACCACAGTGAACAGCCAGTGCTGCCTGAAAATGGACTGGGAGAGGGCCCTTCTGGTGAGAGCCAACATGCGACTGGGACTTCATGGACAGACCAACAGGTGAAGCACTGACCCCATGCACTGCATCTTCACCCCACCACCAGCTTTGAATACCCACCTCCATTGTTGGCTTTTGGACGCTCCACTTACCACTGGTGGGCAGGTGCAGGGCAAGCAAGGATCCAGCTGTCAGCAAGACCTGCTTTACTGCTGGAAGAAGACAGAAAATATGGGAGAATGTGCTTATTTTTAAGAAGTCAGAATACCTGCAGGAGGGCTTAAATACAGTATTGTCCCATTCAAACCAGGACATCTGTTCACCGTATGTTGCCTCCACTCACAATGGCATTTGGGCACAACTCCCTTTCATGCCCTCCTCTACACTGTGGAAATATATGAATAATAAAGAGAGCTAGGCAAATAAATTACTTTGGGGTTGCTGTCAATTCCAAAAATACAGGTGGGGAAATTGGTTCAGATGGAACTGAACCCAGTGATTTTTGGAATTTTCAGCAAACTGAATTTGAAAAAGGGGGTATTTTTAGACTTTAAGAACTAAACGGAAAGGAAATTAGGGTCTACAATTAAGAAAAGAGGAGGTTGGGATGGTGGTGCATCCTCCTTCTGCCTCCCTATCCAATGGCCCAGTAGTAATGGCATTTTCCTGGGATGTGAAATGCCCATATCCAGATCTCTGTTCTGCAGTGGTGATGCAGGTCCCATTTTGCAAATGTCACCTAAATTGTCCTGTGAATCTAGCCTGAAAAGCTGACTTGTCCCAGTAACAATTTGACTCTTTTCTGAATTTTTTCCATGTTTTGAGTGCAACACTTTGCCAAAACTGAGACAAATTTGTAAAATGTTTTTGTCAACCAGTTTTAGATGGAAAAAGTTCATTAAGGTATAATGACCAATGCCAAAAGATATACATTTTGTGAAGCATTCTGAGATCCTGTGGAATGAGAACACTGCAATTGTTTCTAACTCCCAACAAACCAAGTTTCTTTCTCAAACAACAGAAGAGACTTTTTAATGTTTTTTCTTATTTAAAAAAATATTGACCTCTGCCTGTATTATTTACGTGCTGCATTCTGAAACAGAATCCCATAGGGATGTTTAGAAGAATAACTTAAAAATGGATGCGCTCTTTTTGTCAAAGAACACAGTCTTCATCTTTGGGAGTGCAAACAAGTGCTGACAGAGCACTTTAAGCAAAGTTCTGGCCATGTTGTTTTAGAAAGGTTTGATGTATTTTGTATTATTAATGAGCACCAGTTTCAGGATTAGAAACCCAGTATTGATGCTTTCTTTGCAGCTGACCTTGCAATGAGCTATTTTTGAAAGTGAACTTGAGCATTAAAATATTAACAAAAAGAACATTTAATATAAGTCTCACAGTCCCCCCTCCCCTTTGCACCTTTCCCATACTATTGAAAATGTTATTCATGAAGATAAAGCCCACATTGTTTAAAGATGCCTACTTAAAATATTGGTTGCTTTCTAATTTCACATATTGAGCTTGGCAGACAGAGAGGTACAGTAAACTCTCTTTAAACTGATATTTGATCTACCAGATTTTTCAAACAACTGATACCAGGTGCCATCCCAGCATGTAAGCCTCCTCCTCCAGGGGCCGTTCTGCTTGCAGCTGCCTCCCTGTCCTACCCCTCTCCCACCCATTGGTCATATGGGAAGCAGAATCCAGCCTCCGCTTGAGGAGCGGCACATGCCTGGTAGCTCCCAGCAATGGGGCACCCCTGAGCTGGTGGCCCGAGACAAAGCAGCCCCACTAAGGGGAGGTGCTGCTTTATCTGGGCAGGGAGGGCCACACTGGCTGATACAAAGCCCTAGAGGGCCCCATCCTGGAGGCGGCTGAAGAGCAGCATGCTGACCTCAGGGGAGGGAAGAGCCCCACCATTCAGGGCAGGAGCAGCACAGCGAGGCACCGCCATGGGCCGCCCAGGAGAAGGAGACAACGTGAAGGAGAAGGGCAGCCTGACCGTGCAGTAGTAGTGGGAGGTGCTGCCACACCGGCTGAACTGTGAGCGGGAGGGAGCTGCTGCCTGCCACGAGGAAGAGAAGAAGGAGCTGAGCAGATACTCAGAGCCCTCGTAAGTCTGCTTTTGTGTCACTCTGGCAGCATAAAGCAGGACTAAAGCTTTCTGAGTAGACGGCTGAGGATTCTAATTTTATATGAGACTCTTCTAAGCAGTACACTTGTCCCTGCACTCACTTCCCCTAGCTCCAGAAGGAGGGTGGGAGGGTAAGAGGGAAGCTGAGCAGAGCCAAGGAGAAGTACGAGAGTCCCCTGCAGGCAGGCACAGAGCCATGTCGGGGACAGGGGAAAGACACCTCTCCATCATCCGACTCATTTGAATATCTGGCAGCCTCCTGGTCCTTGGGGTGCCAGATATCAGACAGCTTACTGTATTTCTTATAAATACAATCATCACTGTTAATGAGGCAATATTCACCCACAATGCTGCCTTATACTTTGAAGGGAAATAGCTAAGGCCTCTGAGTGGACTGTTTATGGTAATATGGGGTTATGTTGACTTTGTAGTGCTTATCACTCTTCATTGATATATAAGACTTGTAAGCTTTCTGTATGTCCTGCTTTACTAAATTGCATGTAATTTGGAGATCTTATAATGGAATTTAATTTACTTAGAGGCCAGAGTGCAGTAATTTAACTTCGCAGTGAGAATATTTGAACACACTGAAGAGATTTCAGTTGAGACAATGTAATATATAGAACTTATAAGTTACATTAAGACCTACATTTCATGTTAGTACATTCTTGCGTACGTTTCACTGACATATTTACGTAATTCCCAGATTAGTCTGAACCTTTCAGTTTTTCTATTCATTTCTCTGCAGCTCAGGCAAACACACTGCTCTTCCTAGCAGATGACCTAGGGCTTATCTGTATTTACTGGAAGATTGACACAGTAAAGACGTAGCCATAGACTCTGTACTCCACAGTATTGCGTGGAGTAAGGGAGGTTGATGCAAGACTATAGAGGCTAGGTGTTCATTAGGGAAATAAGTCAATTCCAATATGTCAATTCATGCTATACAAATGCTGTAGCTAAAATTGCATATCTGAAATTGACTTAATTCCCTAGTATAGACATAGCCCCAGTGATTGTCTTTACTAATTCAACAAAGGCTGCTGGATTGCTAGCTCTAATGGTTGGACCAGATACTGTATGAGCCATTTAAATTATCCCACTTTCACTTGTCTTTTATTGCCAAAGAGTCATCAACATCATTTTCTTGCTGGACACTCTTACAGTCTTCAGTCCCTGATCACTTACAGTCTTGCTTAGCAGATCAGACCAAGTTCTCGGTATCTGCCCACATGTCAAGAGTTGATAATTCTGCTATTCTAGAAAACCAGCTTTTATAGTGGAGGAGAAGTAGCCAATGAGTAAGGCAAGTAAATGTGCATTTTATAAGGCCCACACATAGACAAGTATCCCTTTGGAGTTTTATGTTAAGTGTTGCAGAGAATAATCACTGTCTTACCCTGGGTGCCTCAATAATAGTGCTACAGAGGTCTCGTTTCTGCCTCCCCATTCCTATTTTGTAACAAGGCTATTAGATCAGGAAACTTCCTTGTTCTGTCCATATGATTATCTGCATGTCCTGACTACAAGGGCCCATCAAAACAAGTTTAATTCTCTATTATCAGCTAGTATTACCAATCCAGTGCCTAGCTTTCCAGATGTCTGTCCCCCATATCTATCAGGAAGGGGAGGCAGAATCCTTAGAAAGATTCAGATAACACTCTGACATTTCTTTATAGAAAAGTACCATTTAC
The DNA here is from genome assembly GCF_033958435.1 of Carettochelys insculpta. Lineage (NCBI taxonomy): Eukaryota > Metazoa > Chordata > Testudines > Carettochelyidae > Carettochelys > Carettochelys insculpta. Next base: position 22,825,130 of record NC_134141.1, on the reverse strand, counting down.
ATATATCCTAACTGTGAAGGTGCCCTCACGCACCATAGGACAAGAATAGAAAAAATTATTAATGTATCTCCCTTGCAGGCATAGTTGGATGTTGAACTGGGACAATAACATATTGCTCCATAGTAAACCATACGTCTTGATTTTATGGAAATGATATTGTAAGGTTTTACATGAGGCCACTGTGACTTCTTCCCTTCTGCAACTTACCAAAGCCCAGAATCTGCAATTCTAATTGATTGTATCCTGTAAAAGCAAAGATGTCCTCAGCTTAGTAATCGAGCTCCATAATACATGTTCAGAGCATCAGGCCAAAAGCAAATCATATGGATCAATATGATAGACATGAAAGCAGCCTTCAAAGCTTTCCTGGTTTTCAGAAGGTGACTCATGGAAAAAGAAAGAGTTTATTGGCCAACCTCCCTGTGATCATAAATATCCAAGTTATCAGCAATCACTTAAAAGTGAAACCTAGCACATAAGCTGGCAAATGTCTGATGTACCAAATACAATGGAACAAGTCTAAATGTGGATTTTACTTTCTAAGGTTAACTCATTTGCACAACTAGTTTCCTGTGTACCAGGACAGAGTTAGAGTGACTCATGTAGGTTAAATCTAACTAGAATTCCAGCTACTGCTCTCCAATCACAACCAGAAAATCTCCAGCCATTACATAATTATAGAGATTGGTACTTTTTGGCAGTGTGTGCTATTCTTTAGAAGTCAGTGAGGTCTGTTTTCTTATTGGACTGAATCCTGTGAAAGGTTTATGTAGCTGTGTAGCCTGTCTCTGACTGTAGCCAACACTAGATGCTTCAGAGGAAGGTATAGGAATCCAACAGTGAGCAGATATGAGATAATCTGTTCCCCCCATCCTGCCCCCACATTAAATCTCATACTGGTCTCTAATAATTAAGAGATTGGCTTAAATACTTAAGCATGTGGTTTGATACCTCTTCCAAAAATATTATGGTTGATTGTAGTAAACTCTGGATATTGGTGTTATCTATATAATTTTCCAATCCCTTTTTGAAGCTAGCTAAATTCTTGGCCACAATGATGTCCTGTGGCAATGAGTTCCATAGTCTAATTATGTACTGTATCAAAAATATTTCCACAACGTAAAATGGGGCAAGGTTTCCTGAATCAGGACCAGGCCATAAATCTTCCTGTAGAGATTTCAAAGCGATCTGAGATCATTTTTCATGGAAGAGATTTTTACCTCAAGCTGCCCGTCACTCACTGCTTGGAAAGTGAAATGGAAGTAGTGATGCAGAAAGGTTATTCAGAGCAGGTCATCCAGACATTGCAAGTTCCCAGCAGAATGTCTAATAACAGACCATACTAAAAATCCTAGATCAGTTTTTTCAATTCATTCAATTTAGAAGATACTGTTTTCTACACATCCTTGATTTTCTTCAAGACTATGTCTAGATTACAGGGATTTCTCGACAGAAGCTTTTGTCAGAAGATATCTTCCGACAAAACTTCTGTCAACAGATTGCAGCTAAGCTGCCAAGTGGATTGCAAGAGTGATCCATTCTGTCAACAGAGAGCGGCCAGCCACTCTATCGGCAAAATGGCCAACCAGAAGCACAGCAAACAGGGCTTCCCGGTGTCCTGGAGTCCCTGTCTGTCAACAGAGGGCTCCCCAGAATGTCCAGAAGGGCTTTCTATTGTCCAATCTGTGGCGACAGAGGCGTTATTCCTAGTGGGGAGCGAGGTACAGCTGTCAACAAAGGTGCTGCATTCTATCAATTCACTGTTGACAGAACACCTTGGGAATCTGGACGCTCTGCGGGTTTTGTCAGTAAAATAGCTGTTTTGCTGACAATGTTGGGCTCTTAATTTGGTATGGATAACTCTCCTGCTCACAGAGTTCTTAAACTGGTGTTTTTATGTGCTGTTAAAAGTCGTATTGAAAGGAAAACTCTCCTTATCCTATTGTAGTAAGGTTCTTCAGAGACACTTCTCCTCATAAAGGGAAAGGCTGTGTTATCATCTTTAAATTCTTTGAACTCAGACACAATGCTCAGTGGATTAATACATAGGTGAGCAAACTTTTTATGTCAGGCCCTTCTTCTCATCCCTTCAATTAGTAGGGTTCCCCCAACATGTCTAATGTTATCCTAAGCAATGGAAAATTCGGTTATGTTCATATGAAAACCCGCCACTTTCAGCATGTGTAAGAAAATACATCTGTAGAATGTAAAAATTTGATTAATTGTTATGTATATGTGAAGACACATACATAAAAACAGTAACGTTTCCATTTAATTTAAAATTTCATGCCTCCAAGGGGGGCCTGCCTCCACTTTGCGCATGCGTAGACTAATAAACCACCCTCCTGTGCTAGCGGTTTTATTTTCACATGCTGCAAGAGAGAACTGTTGATAATTTCTTATGTTCATCTTTTGCTGTAATCTCCGATATACAGTAGTCCTAATTAAAGTGACTGTATTAATTTGGTACACATTTGCGTTGATTTTGATTAAAACTAGGACGCAGTGTCACAACTTCTGTATTCAAAGCCTGCAAACAGAATTTAATTCACATTGTCGAAATGTCCCCAAGACCAGGGCAACTCAGATTTACAGACTGCAAACTTCTGAAAGGCAGGAAGGCTGTTCTTTGTATTCTGTGAGTACAAGGGAGGAAGCCCAGCATCCAAAAAGACATTTGCAAAGTGGATCAGAGCCTGCATGGCCGAAGTATATAAAGCAAAAAGGAGCAGGCTTGCAGGTCCATCTGATCACATTCCCCAAGGACAATACCTACTTCTTACAATGAGAGAGCAGAAGCTTCTTTGAAATTTTGCAAGGCTGCAACCTAGAAGCTGTTGCTCAATTTCCTATGGAACTGTCAGTAAAACCAGGAGGGGTTACATCACATGCAGCTTTCAAAGGAAGAGTTCTGCCATCAGAGCACCTCCTTTTACAAAGTTCGTTTCTTTTCTTTCATCTGCTATAACAACTGATGTAAAAATAATTTAGAAGATCGGACCAGGTCCTCAGAAAGTGTAAACTAGCACAACTCCATTGACTTCAGTGGAACTATGTCGGTTTATATCAAATCAGGATCTGGTCATACAGATTTTATTCTTATGTGGAGATATAATTCCTTAACTCTTCTTGTTCTAAAAGAGTTAGATTTTTTTCATAAAATAGCAGAAATACATTTTGAGAAAGCAGTTCTACTCCAGAGACATTTGAGGCTTGATCTTAAAATATTGGTGAGCTGATAGGGGTGTGTGGATGGAAATGAATGAAAGTTGATTCTCTCTTTCAGTATCAACATTTACAGCTGTCTCTACAGTACAGGCCAGATTGGCTTCCATTGAGGTGAATCATCTCACTTAGAACAACTGAAGTGTTTTAAGTTACAAAAAGATATTCAGGACAACTTAGTTTGGAAGCAACTCACTGTAGCATGACCATTACCTTCAATTTCCACTCAGACCTTTGCAGGATCAGATCTTTGTCACCATATATACTCAGATCTATTTTAAATTATATATTTGCTCACTTTTGGCCTTTAAATCCAGCTCTGTGTTTTGATCATTTGAAATACAGATGTTTACTTGTGCATGTGAGGAGGTTATCATAGAGCCGAGATTTCACCCCCTCCCCCTCCATGCACACACACTTTCCTTTGTGCTACACCATCCATGGGGTAATAACTAGCATGAGAGTTCCTCGTGCACTTCCTGCACAAGTCTTAGTGTAGGGTGACCACATTGCCCTATGGCAAAAATTGGATACCGGCCTCCAAGGATGGGGGACTACTGTCCCATGTCAGGGCCCCACAGTCTCCCTATGAGGGGGAGTGGAGAATGGGGGATCTGCAACCTTCTGGCAAGGGGGTGCTGAGAATAAGTGTTCCACAGCTACCCAATGGGGAGTGGCAGAGAATGTGGCAGCTGCCCTTCAGCAGGGGTCATCACACCAGGGAATAGGGCAGCCACACCCCACAGAGGAGCTTATATACCTATCTCATAGAGCTGGAAGGGACTTTAACAGGACATCACAGCAGGACCTATCACCATCCCTGGCAGATTTTTCTTCTAACTCTATTTGCCCCAGATCCCTAAATGGGCCCCTCAAGTATTAAACTCACAACCCTGGGTTTAGCAAGCCAATGCTCAAACCACTGAAGATATCCCTTTCCACTGTGGGAGCTGCCTCCCTTCACCCTTCCTGGGTGCCAGGAAATGAGGCAGCCACCCCATGGTGGAGCTCACTACCAGTGGGGGCTGCTGCCGTGGGTTGTTGGGAAATGGGACAGCTGCCTCACAGAGGATTTCCCTTGCAGCAGGAGCTGCGGCCCCAAGACCCCAAGTGCCAGAGAACAGGAGCCCCACAAAATACAGGATAATTTGCCCATTTTCTTAAATAAGTCAGATAGGCCTATGAGACAGCTTAAATAAGGGACTGTCCTGGGAAAAACAGGATGGATGGTCACCGTAGCTTCGTGACTAGTTATGAGGAAAATAAAGTGTAAAGTTTGTTATAGAATTTGTCACCTACATGTGGAACAGAGGTAAATATAAAGATTACAATGAACCTACATATTGTTTTCAAAATCTGCAATCTCATAAAACTTGTGTACTAGATAGGTGTCAAATGAGAGAATCTATAACTTTCTAGGATCAAGTCTGCATTATAGTTTCATAGCTGGTATCATTATATTTCCACCCAGTATAGTCGGGTGTTCTTGTAATTTATTTTCTTTTTGAAATAATGAGAAATATATGCCAACTTTTTATTCTCTCTCTCTCTCTCTCTCTCTGTCCCCTACCCTCCCCCAGCCCAAAATAGTATGTTTACCTTAATATATTGGAAAATACAGTGCAAATCAGATTGATGCAAAAACAATTGAAAGGACATTCATAGATAAGACTTTATTCCATAGTTTTAAGTTATTATGCATATAGCAACAGATTTAAAGTGTTGTGAAACACACCGAAAGCTTTCTTCGTTGTTATGCCTTGCCCTTTTTAGAGATGTTTTCATGTAAAAGAATACTCTTTTCTCCTTCGTTGAACAATACTACTTCATCTTAACTGCCAACCTGGAAATATTGCACAAGGGGGAATTTTTTTTAGAAACAGCTAAAGATGTATTTTTTTCTTGGCTTCCTCGTCTTGTGATGTGTAAAATACACCTGAGTCCTTGCAATTTATTCAGTTACAAAAGTGCATTAGTTTAATCATTTAGGCAAGAATACAACAGAGTTTTCTGCTCAGAATACAGAGAGCAGTGAAACTTCAGGGATTTCTGAGCTCACCTAAATCTATACTAAGAGGATTGGTGTTCCAGTGGGCCACTTCATGTTTGCTGAGCTTCCATAACTGTATCCTCAATGTACATTTTCAGGTACATAGAATGATTCATTTTTGGAAATATTAGACCAAGTAGTTTCATCTTTATATGACCTTGAAATAATTTTAGAGATTATGTATTTTGGTTATGCATTTAGAGATGATGGGACTTCTGAGTACACAAGAGATAGGTAAGTGGATTTGAAATCCAGCATATCAGTAATTGAATCTCTGCACCAATTTGAAGTTAAATGCTGTTTCACAAACTTTTGTAATATTTGGTCATGATCTATTGATTTTCCTGTGATTTATGTCAGTCCAGTTCTCACTGATACAAATTAGTGGGGGAGAAGTGAAAACAGCTTGTATGTTGTTTATTTCTTTTGTGTGATTTATTTCTTATAAGTGATCCTTGTACTTATATGGGAGAAGCATGGTGGGCTTAATATGAAACCATGAGCCATAGAAATCATCTTCTGCAATCACTCCTTCAGTAGAATGAAATGCTGTTGCAACAAGAGGGAAATTATATACCAATTATTTATGAAATCAGGAAAAAAATTATGCCTGCAACATCAAACGCTTGTGTTCTATGAAATAATAGAGCTAGGGTTATCCCTATTTTTTTAGCATGCAAGACTGCCTCTTGAGGGTTTCCTATTCATCTGTAATGCTGTTTGTCCAGTGTTTTGCAATAAGAAATGAGGCGGCTGGTTATACAGGATTATAAGCCTACAGTATAAAAAGTAGATTGTGTGACTGACTCTAAGCAAGATCACATGAAAAACAGCCAGAGGCTGTTAATGTAGATTTAAATTAGTTACTACTGGTGATTAACTCAGTGCTGTTTCTCAGTGCAATAATCAAAATAATATGCAAGAAACACTGTTTTTATTAGGGATTCTAACTTTCCATAGGCTGAATCATCACTGGGAAAATATTTAATAGTATGATGTTTTTAAGCATTCTCCCCTGTATTTTCTCTTAACTTTTTATATTTTTCCTTGTTCTGATACAAGATCAGAATATTTCCATTTGCGAGTTTCTCTCTTAAATTTCTCAACAATCATATCATACTCATACTGATTTTCAAAGTAAACTGTACATGACATATCATTAGTCCAAATGAAATAGATGGAGAGAAACACAAGTGGGAAAATTAACCTTTTAAAGCTTCAAACATAGGTAGAAGTGTGTTGCTTTACGTGATGCTTTCATGACCTGTATTACTATGACATGGTATGGAATGGTATTATTATCTGCAACATGCCATTCAAATCTAGTCCTCTATTTCCCATATCAGACTGAATGAGTGATTTCTATAGGTAGGAGGAAGCTGAGATTTGTCTAAAAGCATTAGTGTTTAAAAAAACTACAGGTAAATAAGAAACAAGATTTTTCATTCTCCGGAGATTATATCAAAAGAGTAGTACCCTTTCCATCCTTCATTCCTTTGTGCACTCCCTTAATGAAATGGAACAATCTAGGCCTTTAACTCTTCTTTCATTTAATCTTGCTAATGCAGTCTGTCAGGATTTCGGTTTTGCAACAGTGTAAGTGCCGTAGCCAGTAAGTGGACTAGTACAAAGAATACTGTTCTGCAGTTAGAGTTCATATTTATTTGCATCCAAATGTCTGAAAATCAACTCAGAATAAAAATTGATGTAATTGGTGAGTTCAAACTTTTTTCTTCTTCCATTCCTTGGTTATATGAGGTGCTCACATGAAGCATATGTAGAAAACATTAATAATGCGGAGTCAGATTTGTCCCTGATATTCCTCAATGTGAAATTTTACTCCGTCTGTATATTACCCCAGAGTTAAAAGATATTAAATTAAATTGGGACGTTGACAGCCAGAAAATAGAACATTTTTGGACTTTGCAAAAGATTAAAATTGGTGAGCTATGTTTGGTTCATTTTACTATCTTTTGAAAGAAAGGTATTGTAAAATTAAATAAAACTGTAAAACTGAAAATCTGTAGGTAATGATCAAAAATATGACTAAATATAGAAGAATGTAACTGTGGAATTAAAGTGGGAAGACTAGCTGATTTCAGAAAAACTCTGTCGGCCTGAAATCGTTGTTGTTTGTTGTTGTGTTCCTCTGCCTGTGATACTTTTGCTTTTTTTGAAGTTTTGCTGTGTGTATGATACTACATAGTTAATAGGTGGTCTAATCCAAATCCCAGTAAAAAAATAAATGGAAGGTTTTTTCCCTTAACTTCAGTAGCATTTGTATCAGAATCCAGTAGAATGTAGGCCAGATTTTGATCTCTCTTGGATGCAATTAAATTAAATCTGGAGTTACTCCAGATTTATTCCAGTGCAAATAAGGCTAGAGTCTCATTCATCTGATGAAGTGGGACTTTGCCCACGAAAGCTTATGTTCCAAAATATCTGTTAATCTGTAAAGTGCCACAGGACTTCTTGTTGTTTTTTAAAGATAGAGACTAACTCAGCTACCCATCTGTTACTTGTCCCATTAGTGGCTCTTATCCTCTCTCTATTAGCAAACTTTCCGCAGAGCATGAATTCAGCTTTGCAATTTCTTGTTCTACCAAAAATTACAAAAAAAGGTAGATCAGGTTTGAAGAAAGTTTTTGCCACAGAATCATGCTCATTAATAAAATAAAGACATGAATTATGCTCATAAATTCTTCCATCTAATTTTTTTCCTTGAGCATTATAGTTAGCTCTTTTGGCAAGAAGCCTAAAGGAGTGAAATATTAGCATGAAAAGCTGCATTAATTAATGGCATTTCAGGATTGCAAATGTACAGTATATTTAGCTTACTGAAATGTTTTTCAAGCTGCATCATACCCTGTGGTTCAAAAAAGAAAATACCATAGATAATCAAAGCAGATAGTAGTAGCAATCAAATGGACCAAATTCTGCCCTGAGACATCTTACATAAGTCAGAAAGTTGCCAATTAGCAAAATATCCTTAGTTGCATGTTATATCATTTTCCAATAAGGGCAAAAGGCATCTTAGCTTCACTGAGATACCAGAGGAACAAAGGAATGTCTACGGGGAAATGGGAGTGTGGTTGAATTAAGAGAAAAAGTTGATCTTGGAAGAGGGAAGCCATTATTCTTCCCTGAGTCCAGGATTCCACTCCTCTCACTAAGATCAGGCCCAGGTCTATGGTGCTGATCCACACTCCATACTTAGTGGCCCACAAAGTATTCTACAAGTCTTCAAGGGCTGTTATCTACAGCAAATCAGATGTAGACCCAGTGTTCACTGTTCTTCATAAGCTAATGCTAGCCTTATTTGAAGTCTCAATATTCCTTGTATTTTAATAAATAAGAGGCAATTCTCCCACAAAAATTCTTAATTATTTTACAGTATGTTTGCTACAGTGTGTAATATAACTGAAAAAACTCATACCTTAATGAAACCTATACAATGGAAACTATGGAAATGATCAGTTAAGGCAGCATAGATAAAGATGTTAATACTTTTATCATCCATATATCCTCTTTTGTAGATGAGGGAATTCACATTAGCTATTTCAGTAATCTTTACCGAGTCCTTCCTCATTTTAATTAAATACAGTACAGTAGTGCAAATAATTTCTAATGAATATAGTGTGATGTAGGTAATCAGTAATGTAAAGATAATGAATCAGGCAAATGTGATATTTTATATATTGTATTTTTACATGTTATAATACTACATAAAGATATGTCCCTTGTATCTGAATATGAGACACACAAGATTTTGTTTGTTTTCATTGTTTTTATATATTGTGTAAACAATGCACGATTTTGCAATATGTGCAGAAAAAGAAAGAAACTAGAACATGTGTAGTTCAGGTTGTTTGATGAAAGTCTGTTTATAGTCACTGTGTATATGTCAGTGATACATAACATAAGTACTGTATATATGTATGTATAAGTCATTTTTAACTTAAGTTTGTAAAACTTGAAAAGTGAAGTGCTATTTTTGGTAATGATTATAGGTCAGAGTTAAGGTTGTTACAAATTGTAAAGAGAATGTTCACACCTGTTTGTAAAGGGAATTTATGAGGTGTAAAGGAATTAATGTCTTAATTTTAATAATTTCCATACCTTGCAATTTTTATATGTATATTTTTACAGCAACTTTAATTATAACACCTTGTTTGTGTACTGTGGCTGCTGAAAGCCATTGAATCAAATTGTTAATCTGGAAACCACTTCAAGTCAGGAATGTGCCTGCATCCCCAGTACCTCCAATAACATCAAAGATTTCTGTCTGGACAGTGGTGTGTCAGATGTTTTAATTCCAGACTCCCATCTTCATTCACTTCCAATATTGTGGATGTGACAAGCAGACAGAGCTGAGGCTTTAAAAATCAGTTCCTACTGTGTATGAGTAAATGTTCACATAAGGAGAATGGTATGAAATATTATTGCAAAGCAACCTCAATAGCACATATGACTTCCTTGTGATAGAATATATCTTTTGCATTTGGACATTATTGTCAAATATCTTCTTTTAATTCCCTTATCACAATTTATTTTTTTTAAATTATTTCTAACATTTTATCACTTAATACATCCAAGAAACAAACACAGATTTATTCATTGTGTAATTTTTTTTAGTTTTCTCCACATATGGTAGAATACAGCCCTGGAAAAGGGCATGGCAGTTTAGCCTCTCCATGATATTTATGCTTAATATGAAAGTTGTATGCAGATATCAGGAAGGTGCTACACTAGAGCTCATCCCAAGCAAAGCCAGCTCAGTGGGGCCCAGCTGGTGGGCAAGGCCCAAGATGGCACACTGACAGTGGGGCCCAGCCAGTGGGCAGTGGATGTTAAAATCAACAGGAGTGTGGATTCCTGAAGGTGCGGGCCTGGTTCCAAGCCACAAAGTTCAGGTCCAAATAAAAAGTTCTCCAAAGTGTGGGTGTGTTTGGATCTGGGGTTTTGATTTGCATGTATTGCTAGAATTAACAGCTTTTAGATTCTAAGTTGTTCTCAGTAGAGCACTGAAATAATAATGAACCTTACAAGCACCAGTACTATTTCTGACATCTCTATAACCCAGAGATTGCTGCAATATTTATCCTTCTTAGTAGTTGGAGCAATTGTATTGTTGTTTTGAGAACAAACAGTTTAGAAAAGGAGTTAAATAGGATTATACTAGAAGCATGTGGGCCATAAGCTTTATTTTACAGCATGAGTCATAAATATTAAAGTTGTTTATTGTCAGCTAGTTTTCTGTCAAGGTCTTACTTTGGACAGTTGTCCTCTTCTCCCCTTGTGAGTAGGCAGGGCACAGAATTCTATTTTCAAGTGTTATGTAAAGTACATGATACTTTTCTTCTTGCTCAGACTTCCTGTTTTGCTCTGGATGCAGGAAGCTTATAAGCACACTTTGGCCTTTGGCCTGTGGTGCATAATTGGGAACAGAAGGCTGCTCACAGAGACTGTTTGAGCTCAAGGAAGAGTAAGCATTACATTTAGTCTTCCATTTTCAGTGGAAATGATTCACAATACTTACACACTTGCTGTTGGGCCTCACACCAGGAGTGGTTAAAATGGTTGGGGTGTGGGTGGAGAATAAATGTCTCAGGTGTGATCTTTAGCCTTTTAAAAAGGCCTTTCAGTGTCTCTTGCTTGCCTTAGCCTTTGTTTTGCTACTCGGCAAGAACAACACAATGGCTGTCAGCAGCATGACTCTCACTAATTCAAGTTCAGGTTTCCTTGTGCTCATTATCCTGATCATTCCTATTTATTTTATATTTCTACTACTACACGCAATACTCTGCACATATGTTGTTGTAGGATCAGGTCCTTGAAGACAGAATAAGGCAAAAAAATAGCTTTCCTCATTGTTAAACCCATCAAAACTCACTCCTTTGCACACCTATAATAACTAAACAATTTAATTTACACTTTCAGTGTTACATGTGAATTACAAACAGCTATCACAGGCAAAACACTTTCAAGTACACCGGCAAAACAACAATAAATAGTTACAATTAAAGGAATATGACTGACAGGTCAAAAATTTGCCCTACTCTTTTGTCCAGCCTAACTGCAAAGTGTGTGTCTCCCTTTCAGTTCTCTTCCCTTCCCCCCGCAAAAAGCTCCCACATGTTTGCATGACTTCATGTTCTACTTTAAAAAAGAAATCAGTACAACCAGACCCATACTCACAAAGAGCTTTCTAAACAAATCACTGTATGCGTGCGATGGAGTAGAACACGGGTGGATGGGGGAGGGAAACAGATTTTGGTTTTAAGCTGCAAAGAGGTTATTATATATTGAAACAGGGAGAGAGGGAAATGTTCTACAAAGAGCTTGACTGTGTAAAGCGGCACACGTACAGTATGCTTCTCCTAGCGAAGAGCTTTTCATTTGTAATATATTTTCCATATAGGCTCTTATTGCTCTCGTAAGTATGCATTTTTGGTGTGGTTCATCTTGTGCATAGAAAAGACATGGCTGTCACTGCTCAAACAGCCAGCCTGACCAGCTTATGTAAACACTAGCTAAAGCTGCTGGAGATTATATGCAGAACGTTGGGTCTGATGTGCTCAAATATAAGATAGGCTGGGTAGTATAATATTTTGGATTACAATAGTAATCGCTTTAGGAAAAGTGTGCAGTGTCAGCAGTATGTTTGCCTGAGTCTGTGCAGGATGTGAGAAGTGTGCAATAATAATGCTGCCTTTATTATACAGCTAAATCTTTTCCTAATAGAAATGCTGAGCCTGTTTCCATGCTATTTTTAAGGCTTATATGTGGGGCACAGATTGTGGCTTTTAAAGTTTTGTTAAATTATTATAATTTGACCACACCAAAGTAACCAAGAGGTTACTGGTTTGGGTGCCTGCTTCTTATGTGGTGACTTGCTTTACATTAACACCTCCATTAAGCAGTATATATATAATTTGCAGCCATGTTATGTAAAATGTAAAAATGGGTTAATAGATTTCACTAGAAATACCAGGCTTCTAGAGAAGCTTGAGAAATGCTGTACTTAGAGTCACAGTTACCGGGCTCGCTGCATCTCTGACACCTCTGAGGGAACCTTTTCTCCTGTTTCTAGCTTCAAGCTATCGCCTCCCTGAGGATGGGGTCACACGATTCTCCCATTCTCAGACCAGTCCTTGGGCTGCACTTGGCTGATACTATCTTTGATTACCTCAGCAGGTTCAATGTACATATAGTATCTACAAGTCTGTCCATTGGGAGCAGCACCCAGGGCCCAGGAATACTTCTAAAAGCAAAATATAATTTGCTCATTTGGAATCAATGTGTTTCAGGGGAAGGTTGGAGACACCCTGCTGCTTCAGACCCAACACAAGGATTGTGTCAGGGTCAGTCTGTTCCCCTGACAAACAGCATATGGACAACTCTCCCAAGAGTCTTTTTAACCATTGTGGCTCCCTTTTATATCTTGGCTTCCAGCCTTTCACAACAGCTAAGTATCTTTGGGTTGCAGCCTGGACAGAGCATCTTTACCACTTACAGCTTAACCATTGTCTTGTAACTGGCCAAGTGTGTATTGGAATGCTGAGCATCAAGAGCTGTTTACTGCCTTCCTGCTTGTTTTTCCTGTAGTTTCTTAGTAAAACCAAGCCTATATACCAGCCTAAGGAAGCCCAATTATCCAACAGAGTTGTTCAGTGACTATCTCACTAAGTATGTGACATACAGTATTCATATCAGTTGCATGCCCATCACATTAATGTATGAGAATCTTGAAAGGAGGGTATTTATGTGTTGGCTATTTTCCTGGTTCTATTCCTCTTGATGTAATGGGAAGAAATCGTGGCCCTCAGCTCATTTTCTCACATAACTTCACCTTCATTACTGAATGTAAAGACAAATTAATGTGTCTTGGAAATGTATCTGTTTAGTATTCCAAAATAAGAATATGTCAGACAAAGTGCAGTAAGCTAGGACAAAATGTCTGGAAGTTCTGTGTTCATGAGTAATAATTGCGAATAATTTGGACTCATGCCTCATTGGATCTCTGGATTTCCAAGTGTTTCACAACAGTAAGCATTGTCATGTAACAGGTGGGTAACTGAGGCCTGGAGTGTTGAAATGACTTGCCCAAACTCAGTAACTGACCCAATAAATATAATTTTTTCTTGAGCCACAGTGGTCCCTAATTACATTTGGCATCTTGCCCCACTTGAGTTGAACCCAGTCATGCAACAAAGCATAGAACTGAACGATAAGAAGAGCTGAATGATGTCAATTGTATTTGACGGTCTCTGATAACAATGCAGAAATGTGTCATGAAAATTTGCACTGATGTTTGCATTTGTAAACTGTTATGGTGAAGTAAAGTAGGGTAGTAAAGAGCAGTAATCCTGCACCGTATGTAAAAATGACATCTTTTTATAAAACAGATCAGTTCTTTGTATTTAGTCAGTCATATCTGCTCTCTGTAGCATCTAACATAACTGTATTCTCTATATTTTCTCTTGTGCACCAGCAACAGAAGGGATTACTAGATGTCAGAGCAAACCAGATGAAAGCTGACTCGTTGTCACTGATTTCATAATTTGATAGCAATGGTGATGCAGTGATCTAAAGCCCTAATTTGTAATGAACACTTTTATTGATGGTATTGCTGAAGAAGAAGGTAACCCTGTTTTTTTTTTTTCTTTTTTTTTTAATACTCAAAAACTGAGTACATTTCCACTGAAACCAGTGGGACAATAAACATGTAAGTGCAATGTGTCCTTTCCACCATTTCAAAGGGGATGGAAGTTCATGGAGCACTGACATGAATGCCATCAAACTGCTTTATTCGCTAGCTCCACTGATTTCTCTGGGTGTGGTCTCTGTGATATCAACATATCCACTAAGAGGTGTCTGCCCTTGAAGCTTATGCCCTCTCTAGTGTAGCATGCTCTTTTGATCTGGCACAACATCTTAAAAGTTTTGCATATCCACTTGAGACAACGCACTTCTTCCCCAACTAGTCCAAGGTTTGGAAGCTTATAGTCCAGCCTCTCTTGAATAAAAGTGAAGTTCCTCTGATGTTAATCAGTGATTGCATGAGACAGAAGCTCATTTAGTCCTGCGTTTTCCTGCCAGATTGCACGCGGACATGCTTGGCCAGTCTTATATTATGCAGAACTCCATAGCCTGCTGTTTCTTTTTGTAGCGAAAACTAAGAAAGAATAGACTCTAGTGATCGTCAAAAGCATTTTGCATGAAGGACATCTGCTGACTCTTACTTATGGTCCGACATGAACTTTGTAAATTCTTTTCACACTGCAATATATTTACTACTAATTCTATGTGTTCAAACGTATGACTCTGACCTCTTCCTTATTTGGATATTTGGTGTGACTGTAGCAAGAGAATGGTATTTCCAGTAGGAACGGAGTTAGCTCCAGCTGGGAGAAATGTCTATGCTGACTGAATGCAGTTGCTTATATTCTTTTGGTTAAGTGAAAAAGCTATTTTTTAGCTGTGTGATATGCTGTCACCTTGGAACACATGACTGAAGACTTGGATCTTATTGGAGGCTTGACATACAGAGCTCAGAGGTGGCTGAGTTCACCTACTGCTATACCACATTTATTGCATCCTTTCAGACCATGCATTTTCTTTGGTTTCCTTGTTTTCCCCTTTTGAGAGCCTCTGAGAGACTGAGTAACTAATGTCTGGCTCGAAGATTGTTTAAAGCACACGTTTACAATGATGGTACACAAATCATTTCCTTTTCAGGGGATTTTTCATTGGCTGACATAAATTTGCTTTGTAGCTATTTCCTTGTGCACTCCAGGTCCATCCACTGTTTCCTCCTGTCAGTCTACTGATAATAAAAAAATAGGGTTTCCTTTATGGAACCTATTATTTATAAAAATTTGTACAGGTTCTATCTCCTAAAACTGGCACTATCTGGTCTGGCAACATCCCTTGTCTGTCAGGACCAGGGATGTTCCAGGACCAGAGTGCAGGAACTGCAGGGCAACCAGCTGGCAGCCCTGTGAGGGGCAGTGAGGCCAGGGCCAGAGCACCAGCAATTCCATGGGGGACTGGGGCCAGAGAACCAGCTTCCTCCAGCAGTCCAATAGGGACCAAGGCAGGAGCGCCAGCTGCCCCATAGGGCTGGAGCCAGAGAGCCTTCAGTGATGACAAGCTGGCCAGAGAGCTGGACAACCACAGCTCTTGGGCCAGTGGGGGACAACCAGGGACTGGGGGCATTAACAGCCCCTGGTGCAGCAAAATCCCTCTATCAGGACCACTGAGGTGCGGAGGGTGCCAGACCAGGGAGGTGCAACCTGTATTGTCAGCTCCTGATGGCCATAGCCCCAGTTGTGCTTGTTGTTGTATACAACACATAGCAAAAGAACGGATCCTCGTTCCCAGAGAATTTACAATCCAAGAATAAAACGAGAGGCAAATACAACAAACAAATGGGGGGAGTACAAAGTAGCAATGAGATAATTATGATTAGTGTGATAAGCATTACAACCAAACAAGTGCCTAACTGTTGTTGCATTTTTTCAGGCTCCTGACAGAGTTGAGTTTTAAGAAGTGAGTTGAGGCAAGATGATCTGATGGCATTTATCTTTACAGGGAACTCCCTCTATGCAAATTTTCAATCAAGTATCTTCACACTTTCTCCCCAGGCATCAGAAAATGTGTGAAGGAACTTGCTTGAAAATTTGGCAAATGAATAGATGAGACCAGCATTATTGGCAAATAGGAGACAGAACTCAGTATTCTCAGTAGTACATTAGATATAATAGGTGCGTAAGGGATAGGTCATGAAGTGCCTAAATGTGAAGACAAGTAGTTCGTTATTATATTAATACATAATATGTTTACTGCATCTGAATGGGAGAAGGAGCTAATTTCCGGTACTGCTGAAAATTGCTATGAGTGGCAACTTTACTATTAGTTTATTTTCAAGGAACATAATGTAATGACTTCAGCAGTCTGAAAGAAACTGAAAATACCCTTGATAAAAGGATACGTTTGTTATGCTTATAAAGGGTTCAAAATGAAACAGCTTCTTTTGTTACATTTCTACAGAAAGAGAGTTAATATGTGCTATTTCATCCACTGTCTACTCAAGAGGAGGAGGATGTAGGGGGAAAATATACAGACCTAGAGCACTGAACAAAGATGCAATGTGAAGAAGGTGTAGGAGCTGCTGACAATCATTAAATCTGCAAAAGAAACCTGGTACTCAGGGTGTTAATTACAGTAATTCAAGATGTTTCTGGGAGTACAGTGGCTTCTTTTTCTTCTGGCCTGTACAATTAACGACTCAAGTTTTCTGTTATGAATCCTTAAATTGTCCTGCTGTCTTGTGAACAAAAGAGAAATGCCTAGGAGGCAGCAGCAAAGTCTGTTTTTTCTGAAGTTCTCTAAATCTCTTCTCTGCCCTAGTGATGTATTTTCCATGAGCTATCTTAGAAGCTACAACAGTAATCTTCTGGAGACTGTATTCACTATCAATATCTAATCCACTAACCCTTTCTGGACTGCCTGCCAGTTTTTCTCTTCTCTGTGCCTGCAGAGATGTTAACAGGCTATTTCACCTTGAATAGTCTCTTGGCCTTTCCCATTTTTCCTTATTTTTATTAGTTACTGTTTAATAAACTGTATTGATTCGGGGGCGGGAGGGGAACTACTTAACTACACAATTTCTTCCACCTTATATTTAGCTGTGACATTCTGAATACCCTTCCTAGACCTGAAGAGGAGCCCTGAGTAAGGCTTTGCCTAAGCTTGCTATATTAAAGCACTGCAGCTCTATAATGCAAAGTCTGTTTTAAAAATACAACTCAGAGAGGGGTGGAGTTCCCAATGCTGGGAGCCCATCTACACTGATGCTTTACAGTGCTGAAACTTGCTGAGCAAAGAAAGGGGGGTGATTTTTCACACCCTTGAGTGAGGGTATATCTATACTAAGCTGGGGCTCAATGTTGCCATGATCAATCCACCAGCTGTTGATTTATCGTGTCCGATGTAGACACAACAAATTGATGTCTGCGCTCACTCCCATTAATTCTGGTACTCCGCCAAAACAGAGTAGACAGCGTTGATGGGAAAGCAGCTCCTGTCAACCTTACCACACACAAGACACAGTGGTAAGTATATTGACTTCAGCTACCCAAAAGTGTAGCTGTAGTAGATCCATGGCACCTCATAGCATAGACCAGGACTGAGAAAGATTCAGCACAGTAACCTGCCAGTGTAGACAAGCTGTAAACTTGAAAACTTGTCTCTCTCACCAACAGGAGTTGGTCCCAAACAAAGATTACTGCTCACACACCTTGCCCTTCTAATATTTATTACTATAATTTATAAAATGATTAGTTTGATTCTAATTTGCAGAGGAGATCTCAACCTTATGAGGTTGAGACCTTATAGATGTGTTTCACAATAATTGAAATTAATAACTTTAGCATTTAGAGATGAATCCACGCTTATAATCGATGAGTACCTTTTTATTGTGCGTAGTATTGTTGACTGTCCATAATAACAAGTATATAGTTCAATGCAGCAAGTGTTTTGAAGATACAAGCCTTATGCCCTAGTTCCTAACATGGGCATATAAAGTATTGAACAGTAAATGTGTTTAAAATATGTTTTAAAATATAATTTTTGTGATTATTGTTATTCCACCTTTTTCACTTGCTCTCATCTCTTGAGTTTTGAGGATCAAGGCTTTGGTGTCTTCCTGAGATCTAAATCTCCCATTGAGGACTGACAACCCCAAACAGTCCATCCTTCTAAAGATTAAGCTTTCTCCCTCTGAATGGTTCTCACCCTAGGGATCCACAATTACCTGACTTTCAGTCACTCAGATGGCAGCACCTGGGAATCATTCTCAGTCTGTGTCTTCTCTGTTAAAAGAGTGTGGTTTTACGCTGGAATAACTGGGATGTTTTTGTTGTCAGGGTGCATAATCATTAGAGAGATAAGGCACTCTACTTTTATTGTGAAATAAACTGGGCAAGGTCAGTCATGGGCCCAGGTATAAGTTGATCTCCTCTAGTTATCTAACTCTTGATTACAATTCTAGTGCTTTGTCTCCACAAGGATTTTACAGAATGATAGTTAATGCCTATTAATTATCCTGATCTACAACCACATGGCCATTTTCTATGCAGTGCAGGCATGGTGGCCTCAGTTATTTGCGGAAGTTAAGAATCAACAGATGGCCTGAGAAACAAAATTTACTTCTACAGTGTAGCCGGACTTTCCCGGAGTTCACAGGCACTTGCATCCAGGAATATGGTTGTAGTTAATCTCTACCCAAAATATATGAACAAAAAATTACATTCAGCACAGACTAATAATTAAAACACATGCTAGGTAATTATAAATCCATCACATGTTTTGAACAATACAGAAACAAAATACCATAGCA
Organism: Carettochelys insculpta; assembly: GCF_033958435.1. NCBI lineage: Eukaryota > Metazoa > Chordata > Testudines > Carettochelyidae > Carettochelys > Carettochelys insculpta. The sequence goes on along the minus strand of NC_134141.1, from coordinate 22,806,450 downwards.
AAACTAATTTATCTTATTGTTTAGTGGTTTTTTTGTGGAGATGTATTATTTCTCCTTGCTCCTTCACTTTCTATGTTCAGAAGTCATCTTCTGTGTCAGGTTATACAGAAATGCAGGCCCATGCAAGGGATTTGTATAAGTAAAATTTACAGATTAAGTTTAAAATTTGGCTCTGGTGGACTGGAGTGCACCCAGTCTTGCACTGGGGAAAATAGAGAGCTACAGTATCTCAAGAGGTGCTCAAGGAGAAATTGATTGTTCCTCAACAAAGCTCAGTCCTTCCCCAAATTCCTTTAACCTTCCATGGTGCTTCCTAGCTCCTCCCTGCCCCCTTTGGGAGACTGTCCAGTGTTCACTCCTGGGAAGGCACCAAAGGAATAGTCATTTTACCTCCCTGAGAGATGGGGCACCAGTTATGATGGGATTTTTTTGCCAGCCTCTTGAGGGGAGGAGACCATTTTTCATTCCACTGTACCTAGAAAAAAAAACTAAGTTATTTGAAAAATGAATTCTTAATAATCATAACCAATCCTTTTGTCCAAGGGGCTTTAGGAACACCCCTTAACGTGCATTTATCTCTACTCTCCTACCTGGAAACAGTGGTGACAGATACAGTTCAGAACTAGATTATAAAGCCAGAACGCATTACTACTTTTCCAGTAACATCCATAATATAGACACTCGTGCGCACATGTATTGGCAATAGTTTGAAAATTATGTTTTCATTTTCTCCATAGATAAGTGTGTATGCATGAGCTCCGATGTGCATACCTCAGTGTGAAAGCATGGGTTTTAAGGGGATGCACCTTAAGTTCCTTTGGGGCTGTTCCCTTTAGTTCCCTTGGAGCTCTTCCCTTTCCTCATAGGGATATCACACAGAATTGGCCTGGAGCTTCTGGGAATTAAAGATTAATTGAAGACTGTCATGTGATTAAATCTTCAAGAACACTTCCAACCAAAACTGGCAACCTGTTTTTCTCCCTCAATTCTATCATGGCTCACTGTATGTGTACAGTTGTTACTTCCTACTAACCAGGTTGTGCCGTGAAGGCAATGACCCCTACCCCTTCCAACGCTCTGGGGAGTGAATACTACACTACTTCTTAGAACACAGCATGTTCTTCCTCTGCACCCAGCCTGACCCCAGTAGCAGATGCATCTTTGTGGTGGGAGGTAGGCATGTGGCCTTGCCTCCTCTCTTCCCTTCCCCACTCACTATGGGCTGGCATATGCTTTAGGAGTGACGGGGCCCTATGCAGTACTATTAAACTGTTGACCCTCTGCCCAATGGCAGTTGGGCAAGGGGGCAATGTGATTTTATAACCTTCAGCAACACACTGATTTATTGTCAACACAATGATTTATTAGGTGATGAGCTTTCATGGGACAGACCCAAAAGCTCATCACCTAATAAATCATACTGTTAGTATTTAAAGCGCTACACAGCTACTGTTTTGTTTTTTTAGAATGCAGACTAACACGGCTTCCTCTCTGTTACTATGGGAAGGAAAAGGAAGATAGGCTTCTTCCTGCCTCTCCCCAATGTGTTTGCCCAGAGCTAAGCACAGTCTAGCCCTACATACTAGTCAGTAGCTGTGATAATGCACTATAGACAGGAGAAGTCATGCAAAGCATTCAAGTCTGCAGAAAGGGGCAACTACTCTGCCTCACATATAGGAAAATTATATGTAGAGAAAGGAAAATATATTTGTAGACTAGGAAGTATGTACTAAATAGTTAAGTTGGGTAAGTCTTGCAGCTAGCTGCTAATTTTATCATTAGCCAAAGCAAAAACCAGACTGGAGATATTAGGATCTCTATAGCTCAGCAACAGGAGGAGTGAGGATGTGATTGAGGTCAAGATGACAGTATCTGAATGCAGTAAACATCAAAAAAGGGGTCTGGTAGTTTAGAGGGGACTAATAAGTACGGCTAAGAGTAGTGAGAATGAAATGTTTAAAAAGAGAAAACGTAACCTTGAGTGTCAGGGTAAGTTTTCTTATTATAAGTTCTGTCACGGTAGGTCTACACCACAATCATGTTTCAAAATATGGTGTTCCAGAATAGCTATTCTGAAATCACTTATTTTGAAATAGCTCTGCTACACACAAAAATGCATTTCAAAATAGCACTTAGCTATTTCAAAATACATCTGCTACACACAGAGAGCCTATTTTGAATTAGAGCCATTGGGCTGTTATGGTTTATTTCGAAAATAGGCACTAGTCCTTGTCTTAACAACACCTTTTTGACCTATTTTGGGGAAAAAAAGTTGAGAAGAAGAGTGCTTTCAAAATCAGGGTTTCCTTTTCAAGGAACCCCCTCTACACAGCTAGTTTGCAATTCAAAAGCAGCAGTTTCAGTGCGTCGGGTGGTTGCCATTATGCAAATGAGCTGCCGAATACTCATATCAGTGCCTCATTAGTATTTTCAACCCACTTCATTTACATGCCCCTTCCGAAAGGAAGGGGCATGTGTAGATGTAGCCTTAGGGAAATGGCAGAAGCCCTATCATATGAATCCATTGAAACTGGACTGAACAAAGCACTACAAAACATACAGTATCACAAAGAGCAATTTTACGTTTGTAGGGAGTTAGCTGTCTGACCAGCTCTAACATCTATGCTCAGTAGTGGGGGGGGACAGAAAAGAATCAGCATGACCAACTAAAAATAACCCTTTCTCTTTTTCAGCGCAAATTGAAGTGATACCATGCAAAATTTGTGGAGATAAGTCCTCTGGAATACACTATGGAGTCATCACATGTGAAGGCTGCAAGGTATGAGACTTTACACGGTACCGTTACCGGCATCTGCATTAGCCTCAGGCATCTGTGTACTTAACAATGCACTCTGATGCCCATTCAAAAAAGGCATGCTACAGGCCATAAGGGTGCTGACACAGGTGTTCCATGCCTAATTTTACTCACCGTCTTCCTTATTCACCAGTCCAATGGCATTTGCAAATAGCTCTTTGTTTGGGACTTCGTGATGAGTATGTGATGCAGCATAACTGATGATACAGATGCTAGATACACTGTAGTAGAACCGCTCCACCCCATATGAACCTGAGGACTAGCTTTGTTCTCATTTCATTTGCAGTATGTGTAAAATGTCAAAGTTGATTTAAACACCCTAATTCACAGTTGTAAGAACTATGGGGCTGTTCTTTGCCCCCACTCTGGCACTTCTGTGCTTTTAAGGGGACATAAAGAAGTTGCAGTTGCCCAGAGAAGAATTTCTTCCAGCTCAGGCAGAGTGAAAATGATGTTGCGCTCTCTCACTTGTTTGTCCATCATACCAGGGGGACAGAAGGGAACAGGCAGGTGTAGAAGGGGGAATTCCCATAGTACTCCAGTGATTTGGGGCTGCAGTACCAGCCACAGGCAGCGGGGACAACAGCCACCCTGGGCCAAGGTGTGCGTGGTGGGGGAGGCAGATCTGTGCCCCATAAGGTGCAGGGCTGGGGGCAGCCAGTCCTCAGTGTCACCCAGACCACAGTGCACCTTCCCTTTCTGGCCCTCAGCACCACATGAACAGCCGGTGCGGCAGTTAAGCAATGTGGAAGTATAACATTGTATAAGTATAACGTTGTATAAGCCAGCACGTCTAAGAAACAGGCATCAGAATGGAAGGTGTGAAGGGCAATTAGTTAAGTTAACTGGAAGCTGTTAAAGGAGATTGTTAAGGGTGGCAGGTAATTGAAGATACGTGACTGGTCTCAGGGATCTCGAAGGGTGGTGACTAAAATCTTTTTCTTCTTTTGTCTGTAACTTCTCTGTAACTTGTTCTCCAAAAAACTGTATAAATTAAGAGACACAAGCCCCACTCGGGGGGCTCACTTCTAAATGTATTAGCAGAGCGGCTTTGCTAATAAAACAGAGTGGTCTGATAAATTGTGAGTCTGAGTCAAACTTTGACAGCAATGATTCAAAGGGGCCAGAGGCTGTGGCCAGAAGCCACAGGTGTCTCTTAATCACCAGGCTTGGGGCAGTTGCCTGCTCCCTACCACATAAGTGCCTGTGGGGAGGTTCTGGTATGTTAAAGAAGCTCCTGTAGCTAACTTATGACCATGGCTACTTTGGCACTCTCAGCAGTGGGAGATTTTGCAGCTGCAAATCTTGGTATTTGCAGTTCTGACGACCTGCCTGAAAGTGCAAAGATGCGAAGGCTCCACTTAGCACCTGCCGGTAATTCTGTAGAAGGAAACATGCACATGTGCATTTTGTGGGTGCACACACGCATCTACGTGTTTGGTGTGAAATATCTCGCTCTCCGGGCTCGTCTTTTGCATCATTTACTAATACTGGAGGCATCCGAAAAATGCTTTAAAAATGGTTTTTCCACATCCCTAGTTTAGTTTGAGTTAATGCCAGTAAGTAGAGAAGTACTATATCATCAACAATCAGATCTTGCCTTTCAGAAATGTTAATAATTGTAAATGAGCTGTCTCACATTCTGAGTCAGTTCTGTTGTAACACCAGCCTGGAAAGAGGCTTCTTTTTATAACGATTGCACAAAACAGGGCTAGTCAAATCAATCTGATGCAGTTTGCATCTCTCGAATCCCATACTCTCTCGTCCAACAGCAACAGTGATCAGGCATGACCCCCATTGTTGCGTGACAAGAGAGTAGCGGGCCGGTGCAGGAACTCCAGAAGGGCCAGGAGTCAGATCCCCTGCCTGCCCCATGGCAGTTCAGGGCAAGGAGCAGGAGCCCCCTTCTGTCCTGCAGCAGCACAGCACCAGAAGCTGGAACTTGTGCCTGCCCCCCCAGGCAGTTTGGGAGCCGGGATCTTGAGTCACCACCTGCCCCACAGCAGAGCACGGAGCCCCTGCCTATACCACAGCAGTGTGGTGGCTGGAGCCCCTGACTGCCCCATGGCAGCCAGCGGGGGGTGTGCCAAGGCTGGCTGGAGCACCATAGTAGCCCCTGGGAGCCTGAGCTGGGGCCAGAGTGCCAGGGAGGGAGGCTGGGGCTGCAGCAGCCCCCAGACGTAGGGCTGTCTGCGTGCAGAAGCCCTACACCTCCCATCATCTGGCGAATTCTCCTTTTCGGAACCTGACAGGTCCCAAGCATGCCAGATAAGGGAGGTGCAACCTGTACTTGAAAATTGGTGCAAAACTATAATAAATCACAATGCCTTCTGCAGAGAAGGCTCTTCAGGTCTCCGTAACCATAAGGAATAGTCTCCTCTCAAT